>NW_027185797.1:42064880-42186772 GCF_028583685.1 Petaurus breviceps papuanus
ATGTGGCCATGAAATACAATCACAGGATGGGGGGAGGGGGATGGGGTCCAGGTTAATACTACTGGCAGAAGGGGGATGCAGTGGGGTCAAAACCTTTAAAAACATCTTTGAGGGACCCGGCATCCTGCTCGCTCTCTCGGGAGGGGCTGTTGCCAGCGAAAGGGCTCCCAGGGCCAGCCTTGGACGCCTGCTTCACGGTCCCAAACAGGGTGGGCACAGGCAAGTTGTGGAGGCCGGGCTGGGGGGCCCCCTCCTGAGAGGGTGTGGCTGAGGGGGCGGTGGCAGGGGTCGGGGGTGCCTTGGGACGCGGCCGATTATAACTGTTGTACCTGTCCGTGGCCGAGGGCTCCGAGCCCGCTTTGCCCGCCTCCGGCTGTTCCAAGGCTGACTTGCGGATGAACGGAGGCTCTTTGGCCTTGGCCGCTGAGCTTTTGCCGTTGCCGTCAGGACCCTTGGGTTGAGCACCCCCTTCGGGGGCTGGCTCGGCCACTTTGCTGCCAGAGTTCGGAGTCCTCGGGTCATAAAGACTGATGCCACTTAGCACGCTGCTCTGCCCACTCCCGCCACCTTGGCTGACCCCCCCAGCTGCCAGGACCCGCGGGTCATAAGGGGCGATGGCTGGAGGTGAAGCCTCGCCAGAGGAAGTAGGGGCTGGCGCGGCTACCTCAGGAGCGCTGGGCTTGGTGGCACGGGACGAGGCAGCGTCCCCGGGTTTTTGTAGCCGGGGGTCGGCGGGGGCTTTGCGCACTCGGGGGTCACTGGGCTTATCGCTCGGACTAGGTGCCGAGGGGCTGGACGCATTGACGGTCTTGAGGATTCGAGAGAGCAACTCAAAATCCGGCAGGTTGGCAGCAGAGGCAGTGGGAGCAGAGTTGGGGTCTGAGGGGGCCACCCCACGCTGCCGGGGATCTGAGGGCCCGGCAGCAGGGGACCGGTGGAGGCGGGGATCAAGGGCAGGCAAAGACTGCAGGGCGGCAGGAAGAGAGGTGGCAGAGTCTTGTTTGGGGACAGGTAGCGGGATGAGGTCCTCAGGGTTCCAAAGCACAGTGCGAGCAAAGCTAGGCTTGTTCAGGGTGACATCCTTCTTGATATGGCTAAACTGCTGTAGCTGCAGCCTGGGATCCCGCACGGGGGTCCCTGGCAAGGCATCCAGAGGAATGGTCACTGCTTTTTCCCTCAGAGCCCTCTCCCCTTCTTCTTCTTCTGGGGGCCCAGACCCCTTCCCACCACTGGTACAAGCTGGGCTTGGATGGAGTCCATCAGGCTTGGAGGCGGGAAGGGAGCGGGCCAGCCGGGGGTCCGAGGGCCCCGAATCCCCAGAGCCCGAAGGGCCGGGAGCGTCGGGGTGACGAGAGAGCCTCGGGTCCCTGGCAAGGCGTGGGTCCGCAGGTCTTCCCCCGGCAGCAGGTCCCTTCTGGAGGCGGGGGTCGCCCACTGCTGGCAGGGACCCTGTGCTGCCTCCGCCTACGTCCCCACCGGGCACTGGGGGCCGACTTGAGGTCTGCTGCCGCAGGGTTCTAAGGATAGAAGTGACGCTGCTCCCCCCGTCATCCTCATCACTGGAGTACCAGTTACCCGTGTCACCTGTGAGAGAAAGAGACATCAGAAAGCGGGCGTCGCTCCCTCCCCCCGTACACCTGCTTTTCGGCCAATGTGCACATCCCTACAATGACTGCCCCCCCCCCCCCGGCAGAGGTAACAAATGCCAGGCAGCAGAATAAGGTCCGTGCAGGCCGTGAAGTCAAGGGGAAACAGGCGTCCAAAGCCTTCAGCCTGTCTCCAGGGCACCTACTCTTGGAACTGCATTAAACTCATTCCTCTACTACTCACGACGAGGGTGTAGCAGCAGAGAGCCTTGGCCCAAGAAGACGGGCTGCGGGCCCAGCTCTCACTTGCCACAGCCTGGCTTGGACAGTGAAAGAGTCACAGGAAGACCCCTTCAGGTGGAGGGGGGGCGGAAGGCACTCTGTAAACACCAGAGTTCCAGAGCAGGGCTCTGCCCGGCTGCCACTCACCTGCTCCCACAAAGGCCCATGTCTCCCTCTCCGCCCCCCGCCCACCCCGACAGCAGCATTAGGACTCCCTGAAGGGCTGTGAGTGGGCCTCAGAGGGCGACGTGCCTAACAGCAGGTGACTGTTCAAGGGACTGAAGTCAAAAAGCAATGGTGAGACCCCAAATAAACGTCTGTCTCTATCACTCGGGCATCCTCTGAGACCTCTTTGAACCCTAAATCATACTTCAGCCTTCACTGACTCTTAGGGCACCAGGTGCTACGACTCAACTGTCCACTGTATGATCTGTGTGAAAGCGCCTGACAAAGTAGAAGGCTCGGGGTCCTAAGTCTTTGCCCCCATCCACACAGGCTGCAGGACGCTGGCTCCGGCCACGCCACAGCGACCACAGTGAAGGTGCGCTTTGCAAGCAGCCTCCCTGTGGCCCAGGGCCCTGGGCCGGAGCCCTGGGGCACAAACACACTTGCCTTCCTCATTCTCTCGCTCCTGCTTGCTGCTCTCAGCTAGCCTCCTTGCCCTTTCTTCTTCCTGCTGCTTCTGCCGGATGCGCAGGTATAAGGCCCTCTGGGCAGAGGGGAGGAAGTCAGGGACACTGGTGGCGGGCTGCTGTCTCCCAGGCGGCCCTGCTTCGAGGAAGCCATCAGGCTCCAGGGGCTGCTCTGGGAAAACGTGCTCTCCTGCCTCGCCTTCCATCTCCTCATAATGTCCATAGTCCTCTGCTGGGGGGAATAACCATGGGGCGAATTATTAATCTTTGGGAGGCAGCTAGGAGCTGTATTCCTCGAGGAGATGCCCTCACCAGTGAGACCACAGACCCACTGAAGGAGGCCTTGAGGGAATCAGTTTGAACTCCAAAGCCATTCCTGCCCATGGATTCCCAACCCTTGAATTTCCAAAGGAGATACAACAATTGAGTTCTTTCTTCCCCTACTCTTGACCAGAGTCTGCTCCCTCATGCAGCTTTAGGAGAAGCCCATGTAAGCTCTTTGATGGGAAAAAGGGAGAAGAGAGGGTCAGACTGCAAGGTGTCTGGAGTAAGAGCACCACCCTAACTCTGACTTGTCCAAGAACAGGCTACAACAGGGGGAAGCAGCAGGACTGGGTGGAGCTGAGGGACAGACAGTCGGCTGCTAATGGCTTTAGGAAGAGTCACAGCAAGCTGGAGAGTGCCTTAAGCAGCTGGATCCAGGTACTGCCGAGGGAGAGCAGCCCCAGGTGTTCATACAAAGAGCTTTCTCCTCTGCATGCAGAGAAAGAGTGTTTTCTTCCTTTGGTATTCACTCTAAATGGAGAGATCACTTGGGAATTGGAAAAGCAGGTTGTTTTCCACTCATGGAATCAATTGAAAAAAGAAAGTCAGAAAGTAACGGCTGGGTTCCTTCTACCAGAGCTCATTAACACGGCCGCCGACCCTGGACCAAGCACGGGGCCAGGCAGCCGGCATACACTTAATGAATGCTGACTAATAGATATGGGCTTGTTAAAAATAATACGCATTTCACATTTAATACTGAAACAGTGAAACTTCAAACATGCATGCTTATTTTGCTCCAAGAATTCTATCTCTATGTCGTACGAGGAAAATGCTGAGAACGAACAGATTGTTTCTGCTGATAAAAACAGATTCGCTGCCTGTCGCTTGGGAGTGGCTGCAGCCCCACCACCCGTGAGGAGTGCTCTGAGCCAGTCCATTTCTGGGGACTGCTGACGGAAGGGCGAGAGACACCACCCACGGATTAAGCCGCAGCGGCCTTGGAGCCAAGCAGCCGGCGGCGTGGGCAAGCTTTCCATGGAGGGACGAGGAAAAGAAAGCAAAGCCCCAAGCCTGCAGACTGCAACAGGCACAAGCCCAGTCGATGCACAGAGAAATGCTGTTGTCAGCTGACAGTCATCACCATAAGAACTATAACAGAGACATGCCAGGGAAAGGCTCCCATCACCTCTCAGCTCTTCTTCAGTGTGTTAGTAGATGCTAAGATGTCAAAGCAGGAAAAGTCTCCCTTCCCAATGATTCAAACCAAATGGAATCCTCCCGTGCAGGTTCCCCCAGAGCCCAGCTGCCAACCCCCATCCCAGGAAAGCACGTACCTGCCTCCCCCATTAGTCCAGGGTCCATCTCCATGCCCTCTTGCTGCTGGTAAAAGTTCTCATAGAAGTTCTGGGCTGGTGGAACAGGGGGCATCATTCCGGAATGTGGGGAGTCTCCAGGACCAAAGGGCATCATTGGTGGGCCCCCAGGACCCATGGGAGGGCCAGGATTCATCCCAGGACCCATTGGCATGTCCGGGTGCATGTCGGGGTGCATGTCCGGGTGCATGTCGGGGTGCATGTCCGGGTGCATGTCGGGATGCATGTCCGGGTGCATATCGGGATGCATGTCAGGATGCATTGGTCCTGGCATGGGCCCGGGGGGGGCCCATGTTGGGCCCAGGACCCATTGGCCCAGGGGGCCCTCCAGGCCCAGGGAATCTGGGGGGAGGTGGAGCAGGGTGTCTAAAAGAAAACACAAAATGGGATTTTGATTCTACTAACTTCCTCTGTCACTCTACCATTGTCTCTCTTGGGTCGAGGAGGTCATCTATTTGGTGAGTGGTGTCAAGGAGGCCCAGGTCCCAGGCTGCACCCTCCACCCAGAGCTCCCACTTCCTGCTCAGCACTCACCTCACCCCCAGCTTCTCAGCCAGCTGCCCCGTGGGCCGAACAACAATCTCAAACAGCGAAGGGATCTTCTTGTTGTACATGTCCTGCTGCTGCTGCAGCTGCTGAGGAGAGAGGGGCTCGTGCGCTGGCATGGGCATGGGCATCTGGGGGGGCCCTGGTGGGGGGGGCGGGGGTGGGGGTGGGGGGCCTCCAGGCATGGGCCTTCCATTGGGAGACGTTGGCGCTGGGGGGACAGGAGGACGCGGCGGGGTGGGCAAGAGGCCGACACCGGGGGGAGGCTTGGGGAGAGGGTTGATGCCTTGCTTTTTCAATTCTTCCACTTCCTTCTCATCTTCCGCACCGGCTTCTGCATCGTCCGCTAACATCTAACAAGGAGAGGTGGAAAACAGGTGTGAAGGTAGGACAGAGGTGGCAGCATTTAATAAGGGATTTTCTTGAGGCATAACCGGAATAAAGTCAAGAAACCATGGTCCTGAAGAAGTCACTCTGATATGAGAGATACTTGCCCTGACTTAAGAGAGAAAAGACCCAAACTGGAGAAACGAAAGCCATGCTAAGTGAATGAAGAGCCACCAGACAAAACTAGGTGGATGGACCACTCTGCCCCGAGCTGACCAGTGCCCGGGACCCTGAAGAGCAGATGTGAGGATCAGACCGTGGAGCTGGGGGAGCTAGAGCCAGAGCCAGAGCCGGGGCCGGGGCCGGGGCCCTCTTCAGCAGTCCTTCCCAGCCAAAGCCCTTCCGTGACTGAGGGACAGGCCTCTGCTCGGCCTTTAAGGCCGGTTCGGTCTGTGGTTCCTACTTCTCTTTCTACTCCCCCCCTCTCTTGTCAAACCATTCCCTGGAGATTTCCTCTGGCTGGAGTGGTCCACCAAGCAGTTCTCACCAAGTCCCTGAGAGGTGCTAAGGGGCATAACAAAGACAAAACTGAACTGCCCCTGCCCTCTCCACTGGGAAACAACACATACCCGCTTAAGTGAACACAAAATATACACACAGGAAACACTAACCACTTTTTTGGGGGGGTGGAAAGCACTAGCAGCTTAAGAGAGAAGGGTCAGGAAGCAAGGAGAGAGACCTGACGCAGGAAGCCTCATTAGGAGCCTACGGGAATAGTTCAGTAAGAAGTGACAGGGGTCTGAAAGGGATGGCCAGCTGACGTGCATGGAGGCAGAAGCGTGAGATTGGAAACAATCAATAATCCCACATAAATCATCAGCATTTCTGTAAATTGTCAACAAAACCAAACAGCAAGAGACTAGAAAGCTGCATTGAAAATAAATTCAGAACGTAGCAAATACAAGTCCACCCACCAAGAGTCCCACAAGAACTAGATGACGACAACTACAAAATGCTCTTTATAGAAACAGACATAAATAATTGGGAAAATATTTATTGTTCAAGGGTAGACTGAGCCAATACAAGAAAAGTGACAATATTAACTAATTAATTTACTTATTCAGTGTTTCACCAATCAAACAACCAAAGAATTCAGAAACTCAAAAAAGTGGTAACAAAATCCATCTAGAGGAATAAGAAACATGTGGGAAGAAGAGAGGCCCTCGAGGTGTCAGGTTACAAAGCAGCGACCACCAAAATGACTGGGCACTGCCCCAAAGACCAAAATGTTAGTACTTGGACCAGAGTAGGCACAGCACAGAGAGAAGCAAACAAACCTAGAGGACAAATGTCTAATTAATGAGAAGTATTATCATGATCATAAGTAGAACAACATGACGACAAACATGATAGTGTGATAAATCATGTGATTTATCATGTATTGTTCCATAGAATTCATGTAATAAATGATCTGTTAATTCTTAAATGTAATGATCAGTTATTGTTACCATTATTTATCATTGGTACAGACAACACAGAAGCAGACAAACCTGGTATCCTAATGTTTTAAACCCGAAGACTCCAGCTTCTAGGATACGAAGAACTTACTCTTTGAGGAAAACTGTTGCAAAAACTAGAAAGCAATGTGGCAGAAAGTAGGTGTAACCCAACTTCCCCCACCATACACCAAGAGAAGTTCCAAAAAGGTACATAACCTAGCAATAAAGGGTGACATCAAAAAAAACCAAAGAAATTACCTTTCAGATCCATGGAAAAGCAAAAAGTTAATAACCAAAATAAGGAAGGAAAAGATCACACAAAAAAATTAAATGGGTAATACTAACTATATAAAATTTAAAAGTTCTGTACATGTAGCTAAACACAGAAGGGAAGCAGGAACCACAAAAAAAAATGTTTGCACTAAGTTTCTCTGATTAAAGTCTCTTTAGTAAAATAAACAGGAAAATTATTCAAATGTATAAAAGCCATTCCCTAATTGATAGTTGACATTTTCTTAAGGAAGAAACCCACACAACTTCTAGGCAAATGAAAAAATGCTCCAAATCATAAATTGGAGAAACCTGAATTAAAGCAACTCTTATGGTTCTACGTCACATCCATCCAACTGACAAAGATGAGAAAAAGGAAAATGACAAATGTTGGAGTGGCTGTAGGAAAACAAGCAGATTAATTCTACTTTTGCCTATGGGGTCAATGAGCTCATTTGATACATGAGCAGTACCAAAATGACCAAAACCGCACCTTCTAACCCCAGTATGGATGGGGAGAATGCTGCCCCAGCATCCCAGGGCCGGTGGAAGTGTGAACTGATGCAGCCATCCCGGGAAAAAATGCCCCCAAAGTTATTCAACTCCACATACCCTTTGAACCAACAGTACCAATAACTAGACCTATACCTCAGGGATCGAAGGAAAAAGAAAAGGACGGATGTCGATGAAAATATCTGTAGTTGGTGTTTTGTTTTTTAAATGATGTTACAGAACCAGAAACTAAGAGGGCATCCATCTACTGGGAATGGGTAAGCAAACTGGAGCATATGAATGTAATGGACATTTGTTATACCACAAGACATGATGAAAGAGACAGTTTCAAAGGAACCTGGGAAGATTTCCATCAACTGACACAGAATGAAGTGAGCAGCACCAAGAGAAAGATTTATACAATGACAACGGTTGTAAGGAAAGCACGGAGAAGCTCATCAATGCAAGGACCAGCTACAGCCCCATAATAAAGACTGCTACCCGCCTCTTGGAAGGGAAGTGACAGACAAAGGGCACAGACGGAGACATTCATGTTTTGGACGTGGCCAATTTCAGAATTGCTTTTGACCATTCATATCTGCTTTTGGGTTTGGTCTTTTTTTTTTCCAATAGGGAGGGGGGAGGTAGAAGGGATAGAAAATAGATTTTTAATTTAAAAAATGAAGTTAATTTATTTTTCAATGACAGGACTTGAAAATCTTTTTTAAATGATGTAAATGATGTGCAAGGGAAGAATAAAGAAGACGGAATGATTCTGAGGTTGTGAGTTTAGGTGACTCAAGGATGGTGATGGCCAATTCTGAGGTTGTGAGTTTAGGTGACTCAAGGATGGTGATGGCCCCAGTCAGAAAGAGGGAAGTTAAGAAGACAGAAGGATTTGGGGAGAAAAGGAATGAGTTTTGTTTCAGACATGCTGAAGCCAAAGAGAAATACCCAATAACCAAATGGTGACCCAGAATTAGAACTCAGGAGCAGATTTTAAAAGCGGTGACTTCTGAGAGGGGCCTTCGAGGAATGGAGGGTTTCTATGGGCAAATATACCCAGGGAGGAGGATCCCAGGAGAAAGGGAATGATGTAAACCAAAGCATGGAGGCAGGGAGGCACGCGTAGTGTTTCTGCAAACAGCAAATACCAATTCCACGAGCAGGCCAGCACCGCTCTTGGTTTGGGAAGGCTCACCTTTTCTAGGTGAGGCATAAACGGCCTGCCTCCCAGTTACCTTGCACTTAAGTTTCCTTTTAAATTCCAGGAGACTCATGATCAAAGATGCCAAGGAGAAAACTCATGGGCTCTGAATATAGATTGAAGCACACTTTTCTTAACTCTCTTTATTTTCATTGTCTTATTTCATTTGTTTTTTCTTTTGAAAATGACTTCACCATGTATAATCAACATCAAACTGCTTGCCTTTTCAAGGAGGGGGAAGAGAAGGAAGGGAAAGAAATTGGAACTCAAATTTAAAAAAAAAATGATTGTTAGATCTTTTTACATGTAATTGGGAAATATTTAACAAAATAAATAAATAAAAATAATTTTAAAATAAGTAAATTTCCTTTTAAATAGCAACTAAGCTTATTTTTTTCCCCTTTGAAGATTATCATCCTTTGAGGATCTACCCACTGACTTCACAGATTCTATTTGGCTGAGTTTTCCATTGGGGCAAGGCATTTCTTAACAAAGTTTAATTTTTCCTTGACTAGAGTGTGAACCTCAAACGAAAGAGACTGACTCTGTACTCCTGGCAGTAAAAAAACAAGATCCACCCCACTCGTCAGAGTTACTTTGGGTCCAGAGCTGGGACTGTGGGGTTTTTAAGATATAAGAACACTGGAGAGCACTGCTCTGTAAAATCCCGCTCCAAGAGCTGGGACTGCTGCTGTTTGTCTCTTGGATCACACAGCAGGTGACTGGGGGCTCCTGATGAAATCAGTCTCCTGGAAGTACTGAAGGGAACAGTCTGCTGCCCCAGCAGAAAACCCTGCTCTAAAATAACATGACAGCAGAGATTCTTAAGGAGCTCTGAATCCACACAATCAGTGAGACTGGCCTTTCATGACAAACATGTCTGTTGCCCAAGTGGTACTAGGAGTAGCTACCATCTGGCAAGCCTTGTAGCATGTAAGAGGAAGCATCTAGAACAGGCCTGCCTGCTCTAGAGAAAGGATAGTTTACATTGTGTGGGTAAAGCTGAGGAGCTAGTTCTGACTATTTAGAGAACACAGATCTTTCCAGGAGAACTCAAGTTTCATTTCCAAAGATGTCTCTCTTTTCTACTAAAAAACACCCCGGTAAAGCATCAGGAAAGAGCTGGTCTTTTACAAAGATCTACCGTTAACCCTCTGCTAGGCACTGTGCCAAGTATGGGGGATACAAAGAAATAGCAGACTGTGCCTGCCATCGAGGTGCCCTACTGGAAAACACGCAAGACAAACACAGGAGCCTGCCCTAGGCGCTGGGAGATCAGCAGAGGCCCCCTTGTGCCCTCCCTACTCTGTCCATTCTGTACACCATTGCTACAGTTTCTGACCCTTTTCAATGGCTAATGTTAAACTGATTTTGATTCATCACCATTTCACCTCTTCCCCAACTACCTGGCGTCCCTGCCTCCGCTCCATCCCTCCCCACTTGGCTATCAAAATGACCTTTCCAAAGATGAGACCTGACTGCTTCATTCCCCCCATTCAATAAACTCCAGGGGATGGATAGAAGAGGCCAGAGTCACCGAATGGCAGAGGGTGGGGCAGGCAGGTTAGGAAGGGCTTTCAATGCCAAACTGGAAACCATTCTCTCTAGCTGCCCCCTAGCCTAGGACACTCTCCCTCCTCCTTTTTCCAGCTTCCTTTCAGTCCCAGCTCTGACCCCTTCATCTCTAGAAAAATGTTCCCACTCCCCCTGATTGCTAATGCCTTCCCTCTGTTAATTCATCTCCTATAAATCTTGTCCATCCACAGCTGCTGGCCTTTGTCTTCCCCATCAGACTGTGGGCATCTGGAGAGCAGGGACTTTACCTTTCTTAGCAGAATGCCTAGCACAAAGGAGGTGTCTAATAAATCTTTACTGCCTGACTCCCCCACACCCCCCGTCCAGCCCCCCCCATCACAGCACCACCTACACGCCAAGCTTCCAATTCCAACTATGGGACATCAAAGGATCCATTTCTAGACCATGCCTGGCTTCTTAGCTGGTCAGCCTCCAGAGTCTGTCCCGCCTCATGTTTACCTTGTCCAGAAGCTCCCTTGTCTCTTCAGTGAGGGGGTCATGGGAGAACATGCAGTCGTCACCATTGATACAGTTTCCAGTCGTATGAAAGAGCTTACAAGGAAAGTCACGTTTGTAGAGGTCAAGGCAAAGTCCTCTGATGTCAGAGCAGGGAGGGTGGGAAGGGGGGCTGGCCTGATCGCCACCTTCCTCAGACAAGGATACAGCAGGGTCTCCCTGCAGGCTGCCAACCCAATGAGCTTCCAGGTGCCCACAGGCCCTCAGCAAACCAGATGCCTGGTAATTCAGAGGCCACCTAGCAGAGCACTGTACAGGGAAGCACCAGTAATCACTCCCAAAAAGGAGGAGCACATACTGGGCTGCCTCCCAGCCTGACCTTGGGCAAGCTGGGTCAACAGGCCTCAGGCACTGTCCATGCCTGAGGTCAGACTTGGTGAGGTCTAGAACAAGAGGGGAGAGAAGAGCAGGCTCTCCTCCTGGGGCTCATCAGGGCCCAGGGCCTCAGGAGGGGCACATTACCCAACAACCAAAGCTCAAAGGATATCATGCATGTACGGGCAGTTCTCTGCTCTGGCACAAAAGCCTGTGATGTAAAACTTGCATAGTTCACGCTTCTTTGGCAGCTCGATATCATGGCTAAAATTGCAATGTTCTCCCTGCAGAAGGACACAGAAGGGCAGTGTGTTCATGTGCGCAGCGTGAGGGGCGTCCCAGCCCACAGTCTGCCCTCCACCCCAGGTCTGCCCACTCCTGACGGTTCCTTCACTCAAAAGGCCCTTTGCCAAGATTAAAAGTAACATCGCTAGGGGCCGGACAGGTAGCACAGCGAGTAAGAGCACTGGTTCGTGTCGGTATGACGTGGAGATCGAATCTGGGCTCAGACACTTAGCACCCACCCAGAAACACCTGGCCGTGTAACCTTGAGCAAGTTACTTAACCCCAGTTGCTTAGGGGCGGCCAGGTGGCTCAGCGAGTAAGAGCACCGGCTCCAGCGTCGGGATGACCTGGATCAAATCTGGGCTCAGATACTTAGCACCACACCCAGAAATAACTGGCCGTGTAACCTTGAGCAAGTTACTTAACCCCGATTGCTTTAAAAAAAAAAAATAACATCGCTGTCACCTCACGGCTCACCGACACAAGGTCTAGGGACAGAAGCGTGCATGGGAAGGAAGTTGTGTGTGGTCTCAACTGAGGTATGTACTCAGCTTCCCAAGGAGGATGCCAATCACTCTAAGTGCAGCCTGGACCCACTGTCCCCCTAGTCGATTCTGCAGGAGGGGCCCAACTTACCCAAGTGCATCGGCCTTCCACAAAGTACTTGCAGATGACCTTTCCCTTCTTGTCTGACTGCTGGTGGGGCTTGTCATGGTCATTCCTCCGATAGCTGCCACCGCCACCACCATCCTGTTAGAGCCACAGGGAGGTCAGGGGGGGGGGGGGGGAAGCCACAAGGGCAGACCCGGAGAGCCCAAGGATGAGTGGGAATGAGCGGGTCCTGACCTCTCCTGAGATTTGCTCTGCCCCCCCTTCAGAAAGCTTCATGCTAGGACAGGGCTCCTGAGAGAGCTCATTCCAAATGAACTTCCTGGACACACCAAAGTGTCACCAAGATAACTGGGAATACCCTCAGAAGAAAGGAGATGGAATGTTCCAAATGGGACTCCATGCACAGCCGGCGCAGAGGCAGCCGGTCACCCCTGGGGTGGAGGGCCAGGGACAGCAAGCCCAGGACAGGCCTATTCAGGGCCCGCCAGGAGCCCCGGGAAGCCCACTCACGCCCATGTCCTCGTCGTAGAAGTCCTCATCCTCATTCACCCCTCCTTTGTTCATGCCTCCCCTGCTCCCGCCTCGGCCGCGTCCTCGTCCCATCCCTTTGCCTCTGCCTCTCGATCCACGGCCGCGGCCCCGACTCAAACCTGCGGGAGACAAGAACCGACCGTGTCTCCTGCACCTGATGCCAGCTGCTGCCAGAGGACAGCAGGGCCGCCCCCCGCCTGGCACAGCGCCCACGCACCTCGCCCTCGGCCGTCCTTGGGCCGGCGGTACTGGCTCAGCTCTTTGGGGTATTCTTCATAGTCCTCCTCACCCAGCAGCTCCTCGCTCTCTCCAAACTGGAATTCAGAAGGACGAGAAGTCTGCCCACCATCTGCTTCCTCCCCTGCAGCCCAGGCCGCCCACGGCCGGCATCCCCCGCGACGCCCGGGCGTCAGGGGCCTTCTCTCCCCTGCACACAATCCGCGGGCCGAAGCCTCCCGTGACCTCCACAGCCCGTGATGTTTAAGGTGCAGACAAGTTAGTTTCAGACCCAACGTAATGCAGAAAAGCTGTGGGTACCCGCGCTCTCTAGACCCGCTACGTCAGAACCACAGCACCAGTGTTGGAGGTGGGAAGGGCACTGGGGTTCTCTACTAAAGACACACAAACACACAAGCAGGAACAAGCCAGGAAAAGCAATGCGTACTTCCATTTCCTCCTCATAGAAGTCATCTTCTTCTTCCGGATGGTCTCCCATGGAGCCTCTGCCCCTGCCCCGGTTTCCTCGACCCATCCCTCTCCCTCTCGATCCTCCACGTCCTCCTCGGCCTCTGTAGCCTCTCCCTCTGATTCTGGCTCCTGCAAGACGATTGATTAGAATGCATGATGCAAGCAGGATCGGAATCCGGCACAAGAAGGGCTGGGGACATGCAACACGGCACATAGTGGCAGACTTGGCTCTCTGAATGGCTTCCCTCCCTTCTGTGTAAGGGCATGGGAGGCTCAGGCAATACAGGAAAGCAGTCAGCCCCATGCAGGCATCCCTGCCTCCCCTAAAGCCCAAAGAGAAGGCCAGGCCACATGGTGCTGGCCTCGGAAGAGGTCCGCCCCACGGCTCTCTGGGGCGCCTTACCGCGCGCTCGGCTGCTGCCTTCCTTGGCCCGTCTGTACTGGTTCAGCTCTTTGGTGAAGTCGTCGTACTCCTCTTTGCCGAGGTCCTCCTCCTCCTCCCCCTCGTACTCCGCGTACTGCTCGTTCTCGTAGCCGTCATACACGCTGTAATTCTTGCTCTCCATTTTTGAGTAGCCCTTCTTCGACAAAGGGGCATTGTGGGATGAAGGATACTGCTGGTGAGACTAGAGGACCCAAAAAAACATAGACAAATGAGCTGAAGCAGCCTGGCCCAGTTACTGTGACTGTGCCATCACAGGGCCCGAGGGGCCACCCAGTGCCTGGCAGGCAGAGCCAGGCCTAGAACAAGGGCCTCCCCACCTCGGCCATGGGCCTAGCCCACTGCGACCACCGAGCCTCTGCCACTGCCCCCACGGCCCCTGAGGCACTCAAGTAAGGGTCTACCCAACAGTGTGTGGTTGGGGCCTGAACCCTAAAACGTGTGCCACCCTCCAAGCTACAGGCTCCAAGCCTACCAGGAGCTCTGAGTAACACAAGGACCGATCACAATGCCACTCTGTCGACCTTCTCCTGACAGAGAGGATGAACTCAGGAAGGCAATGGAGGTCTTCTTCGGGACATGGCCAATGTGGGAATCTCTAAGAGGGATTTGGTTTTCTTGCTTTCTCAATGAAGGGAAGGAGGGGAGTAAGAAAAAGAGAATGTGGATCTGAAAATAAAACTACATTAAAAAAAAATCCAACCTTGTCTAATTCCAACAACACCAGTTTGAGTAAAGTAACTACAGAATTTTTCATGGGCTTAACTTCCTCTTTATAATGACAATTTCCCAATTTACAAAGCCTTACACACTATCTGCCACAATAAATGCCAAAAGGATAGGATCTAAATATAAAACAAAAGATATAAAAAATTAAGAGGATATAGGGTTGCTTTCTCAACTCTGGAGAGGAGATAAAATCTTATCAAGTTGTACCTAAGGATAAATTAAAAGAGATAAAAGATTAATTTGATAATATAAAAGAAAAGGGTTTTTTTTATACAATTTAAAAAAACTATTTGAAGAAAGGTAGGAAGGAAAACTGGGGAAAAACCTTTCCCGAGCATTTTGATAAAAAGATATCCCAAATTAGGATGTGAAAAGATGACTGAGGAATCAACCTCCTATTCTCAATGGAAGCAGTACAAAAAACAAGCTTATCCCCATTTTACAGAACACTGAAATAACAGCGGGCTTTTATGTAGCACTTGAAGGCATGCAAAGCGCATCATCTTGTTTCTGCCCTGCAACAACCCTATGAAAAAAGGGCTTCAGATACTGTCACCTTAGTTTTACAAAAGAAGAAACTGGGGCTCACAGAGATTGAGGGGCTTGTCCAGTAATGCAGTTCATGTCAGCACCAAGAGCTGCAGTCAAGTCTTCCTAAATCCAAGTTAAAGGGCTCTGTCAACTTAAAGGCCTAGATAAGTATTCATTCAGCTTATCCCCCTCATCCTCATCATCTTCATCAGGCCGTGTCAGGTTGAGGTTCCGAGTGGACAGTAGACAGACCTGTCTGGCTTATGGAGATACAACTAGTCTTTGTCACAGCTGGGATTTTTTAACTCAAACAACAAATTTAGGGCTCTTTCTACTACACCACATTGGAAGGCCAAAATCTAATCTGTTAAGATCCGCTTCCAGAATACTAGAACAGTGAGATATCTACATATTCTCAAAAAAAATTTGACTTAGTATATGGGGTTTGGGGTTCAGAGACGGGAGGGAGGGCAATTCCTTTCCTAAGTAGAAAAAAACCTATCCGAAACTAATTTAAATTTATGGCAAATTCAAAGATCATATGATGGGATGGGGATCGCACTTCTGACACATAACAAGTCTCTAACGAGGTCCTAAAGGCCACATACTGACTTTCAGAATCCGTGCCTCGATTCTGAGGGCGCACCCACAAACACTCCCGCACAATGTAACGTCACTCTGCTGGTGCCCCACAAAACTGGGTGTTTTGCTCCCTGAGCCAAGAACACTCGTGTGTCGGCAGCACCCTGCTGAAGTGCTCTTTTGGCTTGTCACTGTACTCACAGAGGAATATGGAGGGCTGTAATCCCGATATTTTCGGTGGCTTTTCTCACTGGGACTGAAATCAGAGTCATCACTGAAATCGGAGAAATCATCGCTTGAAGATGCATGTCGCTAGAATACAAGGAATGATAGATAGATAGATAGAATGCACTGGAATGATCTTGGTTCACCCTGAAATGCCCACCACTCTGCAGGTTACGTAGTGGTCCCTTCTGAAGACAAGCCTTCATGCCCTCCCCTCACGGCTTTCGAGGAAGGCGGCCTCAAATTTTGCCTCTTCCTATATTCAATGTGACAGCAAATATTTGGTGTGTTCACTGCAGGCAAAGCATTCCCCTAGCCAGTGGAGGATCTCAGGCATGTCCTTTGGGGCTTACAGCCTAGTAAGGGGGACAAGTGCAAACTCTGATACCATCACATTACAAGGACAAAGCAAAGGACTGCCTCAAGTCAGGAGGGGTAGATGGCCCGGGGAGAACCTTGTGGAGGACGTGGTATTTGAGCTAGTTTCAAATGTTCTTTTCAAGAGACAAAGGGAGAAAAAGAAGCTACTGCAAGCACAGTCCTGGTGTCGATCAGTGACAAAGCATGGTCGTGCCAGGCCAGAGCCCAGGGGGCTCGAAAGGACAGCTGGCAATGAGGGGCCTTGAATACTGAGCAGGGGAATCTGAACTTGAATCAGCAATAGGTAGCCATTGAAGGTAAGTGACATAGCCATCTCTGTGTCTAAGAAATATTCTGATGAGTATGAAAGATGGATGGGTCTGGGTGAGAACAGAGGAACCTACCAGGACACAACTACAACAGTACAGAAGCCATGTCCTCGGGTGGTGCCAGGAGAAACAGAGAGGAAGGATACAATGCAAGACAGACATGGGAGGCTTGAGGCATCACGTGCTGCCTAGACACTGAAGGTGAGAGACAGTGAAAGAGTGACAAGGACTCCAAGGAACCTAACATGTAGTCAGGCCATGGTAGACATTTAATAAATGTTTGCCGGCTGACTGACTGATCACCATCACTCTGATGTTCCAAAAATGCCCACACCTCCTAATGAATAAAGCTCCCTCCAGCTGGCTCTGCAGGGATCTCTCCCATTAATTTCCCCTTTGTGTTCATCAGATTCTGGTCACACCAAACCACTCACTATGACTGCAACAATTCTGCTCTTTCCAACACTGGTCGCTGCCCCTCATTCCCGGCCTCCTTAAAGCCCAGCTCCAATGACACACCTCCTCCACGTCATCATGACATAGCCCATCAGAGCCAGAAGAAACAACTCTCCATCCCCTGGAACTCAGAGGACTTTGTCCCTCTCCTCAACTACTAGTCCAGTCCCATGGTACCCAGTCTGAACTCTCCTGAGAGTGTAAAGGAATTGATGTTTAGCCCTCTTCTCCAGGCCCAAACACAGCACCTACCTTGTGTTTGGATTTGCGCTTCTTCTTGGAGCGCCTCTTCTCTTTCTCCCGCTCCTTCTTCCTCTTCCGCTTCATCCTCCGGTGGGCCTTCTCGTCGTCCGAGTCACTGTGATGCTTCTCTCCTTTGTCTCTGCGACTTCTTTCTGGCCCCACAGAGAAGTCCTGGGCCTCTTCGGCCCCATCATCCTCCAGTTCTCCTTCTTCCAACTCTCCATCTTCCCTGTAAACCGAAGGAAATCCAACGTGAGAAGGCTTTTCAAGTAGTTGTGCGAGGCCATGCTTCTTTCTGATTCTGGTTTCACCATTTAAAATATAACAGGGAACAGAGGGGTCCCTATTATACTCAAAAGAAATAGCATATCTCTCTATATATAGAGACAGAGACAGAGACAGAGACAAAGAGAGATCTAGACAGCAAACCAGGTAAGAGACGGATAAGAATGTCTCCCTAGGAGGTTGTTTGGGATCAGAGGTCATTGTCCTGCCTCACCACCTCTAAACAAATGGCTTGCCAGTTCTGGCACTGTCATTCCGAACACAAGTAGCAACAGGAAAGTCTAGATCACCATTAGACTACCCACAATCCTAGAGAATCCCTGAATGAGCCCACTTTGGGAATAGAACAAAGCACAGAGGTGGGAAATTGAGAGAAAGGGGCAGCAGTGGTGAGGTACTATAAAAAGTCTAGTTGTAAAGACCTGGGGCAGCTCTTGTGCCCCAATCAAATGCCCACACTGACAGCCAGGCTGAAAACAGAGTTCTGGTGAAGCACACACAATCCCCCCCCCCCCCGCTTTCTGGCTGGCAGCACAGTGGTCTGGAATCAGAAAGATCCGAGTTAGAATTCAGACACCTCCTGGCTGTGTGACCCGAACAAGGATTTATCCTCTGCCCACCTCAGTTTCCTGAACTATAAAACGGGGAAATTAATGGCATCTCTTCTGCATGGCTACAGTGAGGACCAAGTGAGATGCTATGTGCGTGGTGCTGACACAGGGAGTGCTCTGTCAATGCTCATTCCCTTCTCTTCCTAAACTTGTCTGAACCACCACTGCCTGGGCCCCTCCAAGTTCCTCTCCACCTTCCAAACATCGCATTCTTCCATCTCTATGCCAAACATCCCACTCTTTCTTACTGCTCTCCAATACAATGGTGCCTCCCACCAGGAATCTCGTGGAAAGACACCTCTCACACAAACTCAGGAGCTGAGAGAATAAAATGGGCTTCCAAAGTTCCTCACCACAGTTCCCCAAAACCAATTCCAATTAATAAGCAACAGAAATGAAACCAGGTTCTGAGTGCTAGCAGGGGAAAATCTGTAATTCCATCTCAAAGACCTCATTACTGGTTTGACTTAAGGTCCAGAAGACCATTTCTACAACTCAGTTTTTCCGCCTCTATAATGGGGGCTTGTCTGAAAAATGTGAGGAAACCTGGTCTCCATGAAAAACACCCACAACTCAGAGCACTCCCCCCAGTCTGGAATCATCTTCCTAGGTATCCAGTGTCGCCCCCCAAAGTATAAGCCTGACTGGATAAAGATCTGTGCTTACCTTTATTCCCAAACCAAAAGCATCAGGGGCCCATCTTTATAAAAGCACACTGGGTAGAGTTCAGTTCACTGCCTTCCCAAACACAAACGAATACACTTAAAAGGACCAGGCAAAACAGACTCACAGGGAAGATAGGCATGGATCACTTCAGACCCCCGGACCAATGGACCCATATCCCCACTCCAGAAGATGCCAGCTTAGGGCAGAACCTGGCAGGGCATGGCAAGGGGCCTTCCCAGGAGGCCCCCTGTAAAAAGAAGGCCCATTTTCTTCCTGACACTCCCCCCAGCCCCCAGGAGGAGAGGTGGTTAGTTAGTGTGCTGGTCCATCTGAAGGTGGTTTCCTGCAGGAACCCTGTGTTCCCCAGAGAGAGCTAAAGGAAAACCTAATTGAATTCATCTAAGAAGAGCAACTCCCTTTGGGCCAAACGTAAAACTCCTCCTGGGCTGGCATCAGTGGAGTCTGCTGAGGTGTCAGGCTCCCCAAAGAGAGCACCATCACTACACCTGCGATGCCTGATGGTTTGTTAAAGGGATTCACAGAGCTACAGGAGATGGGGGGGGGGGGGCGCCTTGTGACCATGTCGCCTTAGAAAAATTTTAATAGCCTTTACAAAAGCAGTTTCTGGGGAATTTTTTATTTTTAAGGGAGGGGGTGGGGGGGGGGAGTTTGGTCACCATGAGAAATAGGTAAATGACAAGGAACAAAGGAAGTCAGATATACAACAACCAGCTTTTGCAGAATCCAGACACCACAACTCACACTGGAAGGGTCTTAAAGGCCGAGAGGAATTGTAGATGACACCTTACAGGGGAAACTGAGGAGGGGCTTTCCTGGGATAACCATTTTCCTTTTTCTCAGGTGTGAATTCAGTAAAATATCCTCCATCTGGAGTGCTCTATGAATAAGGGAGGGTCAGAAGGAGACGGGAGTCTGAAGTCTTTCAGTCAGCACAGGGAAATTTTCCTTAGGACCTGCCCTGTTCAGTGGCCTAACAGACTAACACACTCCAGCTTTTCCACCAAAGGGGTTGTACTGGATGTCTCTTCATACTCTAAAAATGCCATCAGCGTCTTGAGCATTCCTGTCATACTTTGTACCCTGGGGAGTAAAGCCCCAGGACATTCATTAGCCCAAGGTGGAAAAAAGGAGCAGATTCAGAAAAACCTGATGTAAATTCATGGATGACTGACCCATAATGGTTTATTAGAGAAACTGGGGCGGTGGTGCGTCCCTAAGCTTCTGCTACTGAATTCATGAAGCGCAGCCCTGCTTCCTCCACCTCTCCTTGCAGCCCTTATTAGAACACAGTTTGATGGGCCCTGGGTCTGAGCCTACAGAGCAGCCCTAATGACCTCATGCTCTTTCAATCCCCCACCAGGTTTTCTGAACTAACTTCTTTGGATCATCTCAAAGTTGGCTGCAAGTCAACAGTGAAAAACATACTATCTGTAAAGTGTTGAAATAAAAGAGGGGATTCTGAAGTGATCAAGTACCCATTTACTTGGATCCTCCTAGCCATTTTCTAACACAACTGATACCAAAAACAATGGCGGGGTGGCTTCAAAAAACAAAGGCAAATAGGACAGAACTAGGGCAGAATACTTGATGAAAAAATTCTCAGTTAGACTCAAAATAACCTCACAGGAAAAGCCCATTCACCTCTACGTATTTAGAGCTAATCTCATTATCACTAGTGATTTGATAAGGCATCCTTCCATTGCTAAAACTTACACTTCAAATATAATGGGGAAACCACTCAGTAATTTCCTCTAACCAAAAGTACCAAAAACAAGACACAGTGTTTGCACGGTGTATTTATAACTACCTCAAACCGGGTCACCCAGGAGAGGGCAGGGCTTCAGAAAAAAAGTCCAATAAAAGGTAAATTCCTGAAACAGCCAATTCTACCCCTTCCTACTCCTAAACTCCTAGGCAACAGGGGGCCAAAATGGGCAGAGAACAAGCATTTATTAAGTACCTATGTGCCAGGCACTGGACTAAGGACCTTACAAATATCTCTTCTTTGAGAAACACAGAGCCAGAAGGGCCTCTGACTTTGGAGATCAGGAAACAAGAGGCCTACAGCTGGAAGCAGCTTGTCATCGACACAGCTTGACAGGACCAAGGCCAGGGGTCACAGGGCTTGAGAGCTTTTTGCCCAAGCCCTTTACTGTACGGTCACCTGCCAAGTTGAGGCATACAGTGACAAAGACCAGACCAAGATGACCTTTAGAGCAAAAAGAGCAGAGGTGGGGTGCACAAATCTACAGTGGTTTAGAGCCCAGGGCTCCCCAACTTGCCCTCAGGGGTGCTTTCCATTACACACACACACCCTCCCCAAAGCATCCTACTCAAGAGAATTAATGGAACTGTTTCTGACAACTGGACACAGTACAGCAGGGCCACTGCTTCCTGAGCTCTGCAAACAGAACCCAAGACATGCTTAACAAATACCACACTCTATACATAAGTGGGCTCCAACAACTGTTCTCCCTCTTCAGGAATAACCAACAGCTAAGGAGAAAACACTTCCAGTGTGTTGCTACCTCGAAGAAATAATAGCCAGGTAGCCTAAGCAAGCCTACTTTGATAACCCTAAAATGGAAATCTCCCTTGCTCAGAGCTCATTTTTCTAGGAGGAACAATGCAGTCAGATGCTTTGCAATGGTAATGATGAAATTAAAGATTTCATTATCCTGTTTAAAGAAGCTCTGCTAACAAAATCAATAAGGGGGTAGCTCCCCTATTCCTGAGAGGGGATAGGGGAATGACTGGTAAAATGGTTAAGAGACAAGCAGTCCAGGCAGCTTGAAAACAGCAGTCATGGAATAACCCATCTCTGAAGAAAATGACATTGCTTGCAAAAATGAAGTCAAGAAACATGCAAAATCAAATCAAATCCTGTGAAAGTGAGGAGAAGGGCATAGATGACTGGAGAGCTCTCTGGGAAAAGTAGTATGGCCATTCATGACAATGGTGGGGTTACCTGTAGAGCATGAGAGCCACTGACAGAAGGCAGCTAGCTAGCTAGGCTGTGTGAAGGCCAAGGCTATGGGGATTGGCAGCCCAAACCCTAACCTGGCCACGTCCCCAGGAAGGCTCGCTCAGTGTTCAGTAACTCAGGATATTCAGAATGTAGCCCAACAGTTGAAAAAGGCCCCAAATGGAAAAAGCCCTGGAAAGTTAAATACAGGCTAGTTTTCACAAACTTTTAGCAACTAACTAATTAATAGACCTAACTAGGTTCCTCTGGAATACTAAAATCTGACATTGCAGGAAAAAAGTTTACTAGGAATTAGTGGGATTAGATAAAGCTTTTCTTTTAGAAAATAATTTGAGGGCTCTGCCAGGTTCCTAACAAAGACTTCGGCGGCATTCACAGGGTCTAAGTGGTAAAGTCACATCACCACCGTGGTAAACCTGGTTCACATATTTTCAGGACCAGAAAAGTCTCGAAATAACCCTTTGGTCTTTCACGTGCTTTGCTATGTCCTTGCTACCTAGTTTCATTAGTCAAAAGAAAAAGAGCAAGTCGACCCTCCCTTTGACAATTCTCAAGCGTGGTCACAGCCCAGTGTCTATGACATCGCCTTATGATCTCCATGGCAACATGCCAAGACAGGTGACCTCTGAAAGTTATAGGGTGGATATCTGTCATACCAAGCAGACTATCTTAGGAAAAATAAGAAACCCCAACTCCCATCACTCATTGCCACTCGTCTGGTTTTTAATTCAGTAAATAATCTTGGAGCACCTCCAATATACTAAACAATGGACTGAAGCCCATGGAGTCCACCAAAGCATCTGAATAAAAGGAGGCCCCAGGCAGGAGCTCGGCCTCTAACCATTAATTTTCTCACATGTAAAACAAGGACAGTTGGGGCAGCTAGGTGGCACAGTGAGTAGAGTACCAGCCCTGGAGTCAGGAGGACCTGAGTTCAAATCCGACCTCAGACACTTAGCACTACTAGTTGTGTGACCTTGGGCAAGTCACCTAATCTCAACTGCCCTGCCTTCCCCCCTCCAAAAAGACAAAAAAAAAAAAAAAACAAGGATAGTTACTACCCATCCTTCCCATCTCAGAGGCATAACAACATTAAAAAGACTATTGTATACATTGTAAGTGGGCTCATAAAAACTTTCTGAAAAGTAAAATGCTCCACATAAAACTTAAGAGTGTACTATGAGTGGGCATCACAACCTCTAGCCCTCAGAGGGCTACTCCTGCTAAGGCAACAAGACATTCAGCTCGAGTTAGAAATGTCTCATTTCCTGTCTCTCACCCCCAACTTGCTTGAGAACGGGCACCATGCTTACCAACTATGTACACAGGAGGCCAAGAAGTGCTACAGAGCCAGTCTATGAAGTGTCAGACTTGGAATTCATCCTTCTAATTTAAAAAGAGAGGGTCTGCACCCTGTTAGATTTTAAAGATCTGACTTCACAGAATGGAGCGATTGAGGGCAGAGAAAGAAGGGTTAAGGGCAAGGGTCCTAGAGTAATGATTCCAAGCGTATTTTATTCTAACATGATCAGCTTAGTTTTACAAACGGAAGAGAAGAGAGTTCAGGTGACTTGTCCAGAGGTACTTGGGAGGGAGAGAGAAACCAGGCCTCAAGCCTCAGTCCAAGGGGAAGATTCGAACATCTGCCTATTTTGCCCTACACAGCTTAGCGCACACACGCGCGCGCACACACACACACACATCAGGGATGGCTCCAAAGATGGAATCCCTCTTAGGCAGAGAATCTTTGCATCTGGGGAAACCTGGGAGTAACAAGCTACTCTTGATTTAGTGGCGACTTTTCCCCCCACTAAGGCAGTTACTCCCTGGACTAAATGATTAAAAAGGTTATTTGAGTGACGGTAAAATACAGCTTTGGGCAAACTTTTCCAAGGCAATATTTAACTTCCCCAAAACTTAATTGCACCAACCATGCCCGATTTCATCCAACTAGTTTCCCACCAGGAGAACGTGTGAATAGGCACCCACAAAATTTCTGAATTCCAGAACCCTTCTGCTGATCCAGGCCACAGGACAGCTCTAATCTATGAATAAAGGTGATAGCAACTCCAGGTGAACCGATTTCCAAATATTTAGGGGAAAGGCACCAAAAATTCTGTTTTCAAACCATTAAAGTCTTTCACTGCACAGTACCCGGCACACAGTAGGCACCTACTAAATGTTGGCTGCTAGACTGCTTCACTCTTCTAGGAAAATCCAATTCACTGATTCATAAGACTTTTGAGCTGAATGGAACCTTGACAATCCTCTACTCCCACCATTAGCCAATGGCAGAATGTGGAGGAACTGCAGCTCCAACAGACACCTGCTAAATGCTCTAAGATTTCCCTTTTCCACTACTCTCATCACCATCCCACAAGGTGGGACTGCAGACTCATACCACCTGGCCACTGGAACTCATTAATACTCTGCCCATGTCCTTCAAAGGGTGCATTCCTTCATTCATTCAGCAAAGATTTACCTCCCATGGGCAAGGCTGCCAAGTAACAGGGTTTAAAATTAACTGCAACTGCCCACAAAATGAAGCCTGGCTCGGGCTGTCCTGTAAGGGCAAGCAGGGAGCCACTGGCACGGAAGATGTGATTCAGTTTAAAGGAAAATGGACTGGAGCACTAGCCATGGCCTGACTGACAGGGGAATAGGCCAGTCATTGTTCCTGAGCGCCAAAGGCTCTGTGACCACATCCAAGTCCTGTATCTGCTCCTGAGTGAACCCAATTCCCTTCGGCTAAGGAATATAAAAGGCAGAGATGAGGTACAAACTTCATAGATCTCTCTAACCACCAAGTGAGTTCTACTCTTTACCTCAATAAATGCCTAGAAGACAACCCACACCATTACCCAGATGCAGCTAAGGATGTCTTGGGTTCAACTCTAACCTATACAAGCAGATGTTTTTCCCATGGTCTCAACTGCTAAGCCCCTGGCACAACTTTTGGCCTGGGTTCTGGAGCGATCTGGCCCTCACGGAGTAATAACATGGTGGGAATCCTAACCCCACACTAAGACAGCTGGTCTACATCCAGTTTAGTCAGTACTGAACTAGGCTCAGCCTAAGGCTCCAATCTGCACTCAAGCTCAAGTCCACAGATATGTTCTAAAGGTCCACATGTCTAAGGTGTGAGCATCACTCACTCATCAAACCATCACTGAATCCCCTGCTAGCTACTGCATGCAAAGCTTGGGCATAGCTATCAAGTCTCCCCCATTGACACCAGAAGTTGTTCTGAGGCGGGGGGAGGAAATTCTGGCCTGAGGAGGTCCCCCTCCTTTAAAGGTTCAGAACTAGGGGCACCAGGATGCCTGCAGCTCCTCTCAAGTGGGGACAAGCCTGGACACACAAAACAATGGAACTTCAGAGCAAAAATCTCTTCCAAACTATAATATATAAAGAAATTCAGACTGAGAGGGCAAATCACAAGCTAGTGAGCCCCAAGTCACAGACTCAGGTTATCAGGAGAAACAGTACCAGAGTCAAACACTTCAGACTTCCACGTGGTCTTCCAAGGTAGCAACTGTCACCAATGACCAATCTTCTGCCTCGGTTTTCTCATTCCAGAGATGTTACCGAGGGTGAAAGCCAGCCAATGAGGATTTAATACAATCTCAGTCACTGAGACAGTTTAAGAAAGTAGTTATTGGGTCAGAAAATAAAACATACCAAAGATGCCTCAAAAGTCTTCTAGAATATATACAATCCCAACACCTAATTCATGTCAATCACAATTTAAACTGACTGGAACCTTAAAAGAGCTTAAAAAAAAAAAAAGGGACGCTAGCTTCTCTGCAAATTCCTCTGCTAGGATTGGTCCCAATAAATAAACCGGACCATAAGAATGCAGAGGACCAGAATACTGTTAGGCCTTGGATCACTTAGTCCAACACCCCTCTACAAATGCTCCATGAAAAGGACTGACCCTAGTTCTGTCTTCCAAAAGAAAAGAGGATATATCTAATCCTTCTTTCACAAGAAAGAGGTTAGAAGATCACATTTCATCATTATCTGAAAAAGGTTTACATGCAACAACCAACGACCCTTAACTATAAACACGCAAGCCTATCACTTCAATCCTCATCCATTTCGCCATCATTCCAAAGTAGAGAGAGCAATGACAAAGTGATATTCAAAGGGCTAGTAAAGACCAGCCACAATGCCGTTACAAGAGGCATCCCAACACTTGGGAAAGTCAAGCACCACATCTTGTCTTGATGCCTAACCGGATAGGGCACAACTCTGCCACCAGCCCATTCAGGGACTGTACCTGCCATCCATCTGGATAAAAATGTTCCCATTTGCCTCACTTTTCTATATTCATATATACAACAGTACAGGCCAACAGAGAGTTCCAAGCCTCATCCTTTTGACTAGAATTACTCTGGATAAGGGATTAAGCACCACCTGCCCAATCAGCTCTTTGGCTACAAAGCTATAAGCAACCTACAGACATTTTCATTTGAATTATCCTTCATTCTGGCCAGATGATTTTTTCCAAACCTCCAAGAATATGTTTAGATGCACAAACTGCTGGACTAATCCCAGCCTCTCATTTTCAAAATAAATAGGACCAATAAACAGCCCCTTCTATAAGTCTTAACCAAGTACATCATTTTTTTGGGCCTTGACTTCCAAACATCTCCTAGCTAATCTGCTACCCAATTCCAATTCCACATGCCCTATTTGGTCATTACGGTTTTCTTTGGGGCTCTCTTACTCTGTTCTGTGACTCAATTTAACAAATCCTGAAAGGACTCTGGAGACTATCTAGTCCAATGGCCTCATTTTCCACAGGAAACTAGGACCCAAATAGGGTGGAGGTGGGGAGATGGGTCAGACCCATGATCACACAAAACTCCATTACAGAAAACTATAAAGTCTTATACATTCTTACGGTATTGGAATTTTATCCCTGGTAACTTCAAATTAGCAAACCATTAAAATCTTTTGGTTAGAAACAGATCCAGACACTAGTATTATGTTTTCCTGGGATTTGGCCTATACACTGCTATGGAAAATATCAGCTAATCATTGTTGTATGATGTTTCGATGGTTTCTACCACCATGTAACAACACAAAAGCATTACTTATTACAAAGAATTGCACACCCCCACCCCAAAGTAACTATTTTTCCTATATCACAGGAGAGGGAAAAAAAAAAAAAAGCAAGAACCTGGCCACTTTCCTGAAAATAAACAAACGTGGTACAAGAATTTTCTACACCAACAAATCTAGAAAACCATCTCTCACACTTACAATCAAATGTTTATTTCTAACCTTGCAAACCAGGAAATAAACAGGCAAACCCTAAATAAGCACACTCACTGTCCTTTGGGAAGAACATTTCTAGCCAGAGGAATAAAAGCAGGAGGGGAAGGGACAATCTCCAAACAGCTGCTTCTCTGGATCCTGGGGGGGTTTTGAAGAATATAAAATATAAAACCACTCAGTTCCATCCCACTGTTTGTAAGAGCCAGGTCAGGATATGCATTTTAAAAACACTCTATTTGGTAAAGCAACTGATTTTTAAGAGGATCCTGGCTCCTGTATCTCTTAACATTTTTCTGTGGAGAGGTTTTTGTTAATGTGTAATAAGTCCTAATATTTTTTCCTCGGACTAGGGGGCAAAAACACCTTTGTGACATTCGGATACATTTCTATTAACTGGTTGCACCCAAAAATGACTTCTTCAGAAGGCAGGCTATAAAACAGAATTCTTCTACCCTTTTAAATGTGTTATTTACTAGATGTGCTGACAAGGATTCCCCAAATAGCCCCACCTTTTCTTTTTTGCAACATCCAGGAACTTTTATTTTGAACTATACTAAGTACATCAGTTAATTTTTTTTTAAAAAGTGATACTGTAGCAAAGAATAATTTAACAAAAGTACAACCCAATGCTTAAGACTAGGCCTTTTTTTCTTTTTTTACCAGATTAAATTTCATTTTCCTTTTAAACTGAAAGGATACATATTGGTTCTGGTCTGTATTAGGAGCGAGGAGTGGGTGGGGAAGGCTCAAAATGTACCCTCTATTTGGAGACTTAAATGACAAGAGAAACAGTTTCAACTATTTCTTTAAAAACTGTTTCTCCTTGGAAAATGTATTATCCAATATGGTGAATCTAAAAAAAACTCAAAAACTTTAAAAGAAAATGAGCATCCTTTTCCACTGACCCAAGCACCAAGCCTTTGCTGAAAGGAGGTCTCTCATTTCAAACAGTAATGGAAAGCTGCTGGTAGCTATTCTTGGCCAGTGGCCTCTTTGGGGGTGGATCACACTGTAAGGGAAACGACATTAACTTAAATTCAGTTCCCTTCAGTTGGGTCCTAGGAGGAACGGTTTTCTGAAACATGTGCTCCCTGTGGGTGCTTCAGACATCTTGGCTTTGGCCTCTATGGCTATGTCACAATGCTGAGCTGTGTGGTCACACTAGGCTCTCCCTCTCAGCCACTGAGATCACGGACACATGATCCCTGACTGCAGGTCAGACCAAGGAGGTTATGAAGCCACAAAGGTGAGGAGAGCAGTAAGAACACTGGAGGGCAGTGGTCAACTCAATTCGAATCTGGACAGTGGTTCCTTTCTCCCCCCAAAAGTGAGTTCTTTATAATACAGACTTGTGGATGGGCTGGGACTACATGTGAGGGATGGCAAAGGGCCCTTATTTGTACGGTACCAACACAGGGCAAAAGGGGAGAATGGAGGTTCAACATGTGTTTTGTATTTTTCAAAGAAACTTATGCTTGTAAAACACATCAGTTGTACGGCACTGCAAGTCATTTTCTTGGTGTTTTTTCCCTTTGTACATGAAGGACAGAGAGGTATATACTGGGAGGAGGGGCAGAGGGGTGTACTGACCACCATGATTGAGTGTGTAACACATTCACATGAACTTTTCACTGTAAGGCACGTGCTTAACAAAGGAACAGTAGAAGCAGCCAGAAGCTTGGGACTGGACAGTTCAGAGTTTGTGCTTCAACAGTATGTTACAAATGACTTGGTCAGCTTAAACTTCCATCAAGTATCGAATGAGACACTGTAAGACACAGGAGAAGATGTGAGAGAATACGCGGACCAGTTCCCCCCCAGTAAGGGGGTGGGGGGAGCAGCAGAGCGGGCTGGTGGTTAACAAGAGTAGATCACATTTTTCTGTCCTACAGACATAGGCATGGACTGGCACACTGATACAGTATCCATTTTCTTCATAAAGGGATGAAGGCTGGAGACCAAGCAATGGATCTGAGGGGCAAAAAGGTCAAATCACGACCACATGTAGGTTGCTGTCAGTTACTACTTGACAATGATACAGTAGACTTTTTAAAAAAAAAAAGAAAACTGTGCACTTTCAGGGATAAATTAAAATGATTAACTTGCAAGGATGTGCAACTCTAAAAGAGCCAATAGGGTTAGAAGTCCTGGTTTCAACAAACTAACTCTCTTTTAAAAGCATCTCTTTGGTCTTGGGCTAAGGAAGGAAGCAAAGAGAAAACTAATTTAATTACTTAATAAAAGAGACTACTTACCATCCCAACCCCTTGCAAGACATACACTTCTGACATAAGAGAATTCCTGAGAGGCTTGCTAATGAGTGTAAGCAGCTTGTGGTAAAGCGCCTATCCCCAGGAGGGGAGGGGGCAGCCTGAAGAGAAACCCGGGCTTAGCAAACAGTCATTTGCTAATCTGTTTATTTTCTCCATCTGTAGGCTGGCAGCGGTCAGGAAGTAGGGGTTTAAAAAAATGCTCACCAAACAATTGTGCTAGTGTCTGAACGTGGGTGTTTTTTTCCTTCGAAAAGACAAGTTAGGCTCTCTAAAGAGAGCCAAATTCAGGGTGCTGGGGGACAGGGGAGCTGAGGGTAGAGGTACCTGGAGCCCAGCAACTTCCTGGAGAGCCCCGGAGGTGGCAGGGAATCCTCGAAGGGGGAAGGGCGCTGGGGTGGGGTCAGAGGGAGCCCCAGACACTAGGGCCCCGCTTCCTGCTCCTGGCCTCAGCCAAGCCTCCATTAACTAAGCGGCACCCACCCGGGGGAACCTGCCTGCTCCTCCCGCCCCGAACCAGAAGTCGGGATTCCTCAAGCCACTCCCTAAAAAGCAAATAAAGATTTAAGGAAAGGCATTTTTCTACGGGGGAAGGATCCTAAATTTAGCCTGACTACTCCTCCTCTGAGAGCGTGAGCTGCCCACTTCATCCCCCGAGAGAGTGTGCGGGGCGCTGTTCGGCGCCCAGCCCTTCCTTTCTAAGAGGGGCGCGGGCTGCGGACTTCATCCTCCCTGAAATGGGGGTTTCCCAAATCCTCCCCTGCGGAATGGAGGGAGGGGAAGGAGGAGAGCAAGAGAAAGGGGAGAAGGGGGAGAACCAGACAAAAGCGGGGAGGACCACAGGAGGGGAGCAGGGGGCACGGGGATCCCTGTCTAGGCGCGTGGTCCAGGCACGAGCCCACGTGGTCCCGGGCCGCCCCGGCCTCCCGCCCCTCCCCCACCCCGCCCGCCGCCCCCCAGCCCCGGGCCCTGAGCGCCCCTCTCCCGGAGGGGGGGGGGATAGGGCCGGGGCCGGGGGCGGCTGCTCACCTTGCCTGCAGCATGGCGCCCGGGAGTGAGGCCGAGGCAGGAGGGGGAGGGGAGGGCAGGGGGAGGGGAGAGCGGGCCGGCAGCAGCAGCAGCAGCAGACGGGCGGGCTGGCGGGAGCCCGACCCCGCCCTTCCTCCCACCCCACCCCCCCGCGGCCTCCCTCCCCTCCCCCCATCATGGCCGCCCCCTCCCCCTCCCCCCGCCGCCGCCGCCGCCGCTGCCGGGTTACCCGACCTGTCGTCAGGGAGCAGGCTGAGGCCGGGGCGCTGGAGCTCACGCTGGGCGGTGGGGGACGGCGGCGGCGGCGAGGACGAGGAGGGCGGCGGTGGCGGGTCCGAGGCGGCGGCGGCGGCAGCAGGGGGCGAGCCCGGCGAGCCGCCCTCCATGGCGGCGCGGAGCGGCCCGCGCCCCCGCCCCGCCCCGGGCCGCGGAGGCAGGCGCCCCCTCACAGGCCGCCCGGCCCCGGAGCCCGGGCCCTCATCGGGGCAGGCGGGCGGCGGCGTCGGGCGGGGAGCGGCGGCGGGGGCTGGGGCCGGGGCCGGGCTGGGGCTGGGGCCGGGCGGGGACGGGACGGGGGGAGCGGCGGGAGCGCCGAGCGGGCGCGGGCCCGGGACGAGGCCGAGGACGAGGAAGGCGGCGGCGACGGGAGGCGCTCGGCCCCCTCCGGGACTCCCTGCGGGACGCCCTCCCGCCCTCCTGCCCTCCCTCAGCGCCGGCTGCCCGCGCCCGCCGCGCTCGGGACTGCACACAAAATGGCGGCGGCTGCGAGCGGACGCTGAGGCGGGGGGAGGAGGAGGAGGAGGAGGAGCGGCGGGCCGGGCCGGGCGGCGCGGCTCCGCGGCCCAGGCCTCCGAGAGGGAGGGAGGGGCGGGCCGGGCGGGGCGGGGCGGCGAGGCGCGTCACGTCCCGGCCGGCGGCGGAGAGGGCCGAGGGCCCGAGGGGCGGGGCGGGGGGCAGGCGGGGGGCGGGGGCGAGAGCCGAAAGACAGGGGTGGGGCGGGGCCGGGGGGGGGGGGGGGGGGGGGGGGGGAAAGAGCCGAAACTGGCTGATGGGGCGGGGCCCAGAGCAGTACTGAGAGCTGCGGGGCGGGCCTGGGCGTGGCGGAGAGGGCGTGGGGGGGCGGGGCGTGAGACTGAAAAAGACCAAAGTTACTGAGGAGGCGGGACCTGGCGAAGCGAGGCCGGGGCGGCGAGGGGGTGGGGCCGGGAGGCCTCTCCGGAAGGGGGAGTGCGAGAGCGCCCAGTGGCACTAGGGAGAGCCCGGGACTTGGGGACTCTCAGCCCGTGCTCCGCAAACTCGCGGCTGTGCCCCCTGGAAGCATCGGAGTCGGCGCTGGAACCCAAACCCCCCCATTCTTGGAAGCTGCTGCCACGACCCCACGGCCAGCTGTGTAACCCTAGGCTAACCGCTGTGCCCTCTCATCTGTGAAAAGGGCCGAGGCACTCGCCTCGCGGGTTAATAGGTCCGGGGCAGCTTCTCCTTACTAGATTGTAACCCTCATGCAGTAACGATATAGCGCCGTCCGTGCTCTGCTGGAACACCATGGGCTTCCCAACCGCTCGGGGAGGTGTTAAGACCCCCATTTTTGGACTCCCTTCCACAACCACGCATGAAGTGGGAACCCTGGAGGGTTAAGCACCCATCGTGCCAGGTCAGCCCGGCGATAACAAAGACAAAAATGAAAGTGGGGACCCCGAAGTAAGGGCAGAGCCCAACCCTGAGGGCTTGGGGTATTATTTCTAGTGCTATTTGCGCCCACGTTCTGGTGTGTTCTCCCCAGTATGTTGTATTCAGTCTTGTCAGACTCTTTATTGACCCCATTTGGGGTTTTCTTGCCAAAGATACTGGAGTGGTTTGACATTTCCTTCTCCAGTTCATTTTACAGATGAGGAAACTGAGGCAAAACAGGGTTACATGACTAGGGCTCCAAAGTTAATATGTGTCTGAAGCCCTATTTGAACTCAGTGAGATGAGTCTTCCTGCTTCCAAATCTGGCACTTCTCCACTGTGCCTCTTAGTTGCCCTCTCCCACAGTATATCAATTGCCAGTTATAGGCATCTCCCTAATGTCAACTGATTGACCCAGTGATTTGTACCCCAATACCATCTAACCCAGGGGTAGGGGACCTGCAGCCTCATGTGAGGCCCTTTGACTGAATCCAAACTTCACATAACAAATCCCCTTAATAAAAGGATTTGTTCTATAAAACTTGGACTCAGTCAAAAGGCCAAACCCAAGGACCTAGAAGGCAGGCCTCGAGGCCTAAGCTTCTCCATCCCTGGCATGGACTCTTGTCAGTGACCTCTGGCCCCCCACCCTTTTGAATATCACAGGATTGTTCTTCCTTCATCTAAGAAAAGGAAGTCTCTTCCAAAACACAAATAGAGGCAGGATTGATATAGTCAATCATGTGGCTTTGAAGCCATATTGCAATCAGATTGGGGAGGGAGGTCCTCAATCAGAGGCTTAGAGCATTCTTCCTCACTGGAAACCAGCCAAGGAAACAGGTCAAGTTGCAGGCATGCACATCCCCTCCCCCAGTCTTTTGTACATGGACACAAATGCTTGTTGACTTAAACACTCCTTTCCTGCTCTGCAGCTCCCCAATTAAAAAAACCTTTAATCATCACACAGAATACCTGTTTATGCTCTGAGTCAGCCCCATTACACATAACTGGAAGCAAGCTTACCCAGCCTAGAATGTGGTAACAATCAAAATGGCACACACAGGCTTAAAGCTGGTGGAACTCCTACTTGCCATTATCCTCATTCATATGTTAAGAAATATCAAATAATTTCTAGATGTAGAAGAAGATGAGCCTACTCCAGCTAAAAGGATAAGCCCCTGCCCAAGAAAGATCCTTAGCATTTAGCCCTGTGGTTGAGAGACCTGGGTCCAAATTCCAAGTTTCACTGATTACTCATGTGACTTAGCAGGTCAACTTAGTTCTATAAGCTTTTTTTTTTCTTTCTTTCTTTTTTTTGGATGGGGGAAGGCAGGGCAATTGGGGTTAAGTGACTTGCCCAAGATCATACAGCTAGTAAGTGTTAAGTGTCTGAGGCCGGATTTGAATTCAGGTCCTCCTGACTCCAGGGCTGGTACTCTATTCACTGTGACACCTAACTGCCCCTTTTTTGCTTTTTTTTTTTTTGAGCCTTAGTTTCTTAATCTATAAAAATTAAGATGATCATCAGCAAGCATATATTTTCTTTACTCACAATTGCCTATAACAGATCTGACTGTCAGTCTCCCCCACTCAGAAATCTTCAACAGCTCGGGATTGCCCCATAGAACTGCCTCAGCCTGGTATTGGAAGGCCTTTATACTGTCTTCCTCCTGCCTTCCCAATCTTTTGTGTTATCACCTTCCTGCCCATCTCTTCTGGTTCAACCAGCCTGCTAGCTAGAGGCTTCCTATTCTAGATGCCTGCACTATGTAAAAGTGGTTCTGATACAGTTTGGGATTGCTGGGAACCCCAAATGTCAGGGTACAGGGTATAGTATGCTGGGAATGAATTCATGCAGTCGAACCTTCTAGTCAAACGATAAGGTTTATTGTAACGCCAATAGAAGCCAGCAGGGTTCCTAGTCAGGAACTTAAAGGGGGTGAGACTGATGCTTGTATACAAAAAGGACAGTGAAAGGATGGGATCAAGAAGTGATAAGTGGTCTGGGGTAGGCCAAGGGACAGTGAAAGTACTGTCAAGTAAACTAGAGGGGCCATTGATCGGACTACTGAAATGTATGGGGAAATTCGGGGACTAGGTTGCTTTCAAAGACATGGTCTTTTCCTTTTAGGGGTCCAGGTCCCATCACCACCTCGTTTCTACCCACAAGTAAAATGCCTTCCTCATTTTGCCCCTCAGAATCTCATTATTATGGTTGTTCAGTTATTGTCAGCCCTGTCCCACTCTTTCTGACCTCATTTTGGGTTTTCTTGGAAGAGACACTAGAATGTTTGCCATTTCCTTCAATGGCTCCTTTTACAGTTGAGGAAACTGAGGCAAACAGGGTGAAGTGACCTGCCCAGGGTCACACAGCTTTTCAGTGTCTCAGGCCAGATTTGAACTCAGAAAGATAGTCTTCCTGACTCCAGACCCAGCACTATATCCACTTCATCACATAGCTGATGAAGCTTGAGAGTTCTTCAAAGTACAGGCCTCTTCCTAAATTAGGCCTTTTCTACTTTCGCCTATTATTAACAGTTTCTCTATCTTGAAATTACCTTGTATTACTTTGCATATAAATCAATTCAAAAAGCCTTTATTGTCTCATATTCCAGACACTGTGCTAAGTTTGGAGAGAGAAACAAAAATGAAAATGCCTCTGCCCCCAAGAAGCTTATGATTATTTTTTCTGAAGATGGGGGAACATATGCATAGAAAAGCAAATACAATATGTATTCAAAATAATGGGGGAGGTAGACAGGCCCACCTTTATGTAAAGGGCAAAGTGTTACCAATAGGCTAGGGAGTCCAGAGAATTAACTCAAAGGGTCAGGTGCCATGGGAAAAGCACCCAGGAGAAATGGAGCTGACAAGAACAGGTAGGGGAGACGTGGTGACAGTGCCTGGGCAGCTGAAGACTCAAAAGTCCTGTGATTCTGAGCAAAGCACTATTTTATCATCCCTTTCACAAGTAACCATGGCTATAATAATTTGTTTGCCACTCCCTGAAGAGTTCCTGGGGGCTATTGAGAAATCCCTGATCCTGCCTCATGGTCAAGACAGAGCTGGCTCATCCTACCCAAAATCTGGGACACACCACCCAAGCACATACAGAGCCCTAAAGAAAGTGAGCTCAAACTTAGGGAGCACATGGGGCAAAAAGAACTCCCAGCTGCTGATTGCTGGAAGTCTTCACATTTGTAAGTTGTCTAAGCAGTTTCCCCAGGACCATGGCAGCAGGTTCTTTGCTGGGATCTGTCAACAGGGGACCCCTTAAGAGCTCTGGGTGGAACCATCCCCAGTCAGACCCTGGCTCCCAACCTCTTCTGGGGGATGTTACTAGCTCCCTAGGATTTGAAAATAGAAAGTCCAACAGCCTCTGGACCCCTCAAAGCTTACAGGGTTCTCTGACCAAAGTGGGCTCAAAGGTAATTCCTTCCTCCCTTTCAGGGATCTTACTAGAATGTTATGCTTGTTCCAATTTCTGGAATTACCCCAGTTCCAACTAGGTTGATAACTTGTAGATGGGCCCTGGGACATGGCCAGTCTTGTGCAATGTCATTCCTGTGAAGGACTTTTCACACTTAGTCTAAAGTCTATAGTTGATTAATGGAGACATCTTGGAAGCTAGTTAAGGTCATCCAGTCAACAAGAATTTATTAAGTATAAGCTCAACACAAGGTTGATATGTTAGGGAACAACCTAAGCATGATGGGTTTTTCATGTTTGCCTAGAGCCAACCTTCTGATTGGCATCCATGAGAAATCGTACTACTTCACAATAATTCACAAGCTGCAACCCTTATAACACCCACTTCCTTTATTTTTAGGGGGGAAGGCAAGGCAATTGGGGTTAAGTGACTTGCCCAAGATCACATGGCTAGTAAGTGTGTCAAGTGTCTGAGGTCAAATTTGAACTCAGGCCCTCCTGACTCCAGGGCTGGTGCTCTATTCACTGTGCCACCTAGCTGTCCCCCCAACATTCACTTCCACAATCAAACATACTGCCTTTTTTCAAGATAAAGAGCCATATTTATTATATATCTTCTGGTGTATTAGGAACTATGGGCAGAAGGCTGATTAGCACCCAGGAATTCCACCCCTATGGCTCAGATTCCCCCATTCCCAGAACCTTCAGGAATGGCCATGGCCCCACTTCTAATGCCTCCCTGTGGCCCATTGCCATCAGCTTTACCAGGCTAGCATCATGGGAACCAGGGCCAAGGAGCAGCTTAAGGCCATGGACACTGCTACTATCTGTTGTAGTATTGATTTATTTATTTGTTAATGACATAACATGTATAAAACTTGGCCATCATTCTTATTAGGTTCTTATCTTTTTTTTTAAGGGTCATTGATGAAGTTTTTTAGTGTTATGCCCATAATTCCATTTCCCCCTGTGGTCCTGTGGTTTTATTGAATGATTTTTGCACTCTAGGATGCATACTGCATACTCTGGTGATTTTTATTTTAGAACAGACTGTACCTACTATGTGCTATTAAGGGGTCTCCTGAACTTGGCTTTTTGAGTTTACTATATTTTCCAGAAACTCAGGAGACCCTGAATATGTCAAGGATGAAACAGCACCATCCCCCCACCCAGTTGACATAATTTGTTGTTTGTATCCCAAATCCCTGTATGTCCTTGGAAGTCAAGACAGGCACCGGCCAGTCTACACTAGGCCCTTGTAGCTAAGGAGACCATCCTATCTTCATGGTCTAGTGTTGCCAAGGAAGAAAAATGGGGCTTTTGCCCTGACCTTGCACCTCTCTTTGTGTGGGGTTTTGTCCTTTTCCCACCTTCACTGCACCTTTCCCCTCCCATGCCATGCCCCTTTGGATGGAGATTTGTGTTTTCTCTTCCTCTTTTGCTGTTTCTCATAAACTGCAAGCTTCTGAAGGCTTGTGAACTCTTTGGGCTCCACATGGAAGTTCATTTCTCTTGTAATAAACCCAGTTTTTCACAAAAGTTTTATGAAGCTATCATCGCCTGTAGACCTTGCCTAGCACTGTAATTAAGCAAGAGATGCAAACAAACAAAAAAAGTCCCTGTTCTCAAGAGCTCATAATAAGGGGACATAGATGTGTAAGCAACTGTATACAAGCAAGACATACACAGGTAAACTGAAGATAATCAACAGAAGGAAGAAGAGGGGAATCTAGAAAAGTTGCTTGTAGAAGGTCAAAGTTCAGTTGAGCCTAAAAGGAAGCCAGAGAGGCCAGGAAAATGATGAAGTGGGAGAGCATTCCAGGCTTGGGGGTAGAGTCAATGAAAGTGTTCCGAGTTAGGAGATGGCCTGTTCTAATTCAAGGAACAGCAAGGAGACCAATGTTAGTGGACCTTGAATACAAAACAGAGGATTTATATTTAATTCTGAAGTAATGGAGAGCCAATGGAGTTTATCGAATAGGGGAGAGAGATGGTCAGACCTGAGTGTTAGGAAGATCACTTAAACAGAGGCCGGGAGAGACTTGAGATTGGGAGACCTGCCAACATGTCCAAATATGAGGTGATAAGGTCCTGGACCAGGGTAGTGACAGCATCAGAGGAGAGAAGGGGGCCCATATAAAAGATGTTATGAAGGTAGAATGGCCAGAACTTGGCAACTGATTGACCATGTGAGCTAGGAGAGGATGGGGAGAGAGGGTGTAGAGTCAAAGATGACAGCTAGGTTTCAAGCCTGACAGCAACAGAGAAGTTAAGAAGAAAGGAGGCTTTGGGAGCGAGTGGGGGACTGAGAAGATAATGAGTTCAGTTATAAATAGGTAGAGTTTAAGAAATCTATATAGGAAATCCAGTTTGAGATGTCAAATAGGCAGCTGGAGACATGAGTGGAAATCACAAGAGTTTAGGATGGACACGGAATTATCAGCAGAGAAATAAATGACAACTGAATCCATGGGAGCTGAAGAGACCACCAAGTGAAAGTGTACAATGAGAGAGGGTAAAAGGGCCCACATCAGTGGTGACTGCTAGTGTTAGGGAAGGATCCAAAAGGGAGGAGAACTGAAAGTGAAACCTAGAGAGAAGAGTTTCTAGAAAAAGGATGTAATCAAGAAAGTCAAAGTTTACAGGCCAGTGAAGTAGGATGAGGATTGAAAAAAAAAAGACCTTGGTTTTGACAATTAAGATATCATTGGTAACTTTGAAGGGAACTGGTTTAGTTGAATGATGAAGTCAGAGAGGAAAAAGTTAAAGAGTGGGAGAGGAAAGAAAGTATAGATAGCAATTATTGCCAATTTTCTTTTGGGGGGGGGGCAATTTGGGGTTGATTTACCCAGGATAAAGAAGCTAGTAAGTGTGTAAGGCCAGATTTGAAATCAGATCCTCCTGACTCCAGGGCTGGCGCTCAATCCACCTAAATGCCCCATAGGCTCTCTTCTTAAATTTAGTCTCAAAAAGAGAAAAGGTAGAATGATAGGTCTCAGGAATATTATTTTTCATGAGCTTATTTTGAGTACAAGGGAGACGTGTACATGTTTGCAGGCCATACTGCCAAGCATTCACACTGCTTCGGAGAGCACAACTGTGATGGGCTGGCCATGCTATTTGAATGCAGCACGTATGCTTGCCAAAAAGACTGTTTTATGGGGAACTCAACACAGGGTAAGCATTCACAAAGGTGGTCAGAAGAAGTGATACAAGAACACTCTCAAGGTCTCTCTTAAGAACTTTGGAATGGATTGTGTGACTTGGGAGACCTTGACACAGGACTGCCCAGCATGGTGTGCCCACATCAGAGAAGGTGTTGTGCTCTGAACAGAAACAGTTCCAAGGAAATGCAGGATGCACAAATTTAGAGAATGTTTCCACAAACTATTTGTGCCTGACCTGTGGTAGAGCATTCCGAGTTGGTATTGGGGTGATCAGCCACCATCAGACACATTGCAATTGGACTTTAGCGTAGTGATGTCACTTTGGTCCTCTTGGAAAACTAAGTAGGACAACTGCCACACAGGCTATAAGGAAGTAAAAGTGAAGATCATGGATGGAGTGGGTGACAGAGGGAACAATCTGTTGGAGAAGAGAGTAGGACCACTTATGCTTGTAGAAGAGTTAGTCTTGGCAAGGAGAAGGCCACCTCTCCATTTGAGATAGCAGCAGAAGGCATCTCAGTGATTTGAAATGAAAAGAGGGGGGTCTTAGTGAGTGGCCTCAATTTTTTTTTCAGTAAAATAAGAGACCAAATTCTGCCATGGTAGGCTTGAGGAGAAATGAAAATGTTCAGAAGAGGCACTGTGGTGAGCCGGATAGTGATTTGATTAGGGAGATATAAAAGAATGACTTTGCAGCAGCGAGTGCCCAGTTGAGATTATGAAACAAATTTGTTGTGGATCCCAGTTAGCACAGTTTCACAATTCTCTCTAGCTTCTTTCAGCAATATGTGAGTAGGACTGAAGGAAAACATGGTGGGAATCATTCAGGGCTGAGGTTTGGTAGGGCAAGATCTTCAATAGGATAAGGGGGCAAGAGATTAGAGAGAAGAGGAGAGTGCAGAGTTGAACTGGTTCCCTAAGGGTTCAAGATAGGGAAGGAAGGAAAGTGTAGCAACTCTGTTTGAAGTATTGAGGCTAAAATAGTGTTGGGGTAGTTTTGATCTGTTTCCTCTTTTACTTCAATTTAAAATTTATTTTTGGAGACAATTGAGATTTAGTGATTTGCTCAGGATCGAACAGCTAGTACGTGTCTGATGCTGGATTTGAACTCAGGTCCTTCTGACTCCAGGGCTGGTGATGTATTAATTTCACCACCTAGTTGCTCCTTAATTTATTTTCTATCCTCAGCAAATGTTCTAGAATTTATCTGCCAAAAAAAAAAATCCTAGATGCCATTTTTAGCCATTAGAAGAGTGTCTTAAGACAAAGTCAGAAGAAACTAGAAAGTGATCCCAGGATGCCCTCTCTCCTTCCCTTAGAAGCAGCTAAGCCAAAAATCAGAGGATCTTTTATTTTATCCTGGAGGCAAGAGAGAATCATTGAATAGGGGAGTGAAATGGTCAGAAATACACATTGCTACCCATCACCTGACCAAGAGCTGATGGACTCAACTGAAGACTTGAGACATGAATTTTTTGGACATAGTCCATCCCTTCATGGCTGTAGGTTCACCCTTGAAGGGTTGGGTGGGGTCTTTTCTAGTGCTATAGCCCCTGAGCCCCCACTTGTGTGCATTAGACTGTAAGTTCCTTGAGGGCAGGGACTGGTTTTTTTTCTTTGCCTCTTTTTGTATCTCCAGCCTTATGTGTTTGACATATAGTATAAACCCTACTAAATGTTAATTGATCGATCTTACTCCCTCTCAAACATACACAACAGGATCATCAGCTCAGAATCAATTAAGTTAGCCAGATTTAAGCAATTCTTAGAAAGGAATATTTCCTAAGATGGTACAGTAGGACCAGTTGGTATGAAACATCCTCCCAGAAGTCTAGGACACACTCCTCCACAAGTACATCCAGAGCCCTAGGGAGAGTGGGCTCAAGCTTAGGGAATGAATGTGGCAAACAGGTCATTCATAGCTCTTGGTTGGTGGAAGTTCTTTTTTCACATTTGTGAGCTGCTCAGGGAATTTCTCACTGGTACTGGGTAGCTTCTCTGCTGTGCTCTTTGTGGAGCCATGAATCATGCCCTTGGGTCCCAATACAGAGACACTGCTGCCAGCTGGTTCGAGGATGCCACTAAGGCATGGCTTGGAAGATGGGAAGTCCAACCTTCTTCAGATGTTTTGAGGCTCACAATACATTCTTCCTGCCGAAGGGGTAGGGAGGCAGAAGATTCCCTCAGCCTCTCAGGGTTGCCAATTTCTGGGATGATGCTGGGGCTCAACTCCATTGATATTTTGTAGACAAGGAAATTTCCTCAAGCCTTTCTGGACATGACTCTACAGCAACCTCATTCCATTTCTGAGGATTTTTCCCACTTAAAGTCTAAAGCCTATGATTGACTGATGGGCTGAAACTAAAAACCAATGAATAAGACTGATTGACTTCAGCTGGTGAAGGTAACTTTAAGTGGGAAGTGGTGATTTGATCCAGTTAATCTGTCCTCTTCCCCACTTATACAGATATTCATGCACATCCTGATTCTTCCATTGACAATCCAAATCATCTTGAGTAGGTCCTAACTCCTCTGTGCCTCAGTTTCCTTATTTGTAAAATGAGGGAGGTTGAACTCCATGACCTCAAAGATCTCTTCCAGCTGTAAATCTATGATTCCATAGAATAAATTGTGAGTAAAGGGCTTTTGGGGCAGCTAGGTGGCACAGGGGACAGAGCTCCAAGCTTGGGGTCAGGAGGACTTGAGTTCTAATGTGATCTCAGACACTTCCTAGCTGTGTGACCCTGGGCATGTCCCTTCACCCTGTTTGCCTCAGTTTCCTCACCTGTAAAATGAGCTGGAGAAGGAAATGGCGAACCACTCCAGCGTCTCTACCAAGAAAACCCCAGATGGGGTCACAGAGTCAGACATGACAGATAGTGACTGAACAAAAGGGCTTTTTACTCATTATATTAGAGGTGTCTGTTTCTGAACTCTTTCATAGATACTATAGGCAACAGATACGTCTCTCCCCTCAGAATTCACAACTAAATGCGGAAACAACAAATACTGTCCATACAAGGATTTTTATGCAAGAAAATAGGATATAATTGACAGGGTAGGTACTAGAATTAAGCGGGGATGGAAAGGCTGCTTATAGAAAATACTTTAGTTGGCACTTATTCTCATTGACTCAAGTGGGTCAGAAGAAAATACACATGGAATTGTGAGATACACACATCACCTAGCAATTGTGTTTATCACACTCTGGCCTGAATAAACTAGTTTACAGGTCTCTGATGGCTTACTGGGGCAGCTGTACAGGTGGTACAGCAGAGAGAGGGCGCCAGGGTGAGGAGTCAGGAAGACCCGAGTTCAAGTTTGACTTGGACACTTCCTAGCTGTGTGACCCTGGGCAAGTCCCTTCAGCCTGTTTGCCTGTTTCTTCCTCTGTAAAACGAGCTGGAGAAGGAAATGGCCAACCCCTCCAGTGTGCCCGGCGCCAAGGGAACAACCAACAGCTCGCACCGACGTCGAGATTCTCCTGACAACGCTTTTGCACCAGGGCTCCTTTGCACCCCCAACCCTCAGGGCAGCGCCTGGCACACAACAAGCACCTAATAGGCGCTGGCTCGACCTGATTTCTTGGGGGGGGGGGGTGCGTTCTTAGCAGTGATGCCGCCGGCTCCTTTCTGGAGCCCTGGGCTCTAACCTTGCCCCCGGTCCGAGGCTGTGACCTCTTCCTGCCTCGGCTGCTCCGTCTGTAAAGAGGGGAGGAGGTGGCCTCCGCGGCGGATGAGGGGCCTCCCACGTCTAGCTCTGTGGGACAGGGCGAGGGAGCTTTGTCAGGAATGAACCCGGGGCTCGCACGGGGGCCACTGCAGGCGGGGGGCCGCCAGGACAAAGGCACAGAGGCGGGAGATGAGAGTGTAGACCAGCGTAAGCAAGCTGGAGGGGCTCGGCCGGGAGTGGTGGGAAGAGGAGTATACAGAGTAAGAAAGTGAGGAAAGAGGTAAGGGTGGTGAAGAGACACGCAAGGATGAGGGGAGGAGGGAGGCGAGGGCCGCGGTCACATCACGTGGCACGGGAGCACACGTGCTTGCCGGCGCGGGGGGAGGGGTGCCGCTCTGCGCAGGCGCGAATATTGGCGCCTGCGCTCACGCCGCCGGAGCGCGCGCGCGGCTGGGGGAGGGGTCTGAAGAGGCTAGCGGTTGGCGGGCAGGTCGCGAGCCGGCGCGCGGAGAAGCAGCTGGCCGGTTAGACGGCCTGAGGAGAAGGAGGGAGGCAGCGTGAGGGGCGGAGGCCGGCGGCACCATGGTGGAGAAAGAGGAGGTGGGCACCATCAGCGAGGAGGAGGCGGCTCAGTACGACCGGCAGATCCGCCTGTGGGGGCTGGAGGCGCAGAAGCGGTAAGGGGCGGTCGGCGGCGGGGGGGGGGTGGCCGGGGGGGGGGCCGGAAGAGGCAGGGCCTAGAGGGAGGGGAGGGGATGCCCCCCTTCCTCCCACGTGACCTCCCCTGAGGGTAGCCTCCCTGCGGGCAGGCTCTGGCCCGACTCGCTTTGTCTGTTGGACTGGCGGGAGCTTGTGGTTCCCCGGGCTTGGAACCACTGGGGGTTGGAGGGGCTTCCTCTCAGGTGCGACGGCCCTGTGCGCTTTGGGAACGAACCAGGGAGACCTGGGTTCGAGTTGTTATCACTGAGAATGGAAAGTTTGGGGAGGAGGGGCGTCTTCCCCCGATTATCACTAAAATCATCCCGAATTCCGGGGCTTGGGGCTTCCGAAGGGGGGAAGGGTAATTCCCCAAACACTAAGTAAGTGTTAGGTTGCCCGGTGGATGGAGTGCCCATCCTGGAAGTCCTGAGTTCAGATCAGGCCTCAGTGGCTAGCAGGGTGGCCCTGGGCAAGTCACTGCACCCTGTTGGCCTCAGTTTCCTCATCTGTAAAATGAGCTGGAGAAGGAAATGGCAGACCGCTCTGATGTCTCAGAGGGGGGCCCCCCGGAGAGTCTCTCCCCGCTGACCTAAGCCTTAGGCATACAAATAAGAAAAAGGCAGCTCCTACCCTCAGGGAGCTTATGTATGGGGGGGGGGGTGGAGAGGCTTGGCTACCCCTGCAGACAGCCGAGCTTGGGTGGAGTGTTGGAGTACAGAGGAGGCAGGGTGCGTTTGAGCTTCCCCTGGAGAGAAGAGAGTGGGACTGAGTTTGTAGGCTGATCTGGAATCTCCTGATCCAGAACATTTGCTGTGTTTTTGTTGTTTTTGCTGGACTTGTGATTTCATTTGCATAATGTATGTAGTAGACAACGTATTATTATTCTCTTTATTTGATGACAAACCCAAGACCCAGTTTTGCCTAAGTTAATGAATAAATTTATCCAGTGGCAAAGTGAGGACTAGAAACCAGGTCCGCAGATTCCTATTCTAGGCATATGACGTTCCTTTACCGACTCTTTAAAGAGGACCTACAGGGGAAGGGCCACTGGAGGACCCCGGGGCGTTTGGTGTGGTCGGGGGAAAGAGGAGAGTTGAGAACTGGGAAAAAATGCTGGAGAAGGTAGGTGAGTAGAGTAGTAAAGACTCAGCTATGGTTGTAGTGAGAAAAATTGACAGAAAACATAATTTCCCGTAAAGGATAACTTTCCATAACTTCTTATTCTCTCTTACCCCAACCCTGCAATATCCATTTATTTGCCCAGCCCTGTAGATTCTAACAGACCAAGTCATTCCCCTCTTCAGTAAGCCCTGCTTGCTCCCTTTTGCCTCCAGGATCAAATGTAAAATTCTGTTTGATTTTAAAGCCCTTAATGATGTGGCCCCTTCCTACCTTTCTCTCTTCATACACCTTCCTCCAGTCCAGTCACTCTGGCTTCCTTCTGGCAGTCCAGCTCCCACTTCTGTACATGTTCACTGAATGTGCCCATACCTGCAGTGTTTCACTCTGCCTTCTGACTTCATTCAAGCCTCAGCTAAAATCTTATCTTCTCCAGGAGGCTTTTCCTCATCCTCTTTTTTTTTTTTTTTTTAAAGCAATCCAGGTTAAGTAACTTGCTCAAGGTTACACGGCCAGGTATTTCTGGGTGTGGTGCTGAGTGTCTGAGCCCGGATTTGATCCCCAGGTTATCCGGACACTGGGGCCGGTGCTCTTACTCGATGAGCACCTGGCTGCCCCTCCTCATCCTCTTTTAATGTTCGTTTCTTCACTTTGAGTTCCTGTCCAACTTAGCATTTATATGTTTGTGTGTATATACACATATGCATGGACTTTGCATATTGTCTCTTTCCATTATTAGATTGTGAACTTCTTGAGAACAGGCACAGTTTTTGCCCTTTTTTGTATGCTTAGAGCAGTGCTTGACCCTTTAGAAGTGCTTAATAAATGCTTGTTGATTTGACTCTCCAAAAGTATTCAGTAGCATAGGCGTTTAGAAGATTGAACTCAGAGGCTTGGGTGTTTGATGGGACATCAAAGGGCGTTATTAAATTCTACAAATAAGGCAAGCTTTGGGCTAGATGGACTATGAACCAGGTGTATATATGCTTGAGAAAAGAGGGAGAATGACCAGGGGACAGTAGATAATTGTAGTGATGACCTGGATAGGGTCACAGAATCAGATTACAGTTGGAAGGGTCTTTAGGCCATCTACTACAACCCCTTTCATTAGGCTCATGAGGCTCCAGTGACTTGCCTGTGGTTGCATAGATAATAAGAGTCTGACCTTCAATTAGCACCAAGGTCTTTGACTCCAAACCCAGCGCTCTCCACCCAGAACTGTGCTGCTGCCTTCTAGGAATGTGTAGGATGAACCTCAGAGGAGAAGAGGTCATGGAGTACTGGTTCCAGAAGAAGAGTCTTGAGGTTGTAGTGAGAAATAATTTAGGACTTGGCCTGCTTTTCTTTCTGGCCTCATATGGGATGTGAGAGAAGGCAGACCTGGAACTGGAGACTTTGGCCAAGTGTCTTATCAAGGAACCAGGTGTCTGTCAGTACAGCGGTTTGGAAGGAATATGAAGGGAAAAGGGCTAAGGTGATGGGAAGATTGCTGGAGGTCTTTGGCTTTGTAAAGTCCTTAATAACTAGTTTTTTTCCCCCAACCATTCTGGAAAGCAGTTTGTACTTATGCTAAAAAGGTAAGAGATCTGAATAAATTTTAAAAAAGTAAATGTTTTTCAGTCTGCAGTCTGAATCCATCCACCTCTTTCAGGAGCTGGACAGAGCATTTCATTGTGATTAGAGTTTTAAAGCCTTTCAAAGTTATTGTTGTATACATTGTTCTTCTGGTTCTGCTTACTTAGCGCTGCATTGGACAGCCATGACATTTGACCTCAAGAGCCCGCTGCTAGGCGTATCCCCCAAGGAAGTCCATGACAGAAAGATCCCATGGACCAGAAATTCTTTATTATAGTAGCAAGGAATTGGGGACAAAGTGAGTGCCTATCATTTGGAGACTGACTAAAGGAAATCTGGGACACAAATGTCATAGACTAGTCCTTCACCTTGAGGAACAGTGATTATAAGCAGTTCAGAGAACCAGGGATAGATTGGTACAAACAGAAGCATAGTAAAGACATCAGAAACAGAAAATGGGAGATTTTATTCTGATAACTTTTTATGGATTTCTTTATTCATAATTTTTTATTTCCAAATATATTCTGCTGTCCTTCCCTATGCCATTCTTTGTAAGAAAGAATACAAAAAAGGGGAAAAAGCAGATTGACCAAACTGACATCAGCAATCTAACATTTCAGGCAGTGTTTTCTTCCTTCCCTTCCTTTCTTTCCTTCTTTTTTTGGAGTTAGGTTAGTGCAAATTTTATTACCTTCATTTTAATTCATTTTTTCTCCTTTTGTTTGGGGTCATAAAGAATTGTACAGGACTGAAACAACTGAACAATTTTGCTTTTTAATAGGTTCCTCTCTTCAGTGAATTTTTGTACTTTTTCCTTTTGGCCAATTATGTTTTTCAAGGTGTTATTTTCTTCAGTTTTTTTTGTGCCTTTACCAATCTTTGGGTGTGAATTTTCTTGCATCACTCTTTTAACAGTTTTTCCTCTACATCTCTTACTTGGTTTAAAAAATTCTTTTTGAGCTCTTGCAGGAATTCTTTTCAGTCAAACCACATTTTAATTTGAGGCTTTGCATGTAGTTTTGATATTGTTATCTTATTCAGAGTTTGGGTCTTGATCTTTTCTATTACCATAGTAACTATCTTTGTCAGGTTCTTTTTTGTTAGTGTTGTTGTTTGATAATTGTTTATAATCTATTTCTTGACTTTTAATTTTTTTAATTTTTAAAAAATTTTAAAAAAATTTTAATGTTAAAGTTGGGTTCTGCACCTGGTGTAGAGAGGGCACTGTTCCAAGCTTTAGGTTTTTTGTGCTGCTATTTTCAGAGCTAATTAAGGGAGTCTATACCAGTTTTTAGTTCTTCCAAAGTGAAATGATCTAAGGAGAGGTATGATCACTGCTCTCCTGGTCTGTGCTGTGGTTTGTGAGCACTAGTCTCCTACAGGGTGGGAGGGTAAAAGCAGAGCACAAGTCCTCTTTTCCACCCTAGAACTGTGACCCAGAACTATAAATGGGCAATGCAACAGAGTCCTGCGCCCAGTGCGAGCAAAGGCTCCCCTGTAGTTTTCTTCTGACCAATTGTCCGACCCTCTTACCATCAGTAGACTGAGAGTTCGGGAAGTTTTCTCATCTCTTCTAACACGTAATTAGCTTGGTTTTTTTTTTTCATATTTACATTGTTGTTGTGATTATATTGTTTTCCTGGTTCTGCTTAATTACTTAGTGTAAGTAAGTCTTCTCATGCTTTCTAGATTTATTCATATTTGTGGTTTCTTACCAGATAGTGACATTCTATTACATTCATACACCACAAGATGTCTTGTGATTCTCTAATCCTTGGGCATCTCCTTGACAGCTCTGTTGATTATAAGTGCCAAATCTGGCACCTGGAAAGAGTTGAGAAAATGGACTCCTTACCTATTTTGAAGATGGGGGGACTATGGGCAGGGGATACCATATATGTGGTTAGATAGCATTAATGTGTTTCTTGCTTTTGCTAAGTTTTTTTCTCTTTTAAAAAAGTTTGCAAGGGAGATGGCAGAGGGGTGCATTCAGAAGTGAACATGGTAGGAAAAAATGAAAAGGTTAATCAGGAAAATTTGGAGTCAGGAAGACCTGAGTTCTCATTTGGCCTTGGTCACATGACCTTTCACTGCCTCGGTTTCTCATTTGTAAAATGGGGATGATAATATTAGTAGCACCCATGTCCCCAGGTGGTTGTGAAGTATCAATTAAGTTCATATAGGGAAAGAATTCTGCAGCTTTTAAAGTGCTTTTTAAATGCTGCTATTATTAAATGTTGGTAGCTATTAAAGGAGTTGTAGATTTCTGGCTGCTTTTGTTTTTCATTTCTACATTGCCAAGGAATGTGGTTGGGAGCCGTACCTTGTTTTGGGTAGACCTGCTCCCACTGCCCCAGCATTCTGGAGATCATCTCCTAGGAGAACTTTGGGGGGGGAGGCTGAAGGGGCTATTTTTGACAGCCTGAATTGAAATGCAGAATAGAGCTTACAGTAAAGACAGGATCCCAGTGACAGCCCAGCAGTGGTGAAATAGGATCTCTGTTCTTCAGGGACGTTTGGGCCTGAGGACCTGGTTGGCCTGGAAGGCTGAAGTCTGTGCCACTCTGGAATGGTTTGTTTTCTCTTTTTTAATCTTAACCTTCCTTGTTTAATTTTAAGTTCCAGATTCTCTCCCTTGCTCCCCTCCCCCTTTGCTTTCTTCTCTGTGCATTGCTTGGAGGCCTAACTCAGCTGAGTGCTGCTGGGCCCTGCACCTGAGCCACACTCATCTCTTCTCCCAGTCTTCTAGAACGTCCCAAGTCAAATAACAATAAATAAAATGTCCTCATGGGTTCTTGAAGGGAGGAAGGGAGGGGAGGAGTGAGGGAGGGAGAGGGCAACTAGGTGGCGCAGTGAACAGAGCACTGGCCCTGGAGTCAGGAGGCTCTGAGTTCAAATCCTACCTCAGACTCTTGACACTTACTTGTGTGACCTTGGGCAAGTCACTTAACCCCAATTGCCCTGCCTTCCCCCTCCGAAAAATTGTAGAACGTAATTCCTAATTAACTATGTTGCATTAAAAAGAGGCAAGAAAAAGAAAGGTAAACAAAAATATGCTTGTCTGTTTAGAGTGTTTTCCATGAGGAAATATGACCCAGCCACCCACTAGCATCTTGCATTGAACCTTTTTTGAAAAGGTAGCCCATTCTTGAGCCAAGACCTAGTCACACTACTCCAAGATAAGGATTGTAGAATAACTCCAAAGGAGATGAGATTTTAGACAAATTGGAAGTGTATATTGATTAGAGAAATGCAAATCAAAACAACTCTGAGGTACCACATTTCACTGGTCAGATTGTCTAAGATGACAAAACAGGAAAATGATATATGCTGGAGAGGATGTGGAAAAATTGGAACTCTAATGCATTGTTGGTGGAGTTGTGAGCTGATCCAGCCATTCTGGAGAGCAATCTGAAACTATGCCCAAAGGGCTATAAATAAGTGCATATCCTTTGACCCAGCAATACCACTTCTAGGGCTGTATCCCAAAGAAATCACAGAAGTGGGGAAAAGATCCGTATGTACAAAAATATTTATAGCAGCTCTTTTTGTGGTGGCAAAGAATTTGAAGTCAAGGGGATACCCACCAATAGGGGAATGGCTAAACAAGTTGTGGTATATGAGTGTAATGGAATCCTATTGTGCTATAAGAAATGAGGAGCAGATGTACTTCATAATAACTTGGAGAGACTTCTATCAACTGATGCTGAATGAGGAGAGCAGAACCAGGAGAACGTTGTACACAATCGCAGTATGACGACGAACTTTGATAGACTGGACTTCTCTCAGCAACACAAGGTTAGAAGACAACTACAAAAGACTCATGATGGAAAGGGACATCCACACCCAGAGAAAGAGCTACAGTCTGCAGGTTGAAGCAAGCTCCTTGCTCCCTCTCTCGTTTGTGTTCTGTTTTATCCCTTCTTTTTCATTGTTCAGCCCATGGTTACAATCCTTTACAACATGACTAACGTCCAATGTGAAGGTATTTGTAGAACCTATATTTGATTACATGCTGCTATGGAGGGAGGGGGAGAAAATTTGAAACTTAAGAGGTTGTGGAACTGAATGTTGTAAACTAAAAGTAAATAAAAAGATATAAAAAAATTGGAAGTGTAACAGGAAAAGCACTATATTCAGTGGGCAGAGGCCAAGGCTAGAAGACCGGGGACTTGTCTCTTAACCTTTCTGAGCCTCCACTTCTCATCTCTAAAATGGGAATAGCAGCTTTTGCTGCATCTGATCTCTGTGTTGGCTTGCATAAAGCTCTTTTTTCATCATTTCTCCCCTGGCTGCACTCCTCTGACTTCTTCCCCAGGCCCCAGGAAGCTCCTTATTGGGATAGTATAATCCTCTCGTAAGATCCCATCAGCCTTGGTGTACAGCCTTTTTATCACCACTCTCTCTGATTGGAGGGTGGGACCATGATCAATTGTCCTTTCCTCCACACCCCAGGGTCTGGGTAACTCCCCACCCCTTCAACTTCCTTTTGTGGGTTGTCTTCTCCCATTAGATTGGAAGCTCTTTGAGGGCAAGGACTTCCCTTCTGTTTTCATATTTGTAGCTCTAGCACAATCCTGGGCACTAGTAGGTGCTAAATGAATGTTTATGTCATTGCTCAATCAATGGAAACTTCTCTCTCCAAAGTCACTAGTGATCTCTTAATTGACAGCCCTGATGGCTTTTTCTCTTTCTCTTTCTTGGCCTCTCTGAAGGCTTTGACACTGCTGATCACTCTTTCTGTTCTGGGCACTATGTCCTTTCTGAATTTTGGTGTCACTGCTCTGCCTTTTTATCTTCTTACCTTTCTGCCTGAACTGGAGGAGCATCATCCATATTATGCTCCCTAACTGTACTCACCCCTCCCCCTGCCATGGCTCGGCCATACCCTCTCTTTGCCTTTGATACCCTCTCTAGCTCCCCCAGCTTTGTCATCCCTATGATGACTCCCAGATCCAGCTCCCTAGCTGCAGGTTCCTTCCTCTACTAGCATCACCAGTTGCCCAGTGCACAATTTGAGCTGAAAGTCCCTTCTGTAGGCATCCCAAGTTAAGTGTGTCCAAAACTATTCCTTCTCTCTTCGCCCTTCTCCTACTCCCCTGCCATTTATCATTTTCTGAACTTCGCCATTTTCCCTAGTTACCTGCTTTCCTTCTAAACTTGGCTACATTGGTTTGTTTGTGCAAAAACTTCTAAATTTAATGTAATCAAAATTATCCATTTTACAACCTGTAATGCTCTTTATCTCTTATTTGGTCATAAATTCTTCCCTTATCCATTGATTTGACAGGTAAAATTTTCTGTGCACCTCTAATTTGCTTATGATATCACCTTTTATGTCTAAATGTGCTCATTTGGAGCTTATCTTGGTATACAGTATGAGATGTTGGTCTATACCTAGTTTCTGCCAAACTGCTTTCCAGTTTTCCCAGCAATTTTTTTAGATAGTGAGTTCTTGTCCCCAAAGCTTAAATCTTTGGGTTTATCAAACATTACATTGTCGTGGTCATTTACTGCTGCATATTATGTACCTGATTTATTCCACTGATCCACTGCTCTATTTCTGAACTGTTTATCACATTGTTTTGATGGTTACCACCTTGTAATCCAGGTTAAGATCTGGTATAACAGGGGCGGCCAGGTAGCACAGCAAGTAAGAGCATCGGCTCCAGTGTCAGGACGACCTGGAGATCGAATCCCGGGCTCAGACACTTAACACCCACCCAGAAACACCTGGCCGTGTAACCTTGAGCAAGTTACTTAACCCTGATTGCTTTAAAAAAAAAAAAAAGATCTGGTGCAACTGAGCCCCCTTCCTTTACATCATGGGCATCTGTGGCGCCTCGTGCTCCCTCACTCTATGTATCTGATCAGATGCAAAATCTTGTTGGTTCTGATTCAGTCTCACATCCTGTCCTCTACTCACATGTCTTCCATTCTAGTTCAGGCCCTCCTTGCCTCTGTTTGTGACTATTTATAATCACCTAAACTGCCTTCCTACTTTAAATCTTTCCCCCTCCAATCATCTTCCACATAGTTGCCAGAGTATTTTGTTAAAGCACCTATCTGACCATGTCACTTCCCTGCCCAAAACACTCCAGTAGTTCCCTGTTCTTCGACAGATGCAGACTGTTCTTGGCTCCAGCCTGTCTTTCCAGCCTGTTGCTCTCCTGAACTTGGTGGTATAGCCAAAAGGGTCTTCTTGCTGTTCTTTACACATGAAGAGCATTATTTGGCTAGAACTGGGTGCAGGAGTGGAAATGATGAGGACTTTGTGGGGAAGTAACTGCCGGCTCCTAGAGTTTGGTACAGATCATGAGGAGGGGGAGGAGCCTGACATGCACCCTAGATTTTGGAAAGCAGCTTTGCAGGGCTTCAGAGGAAGGGCAAGTAGAGTCTTGTTTTTTAGATAAAGGTTGGCTTGGAGGGATAGCTTTCCAATGTTATGTGGATTATTGGGAACCTTGGGTGGAAGCAGATGACAGAGTCCATTGAGACTTTGTCTTGTAAGGGGGGGCTCAGAGGGAGACACACACACACACACACACACACACAGTATTTCAGTGACATGATCAGAGAGGTCTTCTGGGGCAGTAAATCTGGAAGTGATGTCCAGCATGCGGTGGATGCTGCCTAGGCTCAAGGCTGGGTGGGCCAGAGGCCAGTGCCCGAGGATCTGCACTCAGGTCTCAGCTCTGCCACCTTGGCAACTTCCTCACCCTCTCTTGCCCTTGATTTCTTTATTTTTTAATTTTCTCAAAATGTTTAACTGATGCTCTTTTCCTTCTCCCTGTTAGTTCCCAATGATCCTTCTCTCCTAAAGGTTAGGGACCCAGTGTGCTTTACTCTGCACCTGTGGTCCGGCCCCCTCCACCCCCACCCCTGTCACAGCTGGTTGCTGCATTGAGCTCACTTCTAAAGACTTTCACTTGGAAATAGTTGTTCACATTTTTTTGACTTCATTGGTTCATACATATCTCCTCAAGTTTCTCTGAATTCTTCATATTCATTATTTTTTGATGATCATGTATGTATTTTTTCTTTTTAAAAAATAGATTGTTTCAATCAGCCAGTATCTGCCTGATCACCCTCTCACTCCCCATTAAGAACACAAGAAAAACAAAACTCATCACAAACATCAATTAAAACATGTGTTTATGTGCCAGGCACCGTGCTGAGCACCAGGGCTACAGAAAGTGGCAGAAAAGAGTCCTTTGCCTCAAGGAGCTTACCATCTGATGGGGGACTCAACATGGAAACAAACATATATACAGCCAACTCTGTACAGGATAAATATATAAGAAATAATTGAGAGAAGACACTGGAATTAAGAGGGGTTGGGGAAGAATTCCTCTAAAAGATGGTATTTTAGTTGGGACTTGAAGAAAGCCATAGAGGTCAGTAGTCAGAGCAGAGAAGGGAGAGACCTCCATTCACTGGGGCAGCCAGAGCAAATGCCTGGAGCTGAGAGATGAAGGGCCTTGTCTGTGCAACAGCCAGGAGGCCAATGTCACTAGATCAAAGAGGACACGATGGGGAATTAAGGTGTGAGAGGGCTGGAAAGGTAGGAGGGAAGGAGCCAGGGGATGAAGGGCTTTGAAGGCCAAATAGAACATTTTGTATTTGCTCCCGAAGGCGATGGGGAGCCCCTGGAGTTTACGGAGTAGGGAGTGACACCCTCAGACCTGGGCTTTGGTGGCTGAATGAGGATGGATTGGAGTGGGGAGAGACTGGAGGGTGACAGAGGCCCCAGCAGCTCCTGTAGTGATCTAGGGGGGAGGGCATGAGTGCCTGCACCAGGGTGGGAGCCGGATCCAGGGGGAGAAGGGGATGTATTGGAGAGATGCTGCCGAGGGGATGGCAGCTGGCCTTGGCAACAGCTTAGATGTTGTGGGTGAGAGAGAATGAGGAGCCCAGGATCACTTCTAGGTGGGAAGCCTGAGGGACTGGGAAGATGGTGCTGCCTTCTACAGTTAAAATGAAGGCTTAGGGGGAAAAAGAAAGAGTTCTGTTTTGGACATGCTGAGTTTGAGATGTTCAGGGGCTGTCCAGTTGAAGATGACTTCTAGGCAGCTGGGAATGCAAGGTAGAAAGTCAGCAGAGAGGGCGGGGCAGGGGAGGTAGATTTGGGAATCCTGCATAGTCAGTCAAAACAAATGTCCACATTGGCAGTGTCTTAAAACATATTTGTTTCATTCACCTCTTTCAGGAGGTGGGTAGCATTGTTTCATTAGTCTCTGGAATCCTGGTTGGTTATTACTCTGATAAGAGTTCAGCACAGTGATATTCCATCTCATCAATATACTCCAGCTTGTTTATCAGTTCTTTGTTTTATAGGCATCTCCTCAGATTCCCATTCTTTGCCACCTCAGAAAGAACTATAGATATTTTTGTACATCCTTAGAATTTGTTTTGCTTAGGACTTAATCCCTTTCTTAATCCATTCTCCCTCTAATTCCCCCTCCCCTCATTTCACTGTTGACTGAAATGTTTTTCTGTGCCAGCTGTGTGTGTGTGTGTGTGTATTCTTTTTACCAATTAAGATGAGAGTGACGTGCAAGTGTCCTATCTCCTCCTTCTTGATTTTATAGATATCTCCTTGTGTACACTGGGATAATTTTCCCTAGCTTTCCTTTCTCTCTTTGTATGCCTCTTTCCCTCTCTTTCCATTCTTAAGCTCTTAAAATCATCAAGATAGGACAGAAGGATTCCTGGGCCGCGTCTAATTGAGCTCCCTCTATGAACCCTAATGAAGAGAGGGGATCAGAGGGCACACATCTATCACTTCCCTATGTTAGAGTATAAGCAGTCTATCCTTGTTTAATCAGTTATTATTGTTCATCAGTGTTGACCTTTTTATCTTTATTTTTATTTCTTTGTTTGAACAGGAGTTCAAAGTTCTCTGTAGCTCTGATCTTTTCATCAGGAATGCTTTCAAGTCCTCTATTTCATTAAAGGTCCATTTTCCCCCTGTAGCATTATACTCAGTTTTGCTAGGTAAGTTAATTCTTGGCTGTAAGTCCACATTCTTTGCCTTCCCAGGATATTATATTCCAAATTTTCTGCTCCTTTATAGTGGTAGTTGCTAAACTGTGTGTGAGCCAGACAAGCTCCATGGTACTTGAATTCATTCTTTCTGACTTCTTGCAGTAGTTTGTCTTTGACTTGGAGGCTCTGGATTTTGGCTCGGATGTTCTTGGGAATTCTCATTCTGAAATTTCTTTTTAAGAGGTGACTAGTGAATTCTTTCTGTTTTCATTTTGCACTTTGATTCTAAGAGATCCAAGTTGTTTTTTGTTTTTGCTTTTTGGAGGGGGGAAGGTAGGCAATTGGGATTAAGTGATTTGCCCAAGATTACACAGCTAGTTTTGTGTTAAGTGTCTGAGGCCAGATTTGAACTCAAGTCCTCCTGACTCCAGGGCTGGTGCTCTATTCACTGCTCCACCTAGTACCCTGAGATGTAAGAATTTTCTTTTAAGGTTTCTTGAAATAATATATTTAGGCTCCTCTTTTTGGTCTTTGCATTCCAAGGATTCTTAAGTTTTTTCTCTTTGCTATGTTTTCTAGGTCACTTGTTTTTGCTATGAGATACCTTACATTTTCTTTTTTTCTTTCACATTTTTTTTTCAGCCTTTTGATTTTGTTTTACTATTTCTTGTTGCCTCATTGAATCATTTACTTCTATTTGGTCCATTCTAATTTTCAGAGAATTTGTTGCTTGGGCAGGCTTTTTACTTTTTGTGCCAAGCTGTTAATTCCCTTTCCAATTCTTTCTCCCATAGTTCTCATTTCTTTTCCAGTTTTTTCCTTGAGAACTCTCATTCTATTAAAAAAAAAAAAAACCTCTACCCTGGAGTCAGGAGGACCTGAGTTCAAATCCATCCTCAGACACTTAACACAAAAAACTAGCTGTGTGACTGTGGGCAAGTCACTTAACCCCAAATGCCCTACCTTCCCCCCTCCAAAAAAAAAATAAACTCTTGCTTCATCTCTTCCAGGTATTTTAGTTGAGTTTGTACCCAAGCTATGGCTATGTTTTCTCTGAGATAGTAGTTGTGGCTACTTGGGGGTAATTTTCTTTTGTGTTTGTGTCTTGAATGTCCCAATCTCAGTAATGGTTTTATTATATTGGGGTTCTTTTTTTCTCTGTTCTTCTAAGGACTTGATGTTAGGGCTGGGCTCTGCCGCACTTCTTGAGGGAGGGTCCCTCCTTGTCCTGTTGCTGCTTTCTTGAGTGGTGTTATTCCGAGGGAATTCTCAGGGACAGCCTGGGCATCTGCAGGGTTTCAGTGTTTCCGCAGTGGTCTGATCTAGGAAAAAGTCTGATTACTGCCCCCCTGGTCTGAGCCCTGCAAGTTCCTGACCTGCGTTTGGGTCTGAGCAAGAGTAGATCTTGCTGGATTTTGCCTGTTATCAGCCAGGTGGAAAACTCTTCTGGCTCATAGTGGCAGAACTGTAGGCTTTCCTTTGACCTGAGATACCTGCCCTGGAGGCTAAATGTTGGAAGGGAGACCCTGCTCTGCTCCTGGGGTTTGAGCCACACCATTGCTGATGCTGGCTTCTGGCTTCTGAATGTCCTCCTTTCTCCATATATTGCCTCCCTCCCAGGAACATCATTGCTGATGGGCAGGTCCCCTTCTTATTCTGCTGTGGATCTACAACCTGGGACTGGAGAGTGGGTAACAAAGCTGCTGGTTGGCACCTGTTCCCGTCACAATGCCAGGTGTGGGTCTAGGGGTGTCAGAGCATGGGTCTAAGTCCTCTAATTGCCCTGATGGACAGCCTTACCTTGGCACTGGAGTGCCATGTGCAGCATGCCTCTGCCCTGACCTCTGTCACTAGTGTCTACAGGTCTCCTAGTCCATCTGCCTGTGTTGAACTGGGTTGAACAGAGGACTTGCTGTGACTTTTTCTGGATTTCTCCATCAGGATTCAGTTTAGTGCATTTTCTAAATCTGTTAAGCAGAGTTTATGGTGAGAAGCTCATTGCATTACTTCCTCTTCCTCTGCTCTCTTGGCTCCACATCTATAGACTTAATATTTATTATTGTTTTTATCAGAGAGCCAGCCTTCACATCTCAATGCCCCATGCAGCTCTCTGAGACTGGAAGTTGCCAAAACCAGCCTTCGTTAGAGGGAGTTTTCTAAACCAGTGAAATCAGAGATCTGGTCCCTGTCCCTATATTTTATCTATTACATATGGGTATGTGTCGTTTTCTCTTATCTAATTTAAGTTCCTTAAGGGTGGAAACTGACTTTTGTCTTTATGTGTGTGTGTGTGTGTGTAAATCAGACATCTTATAGTGCCTTGTAGGCACTTAATAATTGCTTATTGAATAATTGATTATATAAATGTCTCAGTTTGTTCAACCATTCCCCAGCAGGGTGGGCACTCACATTCCTTCCAGAGCTTTGTTATTACAAAAAAATTACAGTAAATATTTTTGTGAATATAGGACTTATCCTTTTGATTTTTACTTCCTTAAACATATATGCCTAATAGCTGGGTCAGAGGGTATGCATAGTTGAGTGACTTTTCTAAGTTAATTCCAAATTGTATTTTTGGATGGCTTGGGCCTTAGTTTCAGCCACTGTTACAGCCTAGGTGATCGGAGGTTCCCTTAAAGGTCCCAGCTTTAAAATTTTGATTGTGTGATTTGCTAAGGATGCTATAGAAGCCGTTCCTGTTCAGACCCAGAGAGGCCATGCTAGATAATGAAAAGGGTACTGGGATTGGAGCCCAAAGAACCTCTTGGGAGGCTTTGGACAAGTCCCTTCAGCTCTCAAAGCCTCCTGTCAGTCATGCAGAACATCAAGAAGTTAGATTCCAGATGGCTTTTGCAAGGTCTTTTTAGGGTGGAATCTCAGCATCTTAATGACTCCTGGAGGACCTTCCAACAGGGGTCCTTTCTGAAAATCCAGCACATCCAGTCATTCCTGAAGTTTGGGATGGCAGCTCCTGGTCCTTCTCTACTTCATGGTGTGTCTCTCTTACAGGTTGCGGGCCTCCCGGGTGCTTCTTGTTGGAATGAAAGGTTTGGGGGCAGAAGTTGCAAAGAATCTCATTTTAGCAGGTGTGAAAGGACTGACCATGATGGATCATCAGAAGGTGAAATTCCATTTTTATTAGTCTGCTTCTCAGTATCATCTGCCTCACTGCAGCCCAAGATTTCATAGTTCAGGTGGAGCAGGATGAGAGAGAGAGAGAGAGAGAGTGTGTGTGTGTGTGTGTGTGTGTGTGTGTGTGTGTGTGTGTGTGTGTGTTGGGACAGAGGGGGAGGGGGAGGTTGTGTGCTGTCATGAGAGTGAAACTGGGCCCTAGCTCTGCTACTTACACACAGTGTAGGTGACCTTGTGCTCTACACCTCTTTGGAGTCTTACTCATCTTTATTTTTATTTTTAAATAATTAATGCTTTATTTTCACATTCTTTTTTTTAATCTCGAGTTCCCTATTCTCTTCCTTCTAGTCCTTTCCCCAGCCATTGCATTGAGAAGGCAAGCAGTATGATATCATTGATACATGTGAAGTCATGCAAAGCATATTTCCATATTAGCCATGGTCTCCCCCACCTGACAAAAAGGCAAGAAAAATAAAGTGGAAAGTCTGCTTTAGTTTGCACTCAGAGACTGTCAGTTCTCTCTTTGGAGGTAGATAGCATTTCCCATCTGGGATTGTCTGGATCATTGTCATGATCAGAATAGCTAAGTCATTTGCACTTGCTCGTCATTACAGTATTGCTGTTATTGTGTACTGTGTTCTCCTGGCATGAGTTCGTGTAAGTCTTCCCAGGTCTTTCTCAAACCATCCTGCTCTTTGTTCTCGTAGCAAGATAATATGTCATCACAATCATATACCACAACTTGTTCAGCCATTCCCCAATTGATGGGCATCCCCTCAATTTCCAATTCTATGCTGCCACAAAAAAAGCTGCTGTAAATATTTTTGTATAAAATAGGACCTCTTCCCTTTTCGTTACTCTTTTTGGGATACAGACGTAGTAGTGGTATTGCTGGGTAAAGGAAATGCACAGTTTTATAGCCCTTTGGAGCCTTTAAAAGTTTGTACTACATTATCTTTAGCCAACATCTTTCTTAAGTCAGATAGTATTCCTTGTCTTGGCCATCTGGGGCACTCACTGAGGGATGCAGACTTTATTCCAGAGGTAAATCTCTCCTTCCAGAAAGAGAGGAAGTGTGGGACAGCTAAGTGGCACAGTGAATAGAGCTCCGGCCCCGGAGTCAGGAGGACCTGAATTCAAATCTGGCCTCAGACACTTAACATTTACTAGCTGTATGATCTTGGGCAAGTCACTTAACACCAATTGCCCTGCCTTCCCCCCTCTAAGAAGACAAAAAGAAGAAGAAGAAGAAGAAAGAAAAAAGGGAGTTTTTATTTGTATTTAGGCAGTTGGAATGGCTGACTTTATTTTGATGCCTGGCCCCTTGCAATTGCTTAATAAATGCTTGTTGACAGACTGACTAAAGCATAGGCAGAGTGCCTCCCAAATTGTTGTTCAGTTATCTCAGTTGTGTCAACTCTTTCTTGGCAGAGATTCTGGAGTGTTTTGCCATTTCCTTCTCCATCTGATTTCCAGATGAGGAGACTGAGGCAGACAGGGTGAAGTGGCTTGCCCAGGGTCACACAAGAGCAAATGTCTGAGGGCAGATTTGAACTGAGGAAGACAGTCTTTCTGCCTCTAGGCCAGGCACTCTCTCCACCGCACCACCTTTTTGCCTATCTCCCAAATAGACATTTTGTTAAAAAACTTTGCAAAAAGGTAATCTCTGTTTACAGAAGGATGATTTAAAGACATGCTTTTCTTTACAAGTAGATGTAGAACAGGAACTGTCCACTTTTTAAAAACTCTACATATTTATCTTCAGGATTTCCACCCTCCACTCTTAAAATCTTCCTGACAGACTGTATCACAGTCACAAAAATTTGCCTTTTTTTTTTTTGAGGCTCTGGGGTTAAGTGATTTGCCCAGCTAGTAAGGGTCAGGTGTTGGTGGTGGGATTTGAATTCAGGTCCTCCTGACTCCAGGGCTGGTGTTCTGTCCTCTGCACCACCTAGCTGCCCCCCATAAATAATTGACGACTCAGGAACATTGATCCTGAGAATTCGGTTTCCAACTTTGCAGACAGCCTTATATCTCACAGAAAGCCTGATTCCTGTATCCATACGTTAGGGCTGACTGCACTATGGGAGCTGCTCTACATAGCTCTTAGAACACTCTTGGAGGGAGGGTATGCCCATTGCCAACAGAATGAGCTCAGGCCACGCCTTGGCTTGCCAGGGCTTATGGACCTTGAAGGAGTTATTTGTATGGTACAGAGGCTGAGGTAAGGGTGTTAAGACTGTTGATCAGTCCTACAAAATATTTCACTTTTTGTTATTTTTAAATATCAGGCACTTGGGAGAGTTTGATAGCAGTTATGGTTTGCTGTCTTCTATTTTAGGTCTTAATCAGTGTCTGATTATGGGGGTTTAGTGTTATGAATATTTCTCTTGTGTGGCGGAAAAATCTATGAAGGTCTATTTAGAGCTGTGAGGAACCTCAGAGCACATTTCATTTTGTAGTTGAAGAAACTGAGGCCTGCCCTGCCCAGGACAACAAGGCTCAGTGTTTGGGATTGGAGCCTGGGGCCCTCATCCCTGAGCCAGTGTTCAGGCTGCTTTCTGGCCCCCTTGGATTTTCCTGAGGCCTTCTTTCTCTCCTTCTGGCACCAGCTCAAAGGAGGAGAACCCGAATTCAAATGCTGCCTCACATATACACCAGCTGGGTGACCCTGGGCCAGTCACTTCACCCTGTCTGCCTTAATGCACTGGGGGAAGAGAAGGCCCATCACATGGACACTACTAAACAACCACATGCCAGCTCTAGTCCTTCTTCACTGGCCCTGTGAAATCTTCTCTCATTAGCCCATGCCTTTATAGGGGTCAGCAGTACCTAAAGTCAGTAGCCTACATTGTGGTGTTTTATTTTTCATAGGCCATATGGGTCCCAGCTTCCCTGGCCCACTTAATCAGTGCTCACTGACTCATATGCAGGCCTTCTTTCATTGTTTCTTAGGATGTTAGCTTTCTGTAGCTAGAACGTGAGCTAAAGAGCAGAGGCTTTGTTCAATTGCACACATTCGGCCTTTGCTCCTAAGCCTGTTGATGAACTGTCTTGTTTGGGAAATTTTGATACAGTGATGACTTTTTTCTTAACACAAGGGGGAGCTATTGACCTCTGAATTGGAAGAATGAGAGCAAGTGATATTTTTCTCTCCTGGGAGGTTGAGGAAAGGAAGCAGGGGATGATGCCATTGGCTGCTTGTTTCTCAAATGTAGGTTTTATAGGTATGTTGGGGTGGGGGGGTAAGAAGTATCCTTGAAAATCCCAAAGTCCAACACGGTGTTAGAGATGTCTTTTGTGTAAAAGTTTTAAGAATTTTAAATTTTATTCCCAGGTATCTCCAGAAGATACTAGTGCTCAGTTCTTAATTCCTACTACTGGATCCTCTGGCCGGAACCGGGCAGAAGCCTCTTTGGAACGAGCACAGAATCTTAATCCCATGGTAGACGTGAAGGTGGACACAGAGAATATAGAAAATAAGCCTGAGACTTTCTTCACACAATTTGATGCTGTAAGTTTTACAGGATGTGAAATTTTGAGCTTGATTTTTCGCAATATGGAAATCTCTCAGCATCTCCTTTCAAACAGGGCACTCTATTCACTTAGGCCATTCTACCCTTTCTTGCTTCTCTTTTGTGGCACCAAAGATTGTGACATTTTATACTTGCAGGAAGAATCTCTGTAATTGATTTCTTTCCTCCTTAGTAATTACTTGAAGCAGACATTTGGTTCATTTGTGGCATTCCTTGAATTGTTAACATTAGAGGATCTGGTTACTAGAGCCAAAGTGTCAAACCGCTAATTGTGATATTTAGATGTACAGTAAATAGGAGCTGCTGCCTTATTGCCTCTTAGTCTGACCCTTTTCCTAATAGAGCATCTGTTTGTGTTAATGGGCCCTCTTGATGATACAGTGGGGCAGGCTTCTACTTAATCCCCTTTACACATCTGCTCACTAATACATTTGGTTTCAGCTTTATTGTTATCTGGAGATGGGAGTATTTTTTGACTAATGCACTGACATATTTTTCTATTCTGAAAAGATTGTTTCCATTTTTAAGGCTTACAAGCTAGGGCTGTGGTGGAGAGAATGTGGACTCCAAAACCCAAAATACACTTTTGTCATTTTTTTCCTTCACATTCCCTTAAAGCAGACATTCTTTTTTTTTTTTTTTTTTTCGCTTTTTTGAGGGCAATTGGGGTTAAGTGACTTGCCCAAGGTCACATGGCTAGTTTTTGTGTTAAGTGTCTGAGGCCAGGTTTGAACTCAGGTCCTCCTGACTCCAGAGCTGGTGCTCTATTCACTTGCCACCTAGCTGCCCCATGAAGTAGACATTCTTTACCTAGGGGTCTGTGAACTTGTTTTTCAAAAATATTTTGGGAACTGTATTTCATTGTACTTGGCTTCCATTGTAATTCTAGGTGTTTCATTTTGTGCATTTAAAGCATAATTCTGAGAAGTTTGTAGGCTTCTCCAGATTGCCATAGGGGTCTAGAATACAGAAAAAAAAAATCGGGTTTTTTTTTGTTTGTTCTTTGGAGGGGAGAGGATCCAACAATTGGGGTAAGTGACTTGCCCAAGGTCACATGGTTAGTAGGCTAGTAAGTGTCAAGTATCTGAGGTCAGATTTGAACTCAGGTCCTCCTGATTTCAGGCCCAGTGCTCTTTTCACTGTACCACCTAGCTGCCCCCCAGAAAAAAAGTTTTAAAAATCCTGCCCAGAGAGGAAATAATTGGCCTTTAGAAGCTGGATTTCTCATCCTTAATCTGTTTCATCCTATTTGTTGCCTTAAGTATTAAAATGTATCATGGCCAGCTCCTTGATTAAGTGGAATACAGACCATCAGTCCCAGAAATACAGTGATCATCATTTTTGATTGAATCACTGAGTTTGAATGGAAGGTCACTTGGTTTGTAACCTTTCCTGTGGCCATTAATTTGGCCATTAATGCACGTAAAGTTTCACACCAGATTTTGTGGTGGCAATCCCAGCAGGGCTTTGTTTTATTTCTATATGCCTAACATCAACCCAAAAGAGGGAGAAAATGTTCTAAATGTAAATTGATGATCTTTGTGGTCACTTTTGAAAAGTGGTTTTGGTCCTGACTATAGATTAGCAACTATTCAAAATTGAAGGATTTGAAAATTGGGAGAAATTTGTTCCTCATGTGCCTTGTTTTGGGTCCTTCAGGATTCTCATGGCTCTTCTCTGTCTACACTTGGCATGTTGGCTGCTTAGCAGTCACATAAGACTATTGGCATGGATGGAAGGCACTTTGGAGGAGAATTCTTACCTTCTTTCCTTGTCTCTCCTCCCACTCCCCTTTTTATTTGCTCATCCAACTGTTGGGTTTCTTCATTTGTTGAAAATGCCTGTACCCAAAGTGAAGATGGTATAAAGGAAGACTCACTAATATATTTATAGACTAAGGACTAGAACCCATCTTGTTGTGGGATCTTAAATTGGTCAGCTTTTTGTACTCTTATTTTAACTTATATTTCTATGCACTGAAACCTGCCATGTCTCTTGCCTTCTAATAGTGATATTCAAAGAACCTGTCTTACCAGTTTGAAGCTGGTCTCAAACATGTCCACAGAGCCTGTTCTTTAGGATGGTCAGATGTCAGTAAGGTGAATCATTGATTTCAAAAACTCATGCCCAGCTTCTTTCTTTTTCTCTAGGTATGTCTGACTTGCTGTTCCAGGGATGTCTTAGTTAAAATTGACCAGATCTGTTATAAAAATAGCATCAAGTTCTTTACCGGAGATGTTTTTGGCTACCACGGATACATGTTTGCTAATCTGGGAGAGCATGAGTTTGTTGAGTAAGTGCTGGGATGAAGGGGAGTTTATAGCATCCTAAAAATTAAATTAAATGAAATTGGATTGGATAGGAGGGAGCTGACAGCCTAAAATGCCTCTGTTCTTGGGATTGAGATAATTCAGTAACATATTTCAACACATCCGTTACCTTGTTCACACCCTACCCCAAAGCTCTGTGCTGGAGGCCTTGCTCTGACTGTCTTCCTGAAAATTACAAAGGCCTGTGACTGTGACTGGAGCAGCTGAGGAAAAAGGGGCTCTCCATGTTCTAGACTGGGAAATTTGCCAATACAGACCAAGGGCACAAGCAGAGGAGTTTTATTTTAGAGCTAACACACCTGCAATATAAGAGCCTGAAAAACAATGCTTGTATGGCCTTTCAAGGAATGGAGACTGTGGACTTCACACCTCAGTCCAAAATGATCCAGGCATACCTTTTCTTTCGGCTACTACTTCCTTGGTTTCAGTTAATTATGTTCTCCATGGCCTACGTTGTTCAGGTCAGTTCACATCTTTTAGAGGGCAAGAATGTCTAACTCTTCCCACCAAAGTGCCTGGCAAAGGGGTGTGTGTGTGTGCTCACGTGTGCATGCCTGTGCCTGTCTCAGTGTGTGCGTACATGTGTACCACAGAGTGAGCTTGAGGCTAGTATTTGACTTGGCTTCATTGTGGACGTAAGAACGTTGCATTATTATATTCCTAGTGAGAAAGACCTGTGTGTGGAAATGGCCCAGATAGAAGAGCCCAGGCCGCATATAGCCAGAAGAGATGAGCTGGCCAGTCATCACCAGCAGTGACTGCCCCCATTCTGGAGTGCTGGTGAGATTTGCTAGCACTCCGGGGCCTAGCTCATATTAGAGCCCTCAAGGTCAGTGATCCCATTTTACAGAAGGACCTGGAGGTTCAGGGCATCACCCATAGAGGAGGTGTCTGAGGGAGGAGTCCGTCCCAGGCCTTTCTGACTTGAGGTTCAGTGCCCCCTCCACAACGCTAGGCAGCTTCACAGAATGGAGTCCTAGTGATCGGGTTAATAAGAACATGCCTCAGGTGTGCCTTAGTGTCCACAAAAGAGGACAGCTAGAGGAAGGTCTCCAGCACGGGGAGGAGGTAGGGGGACTTCCTCTAAGGAGAATTCATAGAATTACTTGCAAAAGAATGATACAAGAGCATAAGGGTGAGTTGTGAACTGTACGGTGGAGAGAACGGATGAGATCACAGATATGTGGAAATATGTCACTGACCCTCTGGGCCCCAGGCTCCTCAGCTGTAAAATGAGGATGCTGGCCTAGGTGTAGATGGCCACTAAGGCTCCTTCCATTTAGAAATCTGTGGGATCCTGGCAGCCTCATTTTCTGATGAAAGGTAAAAAGTCATCATTGGATGTTATTAGAGGAGCTATGAGAGTGAGCTATGCAGTGGTCTAGTCCATGTTCTTCTCTCTGGGCCTTAGATTTCCCCATCCATGAAGTGGGGGCCATGTACAAGTTTTGCTAATGGTCCTTTTAGCCCATATAAGTGGATTAAGGGGCCATATTGAAAATGAATCTGTTTGTTTGACTCCCATGAGTTCTTGGAATCTAGTCATAGACTGTGACCTTGAGCGACTTGAAAGGAACCCTGAAAAATTGCCCATAAAATCTTTACACTATAGAGGGCTGCATGTAGTGGTGTTAACTGCATTCCCTTGGGTGCCTTAACTGGAGGCTCCGAGAGGATTTAGCTCCCCTAAGAGAAATGTCTGGGAACTGGACAAGTTCTCCTGCCTCTGAAGGTAATCAGACTGAAGATAACATCCAGTTCCCTCTCACTTGTGGGTATTCATGGTCTCCACTGGGCTTGATGTCAGGAAAAGCTGCCAAACCATTGGACCCATCCAGGAATAGAATGGATACCATTCCAACAGAGGCTCAGAGGCCCTGGGGTTGAGGAACCAGGTTTGGGGGGGTAGTTAAAGTAGAGACCCCAGAAAGCCCTTCTACATCTGAGATTCTATGGCTCATGTCACTCTTTAGGGAGAAAACCAAAGTCCCCAAAATCAGCCCAGGAATGGAAGATGGACCTGACACTAAGAAGGCAAAGTTGGAGGCTACAGAAACGATGATGGTCAAAAAGGTAGATGTCCTGATGTTCCTCCACCCTTTGTGCCCCTTATCCTGCTAGGACAGAGGGAGGGAATTGGGGCTGGGCTACCACATCTGAAAGCAGCCTTCTCTTTGAGTGAAGGTGCCCACTGGCTGCCTTCACTTGGAGTACCTAGTGTTTTCATGCTGAACCTCAGGGGCAGGGACCAACATAAGCTCTGGGGTTTTCTCTTGGTGGTATTCTTCCTCTTCCACCTGTAATAACCTTTGAACAAAAGCTTTTAGTGTTGAAAAACAGGTCATAGAATAGACTGTTACATGGAACTATCTATAGTCTTACTGACTTGATGAGGCCTGCTTTTAAAAGGGTGGGCAGCAGCAGTGTGTAATGGATTTGGAGACAGAAACTCTGGCTTCTTTGTCTCCATTTCATTTCAAGAAACTTCAAGTGCCTACTGTGTGCAAAGACATTGTTATTGGCCCTGAAGATACAATATTAAGAAACAGGCTGTACTCTCAATTGGCAGTGTGTTGGAGTGGGGTGGGCTAGAATGAGAGGCAGATGAGAAGAAGACAAAGGAGAGGGCCAGACCAAGTTCTCTAAGTGCTGTGACGAAGGGAGAGGTCCCTCACCCTGGGAAGGTGGCAGGTGGGCGGGGTTTCTGGGACTGATGACTGGCATTTGGGTTAGCCTTGGATAGAGAGAGGTAGCTAGTCCAGCAAAATCTTGGGAGAAAGGGAGTCTGTGGAGCAGGGGCACGGAATCCCTTTTAGGCTTCCCCAGACTTGCAGAGGGGTCCGTGACACCCAGCAGATGAAGAAGACCTGATCTGGAGCTGCTGGTGGCTCTGGGTAAGGCTCCTCCTCAGTGAGCTGGGCTTTCCTTATCTGTAGTCAGGAATCAGGATGGTAATATTTGAACTATACTTATCATGTGAGGTAGATGTGAGAAAAGCACTTTGAACCATCAAGGTATGAGCTGCTTTTATTAAGATCGTTTTATGAATTCGATGCCTTAGAAACCCAGAGTCCAGATTCTTGAGAACAGGGGAGGGGGACAGCACATCAGGATGATTTCTTTGTTTCATCAGCTGTGTTGGAAATTGTTTTATTGTCTGAAGAGATGGAAAGAGGGAGAAGGGCTGGTAAGATGAGGAGGGCAAATAGATGGGGACCGAGAAAAGTTAGTGGAGGCAGAGGGCAGAGCATCCATGCGGTATGGCTACTCTTTAGTGTCAGATGTTTTGTGGAAAAATAACAGGCAATGTAGACATTCTAGACTGGTTTGTTGTTGTTTTAATCCCTTTAAATAGTGATTCCACTGCAGAAACCACAATCATGGAACAAACTCTTAACAGCATTGTTGTATTTTATATTTTGAATATCTTAAAACTGTGGTAAGAAATATGCCTTAAGGAAATTGTAAAGTCCATATCTAAATATCTGTTCACAGTAACTTAATTATCCTCAGAGTGAACACTGGTGTTTGGCCAAAGCTTAGCTTCCCGCCCCCCCCCCCCCCCCTTTTCTCCCTGCTCAGTCAAGCTTCTTTAGAACGGTGGGGAGAGGGTTTGGGGGAGATGAATTGTTAACAAATGCAGGAGTATAAAAGCTGCATTGTGGGTGCTGTCACTTTATAAATCACACCCTCTTAGCAGGGTGACACTTGGCCTTGGTGAGGAGGGGTTTATGTCTTTAAGGCCTTCTGGAACTGGAGTCGGGCTTTCACATTTAAATAAAGTTAGTGCCCAGCTTTGTTAGCCATTCACAGCTGGAAGTTTGACACTGCTCTAAGTCCTGCCTGTGCCCTGCCGAGCTGCTCTGGAAATCCCCTTGTGGGAGCTACTTCATCTAACTATGAGGGGAATGTCGTCTGCCCCGTCATGCACTCTGGGGCCTTTGTGTCCCACTCATCCAACTTGTCAGTTAACAAGCCCTTCTTCCTACCAAGGGCCCAATTTTTAGGTATCAAAATATTCTCCAGCTGACATTGTTAGTCAGCTGTTTCCCTTGGACATTTTGAACCAGCACTCCAACCCTTATCTATTAAGGTTTTGATGCATACAGTGCATTCCTATTGATCATCTCCAGAATTCCAAACTTTGACTTTATGGAGCCCTGCCAGCTAGCCCTTTATAGGCCTGGGAGTCTGCACCCCTCCATTCTAGTGGTGATTTTGCCATTAGTCAGCTCTCTGTGCTTCAAGTGACTGCTTTTGCAAAATGCAGTGTTTGGATGACAATCAGTTATTCTCTGTGGACCCTTTGCACTTTCAAATTTGGTGGTTCCCTGACTCAGACATTGCCCCTCTGTCTACATTGTAAAGAGTCACTGGTTAGGTTGTACTTTGTTAGTTCAGCAGAAAGCAGGCAGCTTCAGTTTCTCCAGGTGATTCTTGGTGACTGTTCATGCAGGCCTCCCTGGGGTGCAAAGCACCCCAAGGTAGGCTTTGTACTCCTAAATCTGCCTGGTGTGATGATTAGAAACCTTGAAAAAAAAGAGAGAGCAGCTCTTTAGGCAGATGATATTGCTGCCTTTCTGGAACTTTTGAATGCCAGTAGGCCTGGGCTAGGCCTCTCATTGTAGATGAAGGAGTGGAAGGAAGCACAGACATAGTCCCATGTGGTGAGGGGCAGAACCAGTTGCAAAGCCACGTCTTCCATCCCTATCTCCATGTCTCTTTCTAGCACACGAAGGTCAGGCAGTGTCATCTCCCCCAAAATAAAGGGTCATATGCAGACCTGATGGAGACAAGGTTTTAAGGCCAGAGGTAGTTTTGACTGCCCCTTCCCATCTAGTTAGTGCACCTCATACTTAAGCAGCCCATTCCACTTGAGAACCTGCTTCTTGGGATCTGAGACTCACTGCACTAGTTCTGTTCTCCCTCCCCTAGAGCATCCTCTTATGCAGGAGAGCCTTGGGAGTATTTGAAAATAACTCTCATATTCCCTCCAAGTCAACTTTTCTCCAAGCTAAACAGCCCTAGTTCCTTTATCCAGTCTTTGTGTGGACCCTTAACCCTTAACCAAACTTATCCTGTTTGCCTGCCTGCCTTAGGACTCTCCAGTTTATCAGCATCCTTCATAAAATGTGGTGTCAGGTGTCACTTGACCAGTACCAGATCGAGCCTCCCTGTCCTCACCTCTGTCCTGGAGAAGGGGCCTCTCAGAGTAACCTGAGGTAACAGGAGCTCTTTAGGCTGCTCCCTCACACTCTTGACTCTTAGAGCTTAGAGTCCACTAAAACCCTCAAAGCCCTTACAGACAAATTGCCATCTGTCTGTATCGTATCCATTTTGGGGGGGAAGGGCAATTGAGGTTAAGTGACTTGCCCAAGGTCACACGGCTAGTTGTGTGTGTGTGTGTGTTAAGTGTCTGAGGCTGGATTTGAACTCAGGTCCTCCTGACTCCAGGGCCAGTGCTCTATTCACTGCGCCACCTTTCATGTCCATTTTTTTTCTTTTAAAGCAATTGGGGTTAAGTAACTTGCTCAAGGTTACACGGCCAGTTATTTCTGGGTGTGGTGCTAAATATCTGAGCCCGGATTTGCTCCCCAGGTCATCCCAACACTGGAGCCGGTGCTCTTACTTGCTGTGCTACCTGGCCGCCCCTCATGTCCATTTTTTAAAAGCCAAGTGTAAGGTTTAACATTTTTTTCCTTTAAATTTCATCTTGTGAGATTTGGCCCCACATTCTAGAGTGTGACTTTTTTTTTTTAAATCTTGAGTCTTGTCATGAACTTGCTCCCAGTCTTTTTGAGTGTCGCGTGATCTGTGCATTAGATAAACCATGCCTTTAATCCAAGTCATTGCTAAAAATGTTAAGCAGCACAGGGCCAGACTTGGGCATCGAGATACCCCACAAATTGACACCAAGCTAGTCATTTAGTCCGCCATTTTGGATCCATGTAACGACTGTTGTCCACAAAAATAGCACAAGAGACTTTGTCCTATGCTTTGCTAAAATGTAGTTTAACTATGTCCAGGGCATTTTCCTCATTTCAGTGTAATAATAACATCGTTCCCCAAAAAAGGCGTTGACATTTTTGGTAGTGTAATCTTCAGCTAAAATAAAGCAATATAGAAACAAGTTATTATGCTGCCTGCTGCCACCAAATGATTGAGGAGAAAGAACCCAGCCAGGATTTCAGGGTGAGGAAGTAACCGGAGACATAGATCAGATCTGGGTAACAGAATTGGATGGTTGGAAAGGACCTCATTGCAGTCTAATCCCACCTTCCCACCCAACATAGGAATCTGCTTTGTAATATCCTTAACAGATGGTTTTCCGACCTCTTACTGAACGCTTCCAGTGACTTGGAACCTACTATCTATCAGTTTTGTTGGATAACTAAAATTGATAGAATGTTCTGCTTTACATTGAGACAAAATATATGTTCATATGACTACTCACCATTACTCCTAGTTCTACCTGTTAGTGTCAAAAAGAAGTCAAGTTTCTCTTTCCCATGACAACTCTTCACTAATTTGAAGACAGTTTGCACACTATCCTTGAGCTTTCTCATTCTCTTCAGAAAATACTTAATCTTTTGTAGAGTGGGAAACTAAGGCCCTGGTTTTATATTGCATAGCTAGTTAGTAGGTAAAACAAAAACCTGATTCCAGGTCTCCTCCTAATCCAGTGTTCGTAGTAGTAGTAGCAGCAGCAGCAGCAGTAAGAGGAATTGCACCTAATTTTCTATAGTACTTTAAGATTTGCAAAAGACACTTTGCATTTATTATTTGTTCCTCACTATGACTCTCTGTATGACTCTCTGTGTGCTGGGTGCTTTTGTTAATTACATTTTATTGAGAAGGAAGGAGGCCAAAGTGGTTTGCCTCTGGGTTACAGAGCTAGTAAGGTATTAAGAGGAATTTGAACTTAGATCCTTAGGTCTCCAGGTACAGCACTTTGACTGCTATGCCCCCTAGGTGCCTCTAGTATTTCCTGAATTAATTGAATATGCACATTGTTCCCTTTAGTTGATCACATATTTCTTTTTTTTTCATCACATATTTCTATTTGAAATCATCTTCAAAATTAATATAATGCCTATTTTCAGAGTTAGGTTAAAATAATAAGTTGTGAACTTATGATAGTCCTTGGAACTATTAATTTTTTTCTCTGTACCGCTTGTGTGCCTGGCTAATTAGAAGCCACATAATTGTGTAAGTACACCCAAGTGTCTGCTCTATTATGTGCCCAAGATTTGTGGCTTGCCCAGAGAAGATGCCAGTCTGCACCGGTAGAGGGAGTTTCCTCATAAACCACTGAAATAGCCCAACCAGTACTCTGCCCTGTCCCTAATTTTCTGAGTCACACTTCTACTCTGTAAACTTCCACTATCTGTCATCTGACCTTTAAATAAACTAGTCTTGTTTTGATGGTGCTGGTCTGTGAACAGTTATTGATTGAATGTTCTGATCAGTCAGGACAGTGAGGTTATCACCCCTCGGAGGCAGTTCATGCAAGTATTAAATCGTTACTTTACAGCTGACTCAGTGGGTTTAATTTGCTCAAAGTGTCTGCCTACTTAAGTGACAGAGCCAGGACCTCAGTTCAGCTCTATTGAGTGCTAGTTTGTTTTATTTCCATCTACATGGCATGATGGTAAAGACTGATATTTGAATTGTGAAGGCTAACTCTGCCCCCTTGCCACAGGTATAGCCTGGGACAAACCACTTGCTGTGGGCCTCAATTTCCTCTTATAAAAGGAAGAAGTGAGCTAGATTTCTAAGGACCTATTCTGAACTGACAGATCCTGAAAATACAAATGGTATTTGGAGATGGAAAAGACCCTAACAGATGCTTCTGTTCCAAATTCCTTCTTTTGTACATGAGGCTGTCAAAGCCAGTATAGCTTAACTGGCTTACTCCCGGTCCCATAGGGCTAAGTGAGAGCAGCAGGGTTCGAGGCCAGGCATTATCACTGTCCATTGGCCCCCTGCATCTCATTGAGTATAATTTGTGCAAGAGCCAAGCCTTGAATCTGTGACTGACCGGGCTGGAAAGGTGGGTTGTGGGTGCTTTAGGGAGTTGCTTTGACTCTTCATTTCTCTCATTACCATAGATTAGGTCCTAATTGATTGTCTGAAAGAAGTACTCTGTCTTGTGATAATAATGCCTTTTGTTTGCTCCCATGGGGTAGGTGTGGCCAGGGTCAAGGAAGGAGGATTTTACAGATAAAAAAGCTCTGGGCCAGAGCTAAGGGATTTTCCCCACTGGAACTTCTGTCTTCTGATTTCAAGTACTCCCTTTGACACCTTCCAGGCAGCTGATAACTTTGCCCTATGCCATGAATGTACTAGATGAAATCTAGTAGTGCAGATAAATCTTGGTGGTCACAACAGTAAGAAAAAAGCTAGTAGTAAGATAACTCTTAGTAGTATTTTTCTTGGGAAAGGGCCAAGTGATGCCTCTGAACTGATAATTTTCTTGGGATTTCTTTTTTGTTTGTTTGTTTTTTGGAGTGGGGGGGAAGGTAGGGCAATTGGGGTTAAGTGACTTGCCCAAGATCACATGGCTAGTTTTTGTGTTGTGTCCAAGGCTGGATTTAAACTCAGGTCCTCCTGACTCCAGGGCTGATGCTCTATTCACTGTACCACCTAGCTGCCCTGATAATTTTCTAACCTTGTTTTTTAAAAAAAAAAAAAGTAGGTTATCTTCTATCAAACTGCTGTGAATAGTGTGACTTCTCTTGTGAGACTTCCTTAAGAGCTGTGTGGCCGACTGATCTAGTATTCAGCATCACTGCCTTAGCTCTGTCTTTTGAGGTTAGTATCATTTGCCAAAAGCGCCCGGCCAGCCAAACAGTCTATGGCGTGTCATATAGCACTGTTTACAGTGTGTTGGAACTGCTAGGCAGCAGCTGTGAGAATGAGGAAAACTATGTTTGTTTAATTGTCTCCAGCAATTTGAACCTCCCTTTCTTAAACATCTTGATACTGCCTGGATGACATCTCTGAGCTGCCCAATATACCAGATATTCATCTCTTAGCATATGTTAACAGTCTTTATGTTTGTCCATTTCATTTTTTTAATAGACTGAATCTATGCTGACTTTAGTAGACTGAATAATAGTATTTTTTGGTTATGGTTTAGTTTGGTGCTTGTTTTATAAACTAGTACTCTCAATTAAGTGACTACTATTTAAGTAGTCATAGGCAAAAAGAGATTTCAGGTGAATACTTGGACATCATGAAGCAGATAACTGTGGCTCAGCCTAGGAACTATGGAAGGTGGAGCTTCATGTAGCAGCAGTCTGAAGCACAAAAGAGGACTGAGCTGAGGAGTCTAGCAGCAGCAGCAGCAGACACACAAGCACTATTTTCACTCCAGGCTGCCTGGATAGAAAAGAAATGAGTGAGGAATTTGAGAAAGATATTGCCAGGTCAGCACAGTGAGGATATAACCTCTCTCTGACCAGTGTATAGAGTCCAGTAATTTCTTGACTTCTCTTAATGGTCATTTTTTCCTTAGTGAAGAAATCATATAGGTGACTTGCTATTCTGAATCTGCTTTTTATCAAGAAGTAGGATTATTTGAGATGAAAGTGATTGGTTTTTTGGGGAGGAAGGACATTCTTTTTAGAGTTTGAGATAGAGGAAAGGAAAATTGGAAATATTCTGATACCCACTCTTTACACAGACTTGGAGAGAAAAATTTTTTTAAAGGAGTTAGAGAAAAGATTGGGAGGATCCTATAGCCTAAAATTCTACAGGGAAAGTCAGCCTATGTGGAATGCAAAGCTCTCAAGATTTAAAATTTGAAGACACAAAGAAAGGGTGAGAGTGAGAAAGGAAGGGGAGAATTGTTTTAAAAAGAGACCAGTTTGGATGCCAAGGGAACTTAATCAGATTTTAAAAGGACATGTATGGAAAATGAAAAGAAGGGGAGATAACAGGGGAGTCAAATAAAAGTATGACCTGGTCACACCTGGTCCTCTCAGAATAAAGCTCCTTGTAAGCTGGAACTAGGAAGGATGCTGAGTGAGAACGGAGAAGAGAGTCAGGTTGGGTATAGCTTCTGCTTGGAGGGATGGGATAGTTACAGGTGAATGAGGAAAGACAGTGGTGCACCTTGGAATCTGCTTTTGTCTTCTCTGCCAGGTAGATCACTCTGCCTGAACTGGAGAAGACAGATCAGAAATAACTGATAAGAAGTTGATATCCAGTGTAAGTCGGGAGATAGTAAGAGGGGACTGTACTATCCTAGGCCCCTCACTGCTCAAAAGAACTGGCAGATATATTGTTGCTCCACTTTGACACGTCATTACAAGGTCATGGTCATTGGGAGAAGGGCCACAGGATTAGAGATAGGGTGATTCCCAGTTTTCAAAAAATATCAGAGGGGAATCTGCATACTAGAGACCAACAAGCTTACCGATTCCTGGCAGAATTATAAAAGGGCTAGTTTAAGAGAGCCAGTATGACTTCATGAGGAATTGGTTGTGCCAGAACTAATCACCTTTCACAAAGGCAGATTTAGACTCAATATAAGGAGACAGTATTCCTAGTGACTGGTGCTAGACAGCCTTGGAATGGGCTCTCTTTGGAGGTAGTAGGTCACACCCCTTACCAGAACTCTGCAGGCCCAGCCTGGGTGACCACTGGTTGGCATTTTGGAGAAGGCTTGGCTTCCTCTGCTCTGGGTTGGCCTTTTCCCCTCAGTGAGTCTGATATAGCTCAGGTCCTGTTCCAGTCCATTCTTTTGGACCTTCCACTGACTCCTGGAACTGGAAGGGACTTAGAAGTCGTCTCGAGTCCAACTTGTTGTGAAAGGGAAGGGTGAATGGACAGGTGCCTTTACAAGATCAGGGGACATCTGGCCTTGGCTGGGACACCTCCCATGGCAAGTAACTCACTCCCTCTCTCATGAAGTAGCCTGTGCCATTCTCAGCTGCCCTTGCTAGGAAAACTTCTGCTCTCTAGCTTCCCTCCTTTTGCTCCTGGTTGGCTTCTCAAGGACCAAAAATAATCAAACCCATCCTGTGTTTTATTTGTAGAGGTATAAGACTTTTAAAAACAAAGGATTGTGAGTTAATATGAAATTTACTCTCCTCAGATATCCATGTAAATAAGGTCAGAGTAAAGGAACAGTGCTGTTTTTATTTTTGCACTAAAGAAACTGAGGCTTGGAGATTTTCTCCATTTGGGCATTGGATGAGACCTTAAAATTTGCCTAGTCAGGCCTCTTTATTTCACAGAAGAGGACAGTCAGCCCCAGGGAAGGGAAATGAGTTTTTGAGCATCACTGGTAAGTAGATGGGAGAAAACTAGAGAAGTTTCCCGACCTTGTGGTCTTTCCATTGGACCAAGCTTGCTCTGCCTTCCTTCCCTACGAAGAACAAAGTTGTAAAAGAACCAGGGGTTGATTGAGCGTCTTGCTCTTTGCTTGTCTTAGTTTTCTGGCTAAGATGCCCTGCTTTGGCTTTCCTTGAGAGCTGTAAAAATGGACTTAACTCTTGGAGTTGTTCCCCCCTAGGGGAGATTCTGCTTGCACAGATCCCAGGCTGATGCATTTTGTAGTTAAGATGCTTTGGTTTTTTGCCCCACAGAAAGTGGTTTTCTGTCCATTCAAGGAGGCTCTGGAGGTGGACTGGAGCAGTGACAAGGCCAAGGCAGCCCTCAGACGGACCACTTGCGATTACTTTCTGCTCCAAGGTAAAGCCCTTCCCTCCAGAAAGTGCCCACTCCTGTCTGTGGGCTCGTGACAGGCTTCATGCAGACATATTGTGTTAGTTAGGACATGTCCCTGGCAGGGGTTTCTCAGTATCCATAATCAGGCTTAGCAGGCTCATGTGTCCGAGAATTCATTTTCTCTCTAAATTGCAGTAAGTAACCTTGCAGTCTTGCATAGAAAACTGGTGTGATATGTCCAGAAGCTGAATTTTTCCTCTCTCATTGATCCCTTGCCCTTTGTTCAAAGGAAGTTAGATTGTTCTTTGGCAAATTGTCTCTTAAAATGGGCTTTGTGTACTTTAAAGGAAGGATCAAATGATCTCTGGTTGACCTTAGAGAATCTTGATTCAAATCCCATCATTTTATAGGTGAGAATCCTGAGGCCCAAAGGAAATCGTGCAGTTTGTATTTTACCTTTTTAGGGCTTTCAGTTTCACTCACACTGTTTCCCTTCCTGCTGCTCAAGATACTTAGATTCTGATTATATATTTATTCCCTAAATGTTGATGACTGTTCACTAGATAATGTAAGTATTTCATTTCTGAATCTGATGATTCATGTGGTGGTGGTGTGGCAGCATCCTGGTGGCCTGGAGGTTAAAGGTTATGGCAGTGGAGTGCCAGGGCCATTCAGGGACCAGCCAAGTCAGTTTCCTCCTCCACACATTGGTAGCTTCAGGGATGAACCTTTTCGCCCAAGTAACTCTCAAAGACCATCTGCTAAGGGAAGTTCTGATGTAAAGACAGTAGCCACAGTCACAGTCAAGTATTAGTCAGCTAAGTAAGGCCGTTGGAAAGATGCTGAGAAACTCCAGAAGATTGGAACCTGCCCTTGGGGAGCTTCTTTGTTTTTAATTTCCCAGCATTGAGACCTTTGTGGTCCTCTGGAGCCTTGGCACATGTGGGAACATCACCAGATTTGGGGGCAGGAGAATTGGACTTTAATCTTAGCCCTGACACAGATGTGTCCTTTGACTTAGGGCAGTTACTCTCCTCCACTCCCAGCATTAAATTTTCTCATTTGTAAGTGGAAATAACAATAAACTACTTGTGGAATTTTAACAATGTAAACAAGTCTTGATAAGAAAAAACTTAGTAGTCTCTCTGCACTCCTACCCATTCTCAATTCATTTCCAAAATGCTCTTTTTAAAAATTCAGTTTATTTTGTTTTACATTCTTCATGTTTTCCCTCCCATTTCCTCTCTAGATAGTATGTTTCAATAAGAATCTTCTGGAACCAGTTGGTTCCCTTGTCTTGAGCAGAGTTCCTAAGTTTTTCAAAGTTAATTGTCTTTACAGTATAGTTAACAATTTGTTTTGCAGCAATTCATGCATGTCTCCCCAGGTTTTTAAAAACTATTCCCTAGGGGCTGCTAGGTGGCACAGTGAATAGATTATGGGCCCTGGAGTCAAGAGGACTTGAGTTCAAATCCAGCTTCAGACACTTGACACACACTAGCTGTGTGACTTTGGGGAAGTCCCAACCCCAACTGCCCTCCAGAAACAAACAACACAGAACACAAAACTATTCCCCTTCATCATTTCTTACAGCACAGTCAGATACCACAGCTTGTTCAGCCATTCTACAGTTGATGGACATCCCCTCAATTTCCAGTTCTTTGCCACCTTGAAAAGAGCAGCTGTGAATATTTTTTGTGTTTGTAGGTCTTTTTCCTCTTTTTTAAAATTTCTTTCAAGTATAGACAGACATATTAGTGGCATGTGTCAAAGAGTGTGTATCTGTGCAGCTTAATAGCTTTTGGGACATCTTTCAGGTTGTGTTCCAGAGTGGCTGAACCAGTTCACAGCTTCATCAGCAGTGTGTCAGCGTGCCTCTTTTCCCACAGCCCCCCTACATTTGTCTCATTTTCCTTTCTGGTCTTGGGTTGCTTTCTTCGAAAACTTTGACCTCCTGACTTCATGGTTAGAAGAAAAGCAGTCAGTTAGAATGGAGTAAGTACCTGCTCTTGTGTCAGGCCCTGGAAGTACAAAGTGAGACAGAGTACAGCCCCTACCCTCATGGGGTTCATGGTGTAATGGGGGGAGACAACATGCAAACAATTCAGGATAAATTGGGGGTCATTTCAGAAGGGGGCACTGGCATTAAGGGGATGAGGAGAAGCTTCCTGCAAAAGTGGGGTCTTAGGCTGAGACTTGAAGGGAACCAGGGGTGCTCAGTAGCAGGAATGAAGGAGGAGAGCTTTCCAGGGGTGCCCAGAGACAGGGAAGAAGGGGAGTCTTCCAGTGGTGCCCAGAGACAGGGATGAAGGAGGAGAGCCTTTCAGGGGTACGCAGAGGTATGACCTGTTATGTGCAAGGAGTATGCAGGAGGCCAGGGTCAGTGACTCAGAGGGTGTAGGAAGGTAGGAAAGGGCCAAACTGAGGATTTTATATTTAGTCCTGGAGGAAATAGGAGCCCTGGGATTTATTGGCCAGGAGGCTGACTGGTAAAGAATCAAGTAGAGAGGTTCAGCAATTTGTCCAGGGTCCCATAGCCAGTAAGAGCGGGGCTGGACTTCAGAACTGGTACTTTGGGTGCTCTTCACTGCCCTGCGCTGCCTAGCCAAACCTCCCTAGCCAAGGAGTGCCTGGCACCCCCGCTCCGTTCTCTAGCCACCCTGGTGCTCTTTTAGACCTCAGAGCTATGCGGGGATTGTTTTCCCTTACAGAACTCAAGTGGGGCCTCACCTCTCCTAAAGTAGCCACTCTGGTATTAGAGTGTGGTAGAGAAAAAGATAGGAATATTTTTCCAGTTAACACTGAGATAGCCACTGGACAGAGCAAGGGCCACTCTCCTGTGGCATTTTTTCCACTAGATTGTGGCCCGTCCCCTTTGAGCTGAGGGGTCTTGAGTTTCTTTATTATTTTCCCATACATGTTTCAAAACACTGAGAGTGAGCTGGTTTCCTGTGGCAAAAAGTGGACTTTGACTTATTCTTTTTTGAGGTTATCATAAGTTTATCAAAACAGGAGTGCTAAAAATATCAGGGCTGGTGTGGAAACATTAACTTACCACAGTGAGTAATAACACAGTTGAACTTAGAGCAGGAAGAAATCGACTTTGCTTATCACTGAATGCATGAAAAATCACTTCACTTGACTTTTAGTGAGCTAATGAAAGGACAGCTAGAAGGGGGGTGAAGGGAAGTACTTAGATATGAGAGGCCTGGTGACTCTGGTTAGGTGCAAAGGACTCATGATGAAAAATTCCATCCGCCTCCAGAGAGAGAATGATGAACTCTTGAGTGCAGATTCAAGCCGATTTTTTTCTTGCAGCATGGTCTAATATTGGAAGTGTGTTTTTCATGATTTCGTATGTATGATTGAGATCATATCACTTGCCTTCTCAGTGGGTGGAAGAGGCACTGGAGACAATCCAGAACTTTAAATTTTTGAAGGAATGAAGTTGAAAAAGAAATTTATTTTTTAGAAAAGTGAAAAAAAAAATTTGTCTTCTAACATCTTTCTAATTTAATGCAGCCAAGTGGCGCAGTGGATGGCGTACCTAGCCTGGAGTCAGGAAAACTCATTTCCTGAATTTCAGTCTTGCCTCAGACACTTCCTATCTGTGTGACTCTGGGCAAGTCACTTCACCCAGTTTGACTTGGGTTATTCAATTGTAAAATGAGCTGGAGAAGGAAATGGCAAACCACCCCAGTACTTTTGCCAAGAAAATCTCAAATGGGATCATGAAGAGTCAGACATGACTGAAACGACTAAATGATAATCTCTAAATGGGTGTACAGTAGTAGCTCAGAGTTATTTGAATTAGAATTTCTCTGCTTACAAGTAAATCTCAACACTTTTTTAGATAGTTACTGATTATGTCTTATCTCAAAAACTATTCACATCTAAGTTTTTGCATTCGTTTTTTAGTATGAGTTTGAACAGACATCAACTAATGGACAAATAATTCCTCTCTTTTTCTCTTTGTAAAACTTCCAGTAGTAAAAGTTTATCACTAGGGGAAAAAAAGAAGAAGTACTTGGGTGTAACTTCCTTAATCTGCTCTCTGGAGCCCTCCTCCTCTGCTCCACCTCAACTACGAGCAGGAGCAGTAATACCTTGGATCTTGCCAGCCCTACAGGAGTTTCATTCCCATGTTCAAGAGCTCCAAGGTTACTTTATCTGAGGACCATATTTTTGCCTTTCATCTCTCCCTGCCCTAACACTTCTTGTTCTATTCATTATCCTTACCATGACTTCAGCCTCTCCACTCCAGGGCTTTCACACATCCCTGCCCCCTTCTGGATTCTGACCGCCCCCCTTAGTAAGTCAGTTCAATACTCAGCTATCCCTATGCTTGGATTCCTTGCTCTCCTCCTGTTGCCAGGCAATCCCCATCATACCCTAACCCTGGGTTATCTCTGCCATCTACCTCCACTGCTTTAATTCAGGTACTGCTGGTCAGAGCTGGTAGGAATCATGTCAAGTGTGGTATGCAGGCAAGGCCATCCTTCTGACCTTCCAGTGCCATCCATAATTCAGCAGAAAGGTCACTGCTCTGGAGTCATAGCCTGTCTCTAGCACCCACTGCCTTTGTGACTGAGCAAGTCACTGCATGACCTTGGGCCCTGGCTGGGCCCTGGGGTGCTCGTTTGTCCAGTGCAGTCCTCTGAAGAAGAGCCTTCTCATTTTATATGATCCTAGGATTCTGCTCCTCCCTCTGCAGTTCTTTGTCCTGCTCACTCCCGCGGCTGTTCTAGACCTTGTCTCTTCTCCTCAGTCTCCCCATAGCTCTCTCTCTCCCAGACCATCTCAGCTAAAGACCTTACCTCATATTGCATCAGAAAAGCAAAGCCAGCTGCCACATTTCTTTTTCTTCTCATCTGTTATCCTCATCTCTTCTACTTCACAACTAGGACATCTATTGGATAGAGTGGTTAGTCTCAGAGTTGGGAAACTTGAATTCAAATCCTGCCTCAGACCTCTCCTGGCTGTGTAACCCTAGACAAATCACCCACCATCTCTGAGCCTTAATTTCCTCGGCTGTAAAATGAACATCATAAGAGCACCTATTTCAACAGAAGAGGGCCACTGAGATAATATACGTAAAGTGTTCTGCCAGCCTTGAAGTGCAGTATAAATGTTACTGTGGTGATCATTTCCTCTTTTCTCCCAGCCTCCAGCATGCTAAGGCCCACCTCTCTACACTTCTGCTTGATCCCATTTCCTCCTGTCCTCTCCAGCCAATTGCCCCCACTATCATTCCCTCTCTTGAATCTTCCTGTCTTTTAGCAGGAATCAGTTTCTGTATTTCTCCATTCCCTACAAACAGACTAGCCTTAAAAACAACTTCGCTAGATCCTACCATCCAAGCTATTGTCCTCCATCTCTGTTCCCCTTCTCAGCTAAACTTGGCGCTCATTTCCTCTGCTTCCTTTCCTTACACGTCTTCTGAACTCTCTGTAGTCTGAATTCAGTCTCATTATTTACCTGGGACTGCTCTCTTCAAAGTTACCTCTGATCTTTTAGTTGTCCAGGCCAGTGGCCTCCTTTCTGCTCTCACTTTTCTGGATCTCTCCACAGTATTTCATACTCTTCATACTCCCCTGGACACTCTGAACTCTTGACTTTTAGGACATTTCTCTTTCTTGGTTCTCCTCTATGTCTGCTTATTCCTTCTCAGTCTCCTTTGCTGGATCTTCTTCCTTGTCCCAACATCTGCCTATGAATATGCCCCAAAGCTCTGGAATGGTCCCACTTCCCTTTTCTCTTTAGATTCACTTGATGATCTTGTCAGCTTGTAGGGTTCAGTTATCAGCATCTTCATGCAGATGACTCCTAGATCCAAAGATCCATCAGTATCTTTCTTCTGACTCCAGTCCCACATCACCGGCAGCCTTTTGGACATATACATCTTAAACCCAGCAGGTCTCAAATGGAAATCATTATCTTTCATTCCAACCTTCCTGTCGAGGGTAGGGTGCCATCCTTCCAGTCCCACAGGCTCAAAATCTTCATGGTGTTCTCTGTTCTTCCCCTTTACTCACCCCAACACGCCCAGTCAGTTGCTAGATACTGCTTTTGTCTCTACAACATGCCTCACATAAATCCCTTTCTTTTTGTTAACCCAGTCACCACCCTAGTTGAGACCATCATATCCTCAAGCCTTTCCTACCCTGATTTCCACATGCCATAGTGATTTTCCTGAAGTACAGACAGATGTGACCATGTCATCCCTCCCTTCCTCTCTCTGTAAACTTCAGTGGCTCCCTCTAGAATCAGCTACCCACTCAAGCTCCTCTCTCTGTTATCTGGCCAGTCTTTTTACAAATTACTCTTCTCCCCACACTCTACAGTCCAGTGACACTGGCCCACTCTACACAATAGTTTTTATTCTGCCTTTGCATTGGATGTTTCCCAGGCTTGAAATGCTCTCTGTTCTTGTCTCTGCTTCTTATGATCACCTCAAGAGCCACCTTCTGCAGAAGTTCTCTCCCATCCATGCACACACAGCGGTTTGAGCCCCTGACCCTCTGAGGTTACCTTTCTGCCTTCTTGGTAGGTATCTGAATGTACCTCTTATTTAGCTTTTCCATAATTGATGTTATAGTAGAAATGATGACCTTTGTGTTAGGGAATGCTTACAGGAAGTTGTATGCTGTGACTGGAGCAAAGCATTGGAGGCGGGTTGGAGAATAGCCATTGAACCAGCAGTTGTGTTGGCAATTTCAGGATGGAAGTTCTGCTCAGAGCATGATTTAAAAGGCTCTCTCTGGAGATTTGAAAGAGGAAAAGCCCTGAAGACGATCTGGGGCAGCCAACTTCTGTGATTGAGATACTGCTGTGCCACTTCGCAGAAGCGGGTGGATTGAAGCTTGGTTTAGCTTCGGATGCTCATTCCATTCCTGCCCATGCTAGTTTGCAGGACTTGTTTCTGGGTGTCCCTTGGAATTTTTATTGATTCATCACACTTGATTCCCTCTTTCCCCCATCTAGTTGGTCAATGTCTTTAGGTAGGATAGTCTGTTCTCCTAGGTCCCTTTTAGTCTTAAATCCATCATCCAGTAAGTTCTGTGGCTGTACTCACAGTACATCATTCTCATTCTCACTGTCACCAAGAAGTGACTGCTTCTTACCAGCTGAAGTGGCCAGTGATTGGATATCATCCAGGGAACATTTTTTCAAAAACCATAGTCAGCTTTGACTCTTGTCCTTCTCCAGACAGTCAAGTCAACCAATAAGGCTGCAAGATCTAGTGGGGGGATACTAAATTTGGGTTCAGAGGACCTGACTTGGTCTGACTTTTTCTCTCTGTGACCTTTTGGAAATCCCTTGACCTCTGCGGGCCTCAGATTGCTGCTCTGTCACTTGTGATGGCCTTGACCTCAGAGATCTCTAAGGGCTCTTCTCACTCTTAAACTACTAGAAAGCTCATAAAGCTCTGGATTCTCCTGCCTTGACTTTCCAAACTTAAGCACCAGCTCACAGTTTATTTGGCAAACAGTTTTTCACAAAGCATTTTTAGTTCCCAGTGTCACCCTTCAAAAGCTTTGTATAGATTTAGAAATCCATAGTTGGATAAATAACAGTAGACTGTCGCTGGCCAGAGTTTGATGGGGACTGCCATTTCCAGTGAGGAAACAAGGTCCAAGAATGGAACGAGTTGAACCCTTGTTGATCAGAAGCCATCGTGACCAAGGATGTTTAAAAATACTTTGTTCAAAGTAACAGCATCTTTGCCCCAGCCTTATCACAGATCTGTGGCAATGTGGGATTGGCTGATGTAGAAACCAAGTTGTCCCATGAGACCACAGTCATTCAGAAAGGAAGAAGTCACAGCCACATTGAGAAGGGGGAAAGAGCATGATTGTGGGCAGCCATTCACATCTTTTTATCACAAAATCATCACAGGGGAAAACCTGCCTTGGTTGCCGGCTGGCTCCCAGCTGGGGTGGGGTTGGCACCTCAGTTATCCAGCCTCTGAGCCATCAGACCAATGAGGCTTCTGCTCGGAATGCAGTTTTGCCTCTGCTTCTTAACCAAACAAAGATGTCACGGGAGAGTCGTGTGCTACCCGTGGTCACTAGGGATTGTGGTCATGTGCAGCTCAAGTGCTGGGCCTGAGAGGGTCAGCAGTGTTGTCTGCCTGGTCACCATCAGCCAGCCGGCCGGCCCGCCCTCAACCCCACTTCCTGGCAGGGCTTCTTGTGACCGAGAAAAGCTGCTGCTTGGAATGAAGGGCGCCCTGTTGGGGACTCTCACTGCGAACAAAAGATGCTCTTTGGAAGCAGGCGACACCGAAGGGGACGGTACTGAAAGTGCTGCCGAGGCCACGTGCCACCTCAGTTTCTTTTTGACTTTCCCATTTGTTGCAGATGCAGCAAATGCACACTTTCCCCATTGGGGGGGGGGGTGTATAGTGTCATTTGTAGAGCACAAACCAGATGGAGTGGGAGCCATTTTGTAGAGCCCAGAGACATCAGCTCCTTGAAGGGAGAAAAGCCCCATGCAAGGCCCACAGGCAGAATGGATGATTTGCATCATGGAAGATAGGACTTTAATAAAAGAGGTCATCAGAACCTTTGGAGGCAGTTTTCCCAAAATTTATATAGACCTTCTCTTCTGCCATTCTGGAGCTTTCTTTGCACTTTTGATTTTTACCCAATTATTGCTGTGGCCACATCCACTTGTCTGACCTGAAGGAACTCAGTGCTGGACACCCAGCAAGATTCTCTGGATTGTGTCTCACGCCTTGTGCTCTTCCGTAGCCTGGGCAACATTTAACACCATCAGCTCCCACATCCTTTCTCTGGGAATTCTCTGGTTGTCTCTCCCGCTCTCTCTTTTGGCTGTCTTAGATCTCCTGCTTCTCAGATCCTCTTCTGACTGTTTGACTGGCCTCTCTCTAGCCATCCCACTAGACACCCCTCCGGCCCCTCCCGCAGAGCTCCCTCGGGTCTCGTACTGTGTGAGGGTCAGAGTAGAGTGAAGCTGTTAACCAAAGGAAAGTGAAGAATGGGGGGAAGGGGGTGGTATGAGAGAAGGAGGAGACGAGTATGAGGCTAAGGTCTGGCTGCAGTTCTGAGGCTGCTAGCTGTCTGTGCCACATATTTCTTTCTCCTCTGTGGACCTTTTTTTTCTAACTGAAATGCTGACTCTCAAAAAGAGTTAATATAGCTCTGTTTGCTTTGCTACAAATAAGGGGGTCTGCTTGGCTTCTTTCCCAGAGGCCCCTAACTTCAGATGTGGTCAGGGAGGTATGTGTATGGTGCCAGCCTGCCCAGTTAGGAGCATCTCGGCAGACTCGGCACCGCTAGCAGGCAGGGATCCCAGATAAACATCAGAGCCAGCTGCTGGCTGTGTTAGATCCTTGTCTTATCGCTCATCTCATTTCTCTCCAGAGTGGCAGAGTTTTGGCCTGACCTCTCAGGTTTTGTCACCCACTAAACTAATTGCTTTTTTGTTTAAGTGACCAAGGTGTCTCTGTGGCTTGCAGAGCTCCCTGAGAAGACCAAGCCAGCACACACAGTAAGTTCCTTGGGATTTACATCTCCAAAAGGAGTGTGTAAAAATGTCCACATGGGGATCTCCCCAGATCAGTCTTCCATGATTTAAAACTCTGAGGCCAAGTTAGTTCAGCACTTTCATCAGTGAAGTTTCTTGGATCAAACTTAGGGTTTGAGCTTTAGGATGAGAACAGACTCAACCTGATTTCCCTACTTGAGGATGAAAGATGAGGTAGCATAAATTCTTACAGAGAAGATCCTCACACAGGCCTTCCTTAAGCACCTACAGTGTTCTAGGCACTGAGATAGACCCTGGGGATACAAAGACAGAAATGTATTCAAAGAGCATCCAGTCTATACAGGGAGACAATATGTACATAAATAAGGATATACAAAAATAAGCAAAAAATAAAAAAGACAAGGTAATTTGTGGCATGGGAAATACTATCAGGGAGGACATTCTAGGCCTGGGTGCAAAGGCAGGAAGCCAGACATGGAAGGCGTTGTGGGAGGAAGAGGATGGTTCGGTTGTCCCAAAGAACATGTGGATGTCTACAACAGGAAGAGGAAGTCAGGTTGTGAAGGATCTTTTAAGAAATAACTCCTTCATTTTGAAAACCCCAAAAAGCATTTCCAAATACGCAGCAGAACACAACAGAATTCAGTGAAAATATGAGTCTCTTTTATATCTCTTGCTTTAAAAAGCAAGTATATAAATTCTCCACCTTACTTTCAAAACTGTCAAGCTAGTCAGTGCCGCTTTTTGAACTTCCTGCTCTTACCTTCTTGGCATCTTAAGAAATATCTCAAGAAATACCCTTCTTTTTGTGGCCTCACCCTTGCTAAGATCCCCCCCCCCATTAAAAATGAGAGAAAGGAAGAGGGGAAACACCAAGCTGCCAACCTGGTCACCAGGCAGTGTGAGAAAGCTCACCAAAAGACTCTCTAGCATGTGGGCCAATTTTGGGGCTGCTGCCATCCTGCCCAGCAGTCTCTGAAAACAGTTCTCTGGGTCACTGGGATCAGCACTTTGTCCAGCCCTTGCCCCATTGTCTTAAGAGGCTTCGGACGCATGCCTGAGGTTTGAGGTCTTTCCCCCTTCCTTCTCCTTTAGAGATCAGAGAGCTCTTCCCTCTCCCTTATCATGCTCTCTCTAAGCCTTGCCCCATCCTTACTTGTCTCCCTGCTGAGTTTGATATCTCAGCCACCCCAGACTCTATGCGTTCATCCCACTTTTGTCTATTTCAGATAGAGTGAGGGCCGTCTGATACCCACTCCTTGAACCCTTCTTGCATATTCTATATTCTCCATCTCCTCTCAGTTATGGGAATGAGCAAAGTCTGACCTCTTCTTCTTTTCTAAATTCATTCAATTTGCCCTTCCTTCTCTTTTTCGTCTTCAGAAGAGAACCAGTCCCTCCTCAGGACCCCTTTTTTGGTTTTTGGAGGGGCAGTTGGAGTTAAGTGACTTGCCCAAAGTCACACGGCTAGTTAAATGTTAAGTGTCTGAGGCTGGATTTTAATCAGGTCCTCTTGACTCCAGGGCCAGTGCTCTATTCACTGTGCCACCTAGCTGCCCCCTCTTTTTCTTAACTCCCTCAGTAGAGAGCTGCTTGGCATAATGGATAGAGGGCTAGGCCTGGAGTCAGGAAAACCCGAGTTCAAATCCTGCCTCACACTTTCTGGCTGTATGACCTTAAGCAAGTCACTTAGCCTCAGTTTTGTCATCTGCAAAAGAGAGAGAAATAATGGCGCCTACATCCCAGGGTTGTGGGGATGAAATGAGATGGATTTGTAAAGCGCTCAGTAAGTTTTGAAGTACTGTAAAGATACTGGCTGCTTCTTGTTAATATTCTTGGATGATAATAAGATTCTGAAGAGACGGTGGGATGTGTTGTTTTTATTTTGTGGGTTTTTTGTGTATTAAATGCCAGCTAGTGTGTGTTTGTTCCTAGGAAATCCCGCGATCGCACCTCTCTAAAGGCTGTTACTGTTGTGGGTGAGGGATTGGGGAGGGGAGAGAATTGGGGCAGACCAGCTACGAGGACAAGAAGTGACATCTTCCGGCTTCCTCTACCCATACCTTCTTCTGAGTGGGACTGAGGAAGGGGAAGGGTCTACACAGGATCAGTGGCTCTCTTCTCATCTGGCCTTAACCACTTCATCACCCTTTAGCCCAGCCCTTGACTTTCAGCCATAAGAATGGCAGTCACCAATTTCCATATGATTTGTCTGAGGTCATCTTGATACCCAATCAGTCAGGCTTGGGTCAGGTGACAGAGTCTTTTCTATAGTAATTGACAGGAATTATTGCTGACCAAGAGGAAAAAGTGAGATGGAATGAAGACAGACCTGAGACCCTCTCCTGCTGTGGCTCCATGGCCACATTTCCAGATGCCTTCATTGTAAGACAGCATTAGTGGTAGAAAAGAGGCTTCCATCACCGTACGTGGTCATATTAATTTCTAGCCCTTGTGACTGTCATTCACAGTGGCACACATGCCAGCCTGGGGGAAAGAGGAGACGTCTGTATCTAATCCTTCAGCACCTTTAAATCCCTCAGCAGTCAGCAAGAATTGAGTGGGTACCTGTCTATTGGTGCCAGGCACTGGAGACGCAGAGACAAAAGTTAAACCATCCTCACCCTCATTATGCTTCCATTCTGTCAGAAGAAACAGTGTGTACCCATGAGTATGTGCAAGGGAATCTCAGAAGATAGGGAAGATGAGGAGGTGCCTTCTGGAGAGAGACGGTCTTTCAGCTAAGCCCTGGAGGAGACTGAGAATTCTAAGAAAGGGGGTGAGGAGGGAGGGCTTTCTGTGTTTGAGGGTCAGCTTGGGCAAAGGTACAGTGGCCAAAGGCAGAATGCTCTATTTATGAGAAACCCAAACCAGCCCAGTTTGGCTGAACCATCAAGGACATGAAGCAGGGCAGGGGGCAGTAGGAGACTGCTGCTGAATGGAGAGAAGGGAATGAGTGAAGAGGGCAGGACAATTCCAGAGTTGCAAAGCTGGTAGACTGGAGGGCTGCTGCTGCCCTCGGCAAAAACAGAGAAGTTTGGAAGAGGGATGGACTGACTAGGGAACTTGGTGGGGGGGAGCGATAATAAGTTTGATTTTGGACATGTTGAGATGTCTATAGAACTTGAAAACAGCCGAGTGAGTGGGTTGTGACCAGCTAAAGTCTATACTAAGGCTCTCTCTGAAGGTTTTAGAGTCATTTGCACATCTATGGCAGTTTGACCCATAGGAGTTGATCTGGTCACCAGGAGAAAGGGTGTAAAGTGCAAAGACAAGGAGAGAGCAAGTCCTGGACGGAAAAAGCTACCTTGGGGTACAAGTACACTTAGATGGTAGGACATAGATGAAGAGCCATCCATTGAAAGAGACTGAGAGGGAAGCTGCTAAACAGGTATGGCGACGAGGAGAACCAGCAAAGAGAGGTGTCAGAAAACCGCAGAGGGGATGAAGTGTCCATGAGGAGGAGGGCGCAAAGGATGAGGAAGGAGGAAGCGTTATTAGGTTTGGTAACTGGAGAGCTGCTTGAGGTGAAAGATGAAGCAGGAGCCATATTTCCAAGGGATGAGAACTGAGGAAGTGGAGGCAGTGAGCCGAGAGGGCGGGGGGTGGGGGGGGCAGGATATGAAAGAAGAGCTATGGGACGGGTTTGAGAGGGGTTTGGGGTTTGTTTGTTTTAGGATGGAAGAGACCAGATTTGTGAAGAATGGGTCAGCTGTGCAGAGAAATCTGAAGACAGTGGGATTAGGCTAGAAGTAATGGTGAAGGAACATTGCTGTATCCCAGTTAGGATAGAATAGGGGAGAGGTCAGGATGTTTTGAGTAAGTAGAATGGGGAAGAAGGTGCCCAGAAGGTGTGCAAGACCTCTCTTCTCTCCCTAAAGGTACAAGGTGAGGTCTGCTGCTTACAAAGTGCAGGGAGAGAGGAAAGCCAGCGCCAGCTGGATAGGCATTAGGGTCTGGGATAGGAAGACCTTAGGATTTGGAGTCTCCTCAGATCTGAATTCAGGCTGTCCCACTTAGGGCCTATGTAGCCTTGGGCAAGTCATTTCACCTCTGTGGGTCTCCTTTTCCTCATCTGTCAGATGTAAGATTGGACTAGAGCATGTTTTTGGTTCTTTCCAGCTCTTAAGGCCTGGTGATAAGTGCTTGTTCATTCTGATTTGGTGTTTCCTGTGTATGAAATACAGGGATATGAAAGGGGTCCAGAGGCTTTGTCCTCCGTGAGTTCAGTTGGGTCAGGGAGACTGACTGGCTCCTTTTGGTGCCTTGAAGGTTTGCTGTAGGACTACCGTGCTCAACTTCCAGGGAGCATCTTGAGCCTGACTGTACCATAGAGAGGGTTATAAATAAAGCAACTGTCCTTCTCTTTGCTTCATTCCCCAAACACTTGGCAGCTGTTTCATGCAGAGCACCATCCTTGGTACTAGCATGGGAAAGATTCACAATTTGGCTAAGACCACACAACATGACCCTCCCAAGAGCTCATGATCATAGTAGTTAATTTCACCATATGAGACCTGAGAAGAGCAGCTTGTTATTGTTTGGGGGGGATCAGGGAAAGTCTCCTGGAAGATATTGCCTCTTGGAGGAGAAATGACATTTCCAGCATAGGGAATGAAGAACAGGCACAGGGATGGAAGGATATGTTGTCTCTTCAGGGAGCAGAGAGTAGCCCAGCTTAGCTTTCCCAGAGTTTGGGGAAGGGGGAATGAAGGACTAGTGCCTAGACTAAATTCTGGGCATAGGGTTTGGAGTTAGTAAATAATGGGGCACTAGTAATGGTTTTGGAGTAGAGGCCTAGGAATCTGTTCAGCTCTGCACCCAGGAGAGATGATTCCGGGGCGGGGGGGGGGGGGGCGCGGCACATTGGGAGCCTTCTGCAGTAAGACAGGTAGATGGGAATGAGGGTTATGTTGCAAGGCTAGCATTGACAGGATTTGGTAAGTAAGTGGTTAGCTATGAGAGGTAAGGGTAAGGCAAACGTATACACTAGCTGGTGGTGAATGAAAAGTGAGGGTCATGGGAAGGCAAGTCCAAGCCTATGACTCTCATCGATAGGACTATTGAAGCCCCAGCTTGTATTGGTTGGTGTTAGCAGGAACAAGCCCAGATTTGCAACAAAGACTCTTAGCAGTGTCTGGCTCATAGTTGACAATAAATGCTTATTGACTGACTGTAAAAGGAATTTTCTCCATGTCCTTGCCAGCCACTGTTGGGGGCATATATCTTGACAGGACTTACCTGGTCCAAGAATGATCCTTGGGGGAGTGGGGAGGGCAGGGACTATACAGTTGGGAGGAAGAGAGTTCTCTTTTTTGTAAACTAGTAGGTTCCAAAATTTAGTAAGCCAGGAAGCACAGAAGTTCAGAAACTTAAATAGAAGAGAGCAGTTGTCATAGTGGGTCATAGTCATTCTGACAAATGGCACTAGGCATTGGTACAGAATCACAGAGTTCAGCATTGTTGGGGTCCAGGCCATATCTAAGATACCACATTATACTGTAACTGATGACCACTGACAAGTACTCATCTCGTCTCCTTTGAAAGACCTCCACGGAGTAAAGTAACTCATCCCACTTCCCACTGCAGCGTATTCATGAACAGCTTGAATTTTTTAGTAGCTTCCTGACCTCAAACTTCTTTTTAAACTTCTATATGTTGTTTCTTGTTCTGCCCTTTGGAGCCTAGTCCCTCTCCGGGTGGAAGCCTTCCAGATACATTTATTGACTTCTCCTGAGTCTTTACGAAGAAAAATATTCTCATTTCTTAGTCTGTTCATCTGCCGTGGATGTCCATCCAGGCCTTCAGCTATCCTGGTCACTCTTCTCTTGGATACCCGATGCTTCATCTTTGTCCTCCTCAAATTGTGGTGCCCAAACTAAACACAGCCTTCCAGATTGGCATGACCAAGGCTAGAGGCCAGTGAGGTCACCATCACCTCCTTACTCCATTAGCTCCTAGAGTTCTTAGGAGCCATTGAGGTTGGGACCTTCCAGCGTCCCCACTGCTGACTCACAGAGCTTACTGAGACCCTCTAGCTTTTCAGACAGATGCTGCTTAACTGGGTCTCCCCTGTACTTGGGGAGCAGATTTTTGGGAAGCCCAAGGGTAAAATTTACACTTCTCCTTAATGATATTTCATCTTAACAAATTCAGCTTAATGCTTTAGCCTGCCACAACCTTTGTGGATCCTGACTGTCATCCTGGGTGTGTTAGCTATCTCTCCCTGCTTCTTGTCATCTTCAGATTTGATTAGCACACCTCTCGGCCTTTATCCAAGCCATCGATAAAAATGTTAAACAGCACAGGGCCAAGCTTAGATCCCCAGGGCACTGCCTAGTAACAACCACTCTTGGAGTCTGGCCATTCAGCCAGTTCTGAATTAATCTAATTGGATTACCATCTAGTCCACATCTGTCCACCTTTTCCACATGTGTAGTATGAGATCAAATGCTTTGCTAAAGTCTATAGACCTGATAGACCATCTTACTCATATAGAAGAGACTGGTAAAGCTTAATGATGATCCATGCTAGAATTTTCACCTGAAAAGAAGGCATGCTTACTGGTTTCTAGTTTGTAGACTCTCCAACCCATGGTACCTCTCCTGATTTTTTAGATATCCCTGGCATGGTTTAGTGATCACACCTGCTTGTTCTTTCAGTATCCAAAAATATATAGTTCATTTGGGCCAGGTGACTAGAATGCATCAAGGGTAACTAGGTGCTTTATTCACTCTGTGAGTATCAATTCCTCATTAGCAATTTTTTTTCTCTTATTCTCCTTGGTGGAGAAAACAGATGTAAAGTAGTAATTGAGCAGATCCGATTTCTTTTTGTTGTGGTTTATTATCGTTCTATCCACCCCAGGCAGCCCTCTGATCCCTTGATTTACTCCTTTTCTGCGTATCTTAAAGAATTTTATTTCTTGTCCTTGACTTTCCTCATGCTCCTTAGCTCATTCTGAGCTTTAGAATTCCTGGCACTATTCTTACAGGATTGTGCCCTGTTTTTGTATTCATCCTCTATTACCTAACCTCTTTCTGTCTTCTGAGGGGTCTTTAGCCTGGGCTAATGAGTTCCCTGTGTACCTATCAGTCACTCCAGACAAACTCCCTTCTTCTTCCTCATTAGAATCGTTTTTCTTTATATCTTTAGAATTTCATTCCTGAGTTTTCCCAATCCCTCCTGAGCTGACGTCCTCTGAACCACCTGGGGTACATGGCAAAATGTGTTTCCTCTCTTCTGTCACTATTTCTGACCTGCCACTGATAAGGAAGAGGATGCTTATCACCAGCCCTTCAGCCACCAGCTAACCAAACTTCTTTCCCCCATCCCAGTTATCTTCCCAGGTATTGCATGAGAAAATCATAAGTATCTGCAGGCATCTCAAAGGAGCTTTTATGCTCCAGTGAAAATACAGGACAAGGTTTTCTGGCCACATCGCACGCAGCCCTCCCACCTCCTCTTTTCCCTTTCTTCAGAACCCACTTATTCTGGGGGTTTGGTTTATTTTTCTCTAAGTGGTGATTACTGTACATGTGCCTTTATTTCAAGTCAGCAAGCATTTATTCAGCCCCTGCTGTGGGCCAGGTTTGGGCAGCTAGGTGGTGCATTGGATGAAAGTACTAGGCCTGGAGTCAGGAAGACCGGAGTTCAAATCCAGTCTCAGAACACTTCATAACTGTGGCCCTGGGCAAGTCACTTAACCCTGTTTGCTTCAGTTTTGTCATCCTTAAATGGCAGACCACTCTAGTATTTGCCAAGAAAACCCCAAATGGGGTCAGAAGGAGTCATACATGACTGAAATGACAGGGCAGCAACAAAAATGGATCAGGTGCTGTGCAAAGAAAGGCAAAACCAGTCCCTGCCCTCGAGCTTGCAGTCTAATGGGACACACAACATGAAAACATCAGTGTTGTATGTACAAGATGCACAAAAGATAAACTGGAGAAAATCTGAGAGGGAAGACAAGGATTCTTACAAAAGGTGGGATTTTAGCTGAATCTTACAGGAATCCAGGGTTAATTCTGGTACCTTTCCTGTTTGATGAGCTTCAGTTTATCCTGTCTGTATCTTGTTTGTACATAGTTGTTTGCATATTGTCTCCCCCATTAGACTGTGAGCTCCTTGAGGGCAGAGATCTCTGTCACTTTTCCTTGTCTCCTCTGGAGCTTAACACAGTGCCTGGCGCCTGGTTCAATGCTTAACTGACTGACATGGGGAGGGGGGCAGCCTGTGAACGTTCCAGGAACCTGGAGAAGGAGCTTCTTGTTGGAGGAACAGCGAGGAGGCCAGTATATCTTCCTGTCTCATTCTTCTTAGTTTCTCCAGTTCACCCAAGGACAGTAAGGACAGCAAGTAATAGGCACGCAGGAAATATTTTTTAATATACTTTTATTTATTTGTTTTTTGTTTTCAGTATTCACTTCTCTAAGATTTTACTTCTAAATTTTCTTCTCCTCCTTCCCTCCCCAAGACAATGTGCAGTGTGCTATAGGTTATACATTTACATTCAGATTAAACATTTCCACATTAATCATGTTGTAAAAAAGAATTAGAACCAAAGGGGAAATAAAACACAAGAAAGAAAAAACAAAAAAAAGAAAAAATAGTATGCTTCAATCTGCATTCAGATGCCATAGTTCTTTCTCTGGGTGTGAATAGCATCATGAGTCTTTTGGAATTGTGTTGGATCCTTTCATTGCTAAGAAGAGTTAGGTCTATCAGAATTGATCATTGCATAGTGTTGCTGTTACTGTGTACAGTGTTCTCCTGGTTCTGCTCCCCACACTCAGCATCAGTTCATATCAGTCTTTCCAGGTTTTTCTGAAGTCTTCCTGCTCATCATTTCTTATGGCACAGTAGTATTCCATTACACTCATATACCACAACTTGTTTAACCATCCCCCAGTTGATGGGCATCCCCTCCATTTCCAGTTCTTTGCCACCACAAAAAGAGCTGCTAGAAATATTTTTGTATATGTGGGTCTTTTTCCCACTTGTATGATCTCTTTGGGATACAGACCTAGAAGTGGCATTGCTAGATTAAAGGGTATGCACAGTTTTATAGCCTATTGGGCATAGTACAAGAAATATTTCTTGAGTGAACAAATCCAGACTCTCCATTAGAAAGGTTTCTTATGGTGTCTTCTTTTTTTTTTCCTTAGTGCTCCTGAAATTCCGTACAGATAAAGGGCGGGACCCTCAGTCAGATACTTATGGTGAGGATTCTGAGTTGTTGCTTCAGATCCGAAATGATCTGCTCGAGTCCCTGGGGGTGAACCCCGAGCTGCTTCCTGATGACTTTGTCAGGTGGGTTTCTAACACCTCCCATCCCTCAGAAGCCTCTCAGGCCCCAGTCCACATAACTCCCAGTGTCCCATGATGTGGGAGAAGATGCTGCTCTGTGACTGGGGGAAGACACTTACCCAAGGTCCCATTAGTGTCAGAGTCAGGATTCAGACTGAGGGCCCCTGATTCCAAGCCCAGAACTCTCCACTCCACCCACCAGTCATTGAGCATTTATCAGGCAGCACTTGTATGCCAGGTACTGTGCCCTCAAGGAACTGATGCTCTGTCAGGGAAACCAGTGTACACTCACGTGTGTAGATTAAAATATAGACAGAATTTAACATAAGGTAAATAGAATGAATTTAATTCTAGATTTGTGCCTTATTTGGGCTGAACAAGACATGGTTTGTAGGGCATACCCTGGAAAAAATCCAGCCCAGCTATGGTTGAGGCGCCTGCCTGGCTCTGCTGGACAGAGTGTTACCTCTGCACGGGGTTCTTGTTTTGGGAGAACTGTGGCCATTGACCAGTTTTTATTCAGAGAAAGAAAATTCCTGGAGCTGCCAGGCTTTGTTTCTACCCCATTTTCAGCTCTCCTTACCTTATATTTAATTGGACAAAGTTGTGTTCTAGGCATAGGGAATGAGTTAGAGAAGAGGAGGAAGAGGTTGACTTTCCATGCTTTACCTCCTATGGGCAATCTGCCTAAATTCTTGTGGGGGCGTGGCAGCATCCATGGGTACACTTCAGAAGTCCCCTGTCTCCCTTCCCTCTTTGATGGGGACCTCCAGACCCCAGGGTGTCTTGTCATTATTGCTGGTCAGCCTTGAGACCAGCAGTGGCCTCGAAGCATTTTATTCCTTCAGAACCATTGCCTTAGAAGGAATTAAAATTTATGGGGAATGATGAAAATTAGAGAATTTTTGGATATGAAAAAAAAAAAGGAACTTAGAAAATACTCCCTACCCCTACCTCTCCTCATCATTTCGCAAATAAACAAATTCCCACGAGGGGAAGAGACTTAGCTGAAGTCGTCTTACTAATTAGGAGCACAGGCCAGACAATGCTTTCTCTACTATGTTGCTATAAGAAATTCTCCATAAAAAATCATGCACAAAGAGGCCTTTGACAGTCTTTTTTTACAAATTCCTGGCTTTATGTTGAGGAGGCTGACTTGAAGGAGAGAGATCGTTCCAAGGTGATTCACCTCAGTACCAGCAGGTTTACAGCCAATATACAAGTCTCTGGACACTCACGCCAGGATTCTTTGTCATTTGAAATTTCAGATAATCTTGAGAAGAATGTTTGACAAGCCTGCAGCTTGGACCCATCGTAGAGATTATACACTTAGCCAAAGAGTTGAATGATTTCCCATTTTTCCTTTTAGAGTCTGCTGGTGGCTCATCTGGGAAGGAAGTCTCCCTGGGGAGAGGGCAGTATGGCCTCTAGCCCATCCTGGCCAGGTGACCCTGGGCAAAGTCACATAACCTGTCCTTGCTCTGGCAGGCTCTCAGAGGTCCCTGAGGAGAGCAGGGAGCCAGTCCCAAAGGATGGTTCCCAAGGCGAATTGGAATCATTGGTTGGGTTCACAGCCAGGGGAAGGGCAGAAATGGTCTGCAGTGAGAGGGAGTATATTTGGAAAACAATTAAAAGTGTAAAAACCCAAAAGATCAGGGTTTTTTTTTTGGTGTTAGGTGCTCCCACGTTGGGTAGTAGCATATGAATGGCGTGATTGACAGTGTCTGCCTTCCCTGGCATAGCCTCTGTATTTCAAGCAGCTCATTGGGCCACATGCAGGGAGATGAGTGCCTGCCGCATTATAAATGGCCCTTAAGCAAGGGCAGGTCCTGAGGCAGAATTCACACTCCTGGCCCCTCATCAGAGGGACACCAGTTAACAAGAAAGTTGTCCTACGGATGGACACACTCACCCTGAACTAGAGTAGCTAAAGCAAAGACCCTTCTGGCTGATGATGAGCCACAGTCTTCAGAAGGAGTCTGTCTTTCTCTGTCTTTTCTCTTAGTCTCTGACTCTCGATCCCTCTTCCTTTCCTGTTCTCCTCCTCCTCCACTTACCTCTTTTTCCTGAAAACAGTAAGGGATGGGACAGGTGGTTGCAGGGGAAGGAGTCAGAAGGTAGAAGCTTCTGTGAGGCTTGGTAGGAGAGGCCCATATCTTCGACCCTGCCCAGCCCTCTAGGGCATACCCTGGGTATACCCTACCCATACCAGGGCCCTAGTCCCCAGGCCTGCACAAATTAACTGGCATTGGCTTCCATGGAATTTTCAGTTCTAGACTGGGGGCCCTCGGCCTGCTTCCAGTTGTGTTTTCAGAGGTAATGAAGAGCCTGGGCTGACGTGCCAGGGACTTGAGGAGGCTGGAGGTACCATTCTTGCATGGCAAATACCGAGATGGGCTGCCTCTTTTGTTTCTTTATCACCACCATTCCTTTTGGCCAAAATAACTTTGTTGCTCATCCTGCATCCTGGCGATTTTAGCCCCTTTCTCTTCACCTCTTCAAGAGGTGCTGCCTAGCTTCTTAAAGTTGGTGTGAGACTGCCTGAACCAAGGGTCTGGACCTAGCTGCTTTCATTCTGCTGCTCAGCCACCAGACATTAGACAAAGGACTGGAGCTGAGAAAGGGGTGTTTCGCCTATTTCCTTGCTCTAGTGAATTTGACCTTTGATAAGCTTTCATCACTGACTTAAAAACTGTTGGGAATTTGATTACATTCCTCATGGGACCATTCCTCTGGTAGTGCACCCAATTCCTGGGATGTTGTTGGAAAAGATAGTTGCCTTGGGGCTTCCCGGTGCTCTGAGGGAGGAGCAGGTTCTGATCCCAGGCACTCATTTTTGTGTAGGCAGGAAGGACAATTTCCTGTGTTCGTATCTTCATTTCAGTCCCCATGCAAACCCTTCCTACATGTTCCCACAGGCCTGTACCCTGGCATTTGTCCATGAGAAGCATATAGAATGCCCTCCTGACTCTGCGCTGAGGAGAATGTCGAGAATGTGACTGGAGCATTGAAACCTCTGAGACTGGTGGGGTTGGGGGAGGAAAAGACTGAGAGAGAGAGAGAACATGCAGGGAGTTCGTTTGAGAGATGTAGTGAAGGAAGCCCCAGAAGGGTTCCCAAGCTTCCACAAGCATCTCCTAGCTCTTGGACCGCATTGTCTTTTCACAGTTAGACGTCCGTACTTGGCTGCTGGCTGGTCACAGGGGTGGTCTCCTGAGGGGAGCCAAGGGCACCACCACCCCTCTTCCTCATAACCCTTTTGTCTTCACTTCCCTTTAGCTCCTGCTTCTCCGAGATGGCACCAGTCTGTGCAGTTGTTGGCGGGGTGTTGGGACAGGAAGTTGTCAAGGTAACTAGCATTTGGGGATGGGGCGCTTAAATAACAGGAACATATCTTGAGAGTCACCTGGCTTAAAGAGAAACAAATGCTTCCTTGGGCCATCCCTGATGTCCAGCTCTGTCTTGGCCTCCTTTGGCCTTTATGTGGCACCAGTGTCCTCAGCATGCACCGCAGCCATTTGTGTGATGAGATGGGCGTGTCAGAGAAAAAGGGGCTTGTGGGGCCCGGAACCAAGGACCTCCTGGTGGATCTTCTTGGACCTGCTCATAGATTCAGTCATCTCCTCCTCAGAAGAAAAAAGTCACACAAATATTGATAATAACACCTCTCACGTGATTGTCGTGTGTGTATGTGCATAAGGTTTCAGCACGTCCAGGATCCCACATTCACCAATCACAGCTAACGTTTTTGGAATCCTGGATGCCCTGAATTAAATCTCCTTCTTCGTGCTTATTTTTAAGCTTCTTTGTTCAGTATTCACCAGAGGTGTTGGTTTTCCTTTGCTTTATCTCTGCATCACATCTATGCTCCCTGCATCCCGAGTCCTTTACTCAAGCTTTGCATGGTTACTTCCTGGCACATGGTCCATCTTGTTACGGTCTTCCTAAATTGTGGCACCCCAGACTGCACCAGGACATGGGGACTGTCCCTCTCCATACTCTTTAAGATTTCAGGGGCAAGGGAGAAGGAAAGAGGATGTGCAGGAGTGAAGAGAATGGAGAGGATAGAAAAGTGCCTGTGCTAGAGTGGTGAGGGCCACCCATCCTTGCCAGCCTGTGAGGCCCTGCCCCTCTGGCCTGGCTGACCAAGGTTTCGGGAGCCTGGCAGTGCCGGCTCTCCTCCGTACACTCCGTAGGCTTTTCTGGAAATCTGCCCTCAGGTTTTCCATTTTCTGCCCAGAGTGGTGCCTTGTTCCTTCTACGTGACGGTGCCTCTGCATCTGGTGCCCGTCTCCTGCTGGCCCAGCAGCTGCCGGCTTGAGTCCGGATGGCCAGAGTACTCCACATTCTTGGCCGGGGTGTGTTTGGAATCCCTTCCTGCCCCATCCTCAATGCAGAGGACCACTTTACCTCTTGCCCCCTCAGTCTGGTATCTTGCTGAGCTGTCCCTGACTGTCCCCACCCCCATTCCACCAATCCCATTTCCTGAAGCGCTGCCCCACTCCCCTTGACAGCTCAGGCTCTCCGGTAGACCTGTGGAGATAGGACCCTGGGGAGCCCTTTGTGTACTTCAAAGCCCCATGTAAATGTGAGGTGTTGTTATGGCCAGAGTCGGGGGTAAGGGGAAGGGTCAGAGAGCCCTGTAGTGTCAGAGCAGGACCTGAAGCAGACACAGTCTAGTCCAGCTGGGTCACTCTACAGGGAATGCAGACTCAGAGCCCTTTCCTACTCTTCTTCAAAGCATTGTCCCTTCCTGGCTGTCTGCACTGCCCTGACTAGGGTGCAGGAGTCTGCCCTCATCTCTCCACATAAATGCACACACTCACCTGAGGCATGACAGCTGCCCTTTGGTTTAACATCTACCCTGAGACTAGCTCTGCCCCCAGCATCTCTGAAAAGCTACTTGAATATGGCCAGAGATGGGAAACTCACTTCCCACAATTCGGGTTGTTAGAAACTGGCCAGATCTGCCTTCGTGGAACTCTTCCAGCCCTGGTCTGAGTTTTGTCCCTGAGCTCAGCAGGTTTTCTGAGTGAAGGGACAGCCAGTTTCTCTGTGGAAGGCCCTTGGCCTCTTTAGTGCAGAGGTGGAAACTGAGCCAGTCCCTGCCCTCACATGAGAGAGTCTCTTTGTCATCTGTCTCTTCTCAATATTGAAGTGGAAATTGTTTTTCTGCCTCCCTCCCCAGGCCCTGTCTCAGAGGGACCCTCCTCACAACAATTTCTTCTTTTTCGATGGCATTAAGGGAAATGGGATCGTCGAATGCCTCGGTCCAAAATGAAAGCAAGCCTTGGGCCCCTGGATGATGACCTGCAGCCTGCCCTCAAAGTCCAGGCACAGCCCCCACCCCCGGGCCCCAAAGACAAGAGCCTTTAACATTGGGATTCAGCAGGTGTGCTGCTTGCAGTCCTCAGCAGATGCTGGTCGATAGAAGGGGGATTGGAGATTGACTGTTAGTGTCTCAGCATGAATCCATACCGAGTTTGTCCTCCCTGGGCAGAGGTCACTGACCCCAGCCATCCTCCCCCGTCCCATCCCAGCCAGGCTTTCTTTGTTGTATTCCTTGGGATGCTTCTCTGGGAGGGGCAGGGCGGCCTATCCCCTGGGAGCGTCTCACCACCCTCTCCTTATTCCCTGCCTGAAGTCATGGCCAGAGCATTCTGACTTCAGGTGGGAAGTAAGGTTGGGCCAGGGTAAACAGAGGTTCCAAATTCAGGTGGGTGCCCTTGGCCGAGGCATGGGAAGGGAGGGCGGCAGGGCCTGGCCTAGGACTTGGCATTTTAGTGTAGAATCCCTTTGTTAAGAGTCCAATTTGAATTGGGGCTTGTTCCTGGTTTCTCACTCACCATGTCACTCACCCAGTAGGACTTCACTCTACTCTTTGGCTTCTTAAAGGGATTTCAGCCCTTTAATCATTGTGACTTCACAGTCACAGGCATTTTGAGAGAAATCCCCCCTTAAGAAAGGCCAAGCCCAGTGCCTGCCACTGAAGGCAGTAAGCCGGCAGAATCATTCACATGGTCTCTTTAGACAGGAGTTTCTTGCATTTTTTATGGAGTTGGGGGAGGGGGGCATATTTTGTTTTTTAATAATGTGTTCTTTTGGCCATCACAGAATGGCAGCTGTTTTGTTTTACATGTTTTCTATATTTTCCTGGATTCTGAAAAACATAATAAAGCTGGTTGCTTCTGGATTTGTCTTTCTTCCATGCTGGAAATCTTTTCAGAGAAGAGGACTAGTTTCCTGACAGTGATCTCTTGGATCCTAAAGGAGCACTCTTCTCTCTGGCAGCCCAAGGTTCCTTCCCACCCTTGCCCTTGGATTCTCACCACATTCCAGGGGATTACAAGAAGGCCTGACAGTGTCACAGGAGAATGTAGAGACAGGGAAAGGGGTCGGGATTGGAGTGGTGCAGTGCCCCGGAGTCTCATGGGGAAAGAAACTGTCATCTGCTAAATAATTCCACTTAATGATGGCCGGGAGAAAGAGAAGTTGGGAATACGGAGAAACTGTTGATAGGAGGCTGTGTGCTTGTGCTGGGATTGGCTGTAGTCAGCCCAGTTCCCCCACTCGGTCTCTGCCGGGTGTGGGGCTGTACCTTCCCAGGGAGAAGGCTCTATTGGCTGCTCCTGTTGTCGGGGAGGCAGAGTCTGCCCTGGCTGCAGGCTTTCCCTTCACCAGCTTCTGCTCCCCCTCGAGCCTGCATGGGAGAATTCAGTTCAACCAACACTCAATACCTGCTGTGTTTGCTTAATGGGCTAGGTGCTAACCTTCAGCCAATTGTGGATTCTTAGAAGGCACTCGCTGGCTCCCACTGAATCATAGCTTGAGCTTATAAGGGACCGCAGAGATCCTCTGAACCAGTTCCTTCCCTTCTCAGGGAAGGGAGCCAAGGCTGCCTGGGTTTGCTGGTGCCTGTCTCTGGTCACACAGGTCATCGGGAGGGTCTGGCTGGGAAGCTTGGCGCTCTCACTCTCACTGCACGATATGTAAGCGTACTCCCAGCATGCCTTTCCTCAAAGCTGAATGAATCGAGGCTGTGTGATGTCCTTTGGGTCTGATGGCTTCTTCAAAGATCACCAAAGCAGTGGCTTGAAAACTTTTTGGTGTCAGGACCAATCCCCTTTACACTCTAAAAAAATTGCTGAAGAGTACTCTCCCTACCCTTTTGGTTTAAGACCTTTGGTTTATGTGAGTTTTATCTGTAGATATTTACCAATGGAAATTAAAACATCTTAATACTATCATGAAAATGGCTTTGACCTCAGACTCCCTGGAAGGATCTTGAGGACCTCTCCACCCTGGACATGCATAGTCATGACGGGGAGCCAGGTCAGAGTAGGAAGAAACCCCAGGGGGCATCCAATTGTCATCTTCAAGCAGGCTTTTATCTGAAGATGAGCTCACTCCTCTTGTAAGCAGCTCAATTAAGGAGTCTTTACTCCAGACGAGTGGGGTCTAAGTGATGGAGGAGGGGGGATTGGGGTTGACTCCCAATACAAAGGATATCACATTGTAGGCGTTAGCTTGGAGTTGACTTGGAGTTAAAAGCACGACACTTAGCAATGGATTTTTGCCTTCACATTTAAATCTGACAACAGGTAGAAAAGTAGGCCAGATTGATTGTGTGACGTCCGCCTGTTGGGCAGTGTTCCCAAGCATTTGGGATGCTCCAGCTACCTCCCTCTGCCACCTGGAAAGTTAATTACCCCATTTGACCCCTGAAGCCAGGGATGCAAAGATGACTTTTTCAATTGGTGGGGCCTGTTGGATCTAACCCCCCAGCAGCATCCTTCACTTGGTTAAATTTAAGTATGTCCCACAGTCATTGGGCAGCTGGGTTGGCACAGTGCATAGAGCTCCAAGCCTGGAGTCAGGAAGACCTGAGTTCAACTCTGGCTTCAGACACTAGCAGTGTGACCCTGCACAAGTTTGCTTCACCCCTTTTTTTTGCCTGTTTTGTCATCTGTAAAATGACCTGGAGAGGGAAATGGCAAGCCACTCTAGTATCTCTGCCAAGGAAAACCTCAAATAGGGTCACAAAGAGTGGAACACAGCCGAACAACCAAGTTTGTAGCTTTTGTATTAGTGGAGTGCTGACTCGAAAAAACCCAGGTTCTGGTCCTACCCTTGACATACTCAACGTACCCTGGTCCAGTCACTTAGCTTCTCAGTAGCGCAGGCAACTCTCAGACTGTGTAGAATTACAGGGAAGGTGCCACTCTGCCCTGAGAAAGAGCTGCCTGTCTGGGTGAAATCACAACTCTGGGTTTTCTTCTTTAAAAGTTGGTCCCCTGGGCGGCCAGGTAGCACAGCGAGTAAGAGCACCGGCCCTAGTGTCGGGATGACCTGGGGATCGAATCCGGGCTCAGACACTTAGCACCCACCCAGAAACACCTGGCTGTGTAACCTTGAGCAAGTTACTTAACCCCGATTGCTTTAAAAAAAAAAAAAAGTTGGTCCCCAGACACAAACCACTATGGGAAGGGGACCTCACCTCATTTCCTGTTTGCTGTTGTGTTAGTGGACAGAACAGTGGGGAACTGGAGGACAGTTCTGTTTGGGGGCTGAAGAACACAACAGCAGCCGCCTCAGACCAGCCCAGTGGGGTATATTTGTATCCAGGTCCACCCCAGGTGTGGTCTGCATGAGATTGGAACCAGCCCCTCTGCCAGAGAGACTGGAAATTCAGAAGAGGGGACCGAAACACTTGGAATCACAGGGTGTGCTGACTGGAAGGGGCCATAGGACTGAATTTGGAATCCCACCTTAGAACATTGGGTGTGTGATCCTGGGCAAGTGACCACCTCTATCCAAGAAAGATCACAGCCCTTCCCTCCCCGGGTGGGTGGCAGAAACAGTTACTCCTGTTGGGTACTTGGCAAAGCCAAAGCTCTCAATGAGTGCCAGGTAGCTAGCAGTAAGTGAAAGAGCCAGAATTCACACCCAAGTGGATTTCCATTTGATTTTGTGCCAATTGTATACTTGATAGGAACGCAAAGGAATAAAACTTAGTCCTCTTCCTACCTGGGGGTACTTCTTTTATATTGTCCTGTCTAACCTTCCCTGACTCCTAGGCTGCCCCTGTCCCTGGGACCATCCAAAGATTCAATCCCACTGTTGTGCTTGGAAGGGTACAGGGCAGGTCTGCCTGGAAAGAATGTTGGTCACTGAAACCTTCCAGTCAGAGACAAGGTTTATTGTGTTGTCAGTAGAAGCTGCACATTTGATGAGGAGATGGGACTGGTATTTTTATACAGAATAACTGCAGGGGGGCTAGGTGGCACAGTAAAGAGCACTGGCCCTGGAGTCAGGAGGACAGGAGTTCAAATCTGGCCTCAGACACAACACTTAACTAGCTGTGTGACCTTGGGCAAGTCACTTAACCCCAACTGCCTTGCCTTACCCCTCAAAAAAAAAAAAAGACTGGAAAAAATTTGGATGGGATTAAGGAGTGGCCAGTAGCCTGGGATGGTCCCGAGGTAACAGGCTGCCTTGGAAGGATTATACTGGGATGGTCCTGATACCTCTGGGCTGCTGAAATTTGTGGGAAAGTTCGAGGATCCTTTTCCTTTTAGGGGCTCAGGTCCCATGACCCATCACCACAAAACCCCACAGTCCGGGGCTCCCGAAGGCCCCTCAGGTAGCTTGATTCAGTACTGGCAGAAGCCTCCTAGGACAGAGCTAAGAGCTACCCTCGATGCCATTTAGTGCAGTGCCTTTATAGCAGAGATAGGAGTCAGGCTTGGAAGGACCCGAATGAGTCGCTCCATGATCTAATGGCCAGTTGGGTCCCACTCCAGTCCTTTCTCCCTAGTGCCTTCCAGTCATTAGACACTCAGTAAGTACCCACTCTGTGCCAGGTGCTTTGCTAGGAAACTGAAGGGAGAGAAGTCCAAAGATGTCTCAAAGTTGTGTGTCTGTTAGGAAAATGAGATACTCCCTTGGGTCCCCTCCTTCCATGGAAGTTCTGGAGCTCCCAGCTCCCCCCCCCCCATTGGAGAGCATCCAGTCTGAGGGGCAGAGGGCTCTGAGGAGAGGAGAGGACCAAGGCTGACAAAGTCTATAGGATGATAAGTTCTTTTCTCCTCAGCTAGGAATCCCTTCCTCCCCTCCATGACTTGGCTTAGCTGTCTGTGTACCTATTGTCTCCCCAGATCCAAGGTTAAAGCCCATGAAGGCCTGGGCTCTTTGGGTTTTGTCTCAGCCTCCTCAGAATCCAGGGCAGGGTAGGGCCTGACAGGTATAGGTGCTTAATAGATGTTTATGAATGGTTTATAACCTCTCCCATCTACCTGGGTTCCCTGGCACTCCCCTTCTTTATTTTGCATATTTTTACTAATGTATTAAGGCTTTCTGTGATGGCTTCTCATTAGGCAAATCCTGCTGCCTGGCTTTCTGAGAAGTCAGTCTCTGTTCCAGCTCTATTCCAACTGCTGGCAGCTTCTCCCTAATGACTTCGATCACCAAGGAAGCAGGTCCCTGTCAGTTTCTACAGCTGTCTTCAAGCCAGACAGCACCCCCGGCATAGCCCTCTCCTAACCCACTTGCTCCACTAGCCCGACAGCTTTCCACCAATCTCTGGCATTTGGCTCCTACACGGTTTCCTCCTTAGAACCATCCCCGGTTTACCTGGAGCACGCGTTTAATGTCCTCTGGCTTATCCATGGCCAATTAGCATCATCAGGGAGCTCTGAGGGCAGTGAGGAAGGGGTGTGCCTCCCAGGAACCCAATGAGGAATGTCCAAATGTGGGCTCATTGCCAGAGGACATAGGTGAAACACAAAATGTCAGAGCTTGAGAGGGCCCTCAAACAGACTCTCTAGGCTAGGCAGTGCAGTGGGTAAAGCCTAGGTCTGGGTGTAACACAACGCATAGGATTACAAAGGACACCAATTACAGGAAAATGCAATCATAAAAAAAAAAAACCTTTCTAAAGCAAATTCACCGATCCTCACAGCCCCTTCGGTAGGCAAAGACCACTTAGGAGCGGGTCATCGTAATTCATAGGCGGTGAGTATATTATAACAACAAGCTCCTAACAGTTAATATTTCTTAGAACAGGCCTAACTAATACAATAGTAAATCAATCTTATAAATCAATTAGAGGTAACATTACCATCAATACATACTGCGTTAATTGGTTGTAACGTACATAACTCTTATTCTCATAGCATTAACTAATATAACTAACAAAATTATCTCTGTTTTTACTATGCTTACTAATATAATCACTGATGTGCATTAAATCACAGTGACCTGAGTAAATACTGATTGAGCTGAATAGAACTACCAAAATTCGCTTCACAGATTCAATATCTTCATTCAGGTGATTCTCAGATCCAGCCCTAACCTCTCTCCTGGCCTGTCCCTCATCTCCAGTTGTCTCTTGGACAGCACCAACATCCTGCAAGCACCGGACTGTTTCACGGCTCATGTCCAATCTCTGGTCAAGTCCTGTAGATCAGCCTTTGAATGTGCCCTCTCGCCACCCTCACCCCCTCACCCATGCCTCAGGCCGATGGGTCTGCCTACTGGCCTCGAAGCTCTCTCCAACCCAGCCAGGACTGTTGCCATAGTCCGCTGGTGGGTCTCCTTTGCTCAAGCCTCTCCCCACCCCAGCCCTTCTCTTCTTCAGGCTTCTGCTACCTGCAGGACCAAATATAAAGCTCATCCCCTAATCTCTAGTCTTCTGTCTTCTCTCCACCTACTCCATAACCCAGTAACACAGGGCTCCTTGCCGCCCTCGGGGAGGACACAACAAGTCCTGACTCTGGGTGTTTTCACTGACTATTGTCCACCCCTTCCCCCACCATTCCTAGAATACTCCCCCTCCTCACTCAACCTTTGGATTTCTCTGGCTTCAACTGTCAGCTTAAGTCCCACCTGTAGGAGGCCTTTCCTGGTTCCTTTTAATGTCAGTACCCTCCTTCTGAGATTGCCTTCCTTATATACATCTTGTTTTGTTTTGGGGGGGGATAGTTGGGGTTAAGTGACTTGACCAGGGTCATGCACCTAGTGTCTAAGTCAGATTTGAACTCAGGTCCTCCTGACTCCAGGCCTGGGACTCCACCCACTGTGCCACCTGGCCGCCCTACATACATATGTCTTGTATGTGAATAGTTGTAGGCATCCCCTGAGCTCCTTGAAGGCAGGGGGGACAGTTGGGGACTTTTTTGAGGGGGCTGTTTCCCCCTTTTCTTTGTAGTCCTAATGCTTGACCACAGTGGCAGGTCAGTAAGTCAAGTTAACAGGCCATTATTAAAGGCTTATTCTGTGTCAATCAGTGTGCTAATCACTGGGGATATACAGAGATGGTCCCTGCCTTCAGGTTCTAGTGAAGACAGCACATGGAAAGGAAACTGATGGAGGCTTGGGGGGGAGCCCCAGGTTAGTGAGCGATGGCTTGTCTGCCCCCGACTCAAATTCCAGGTCCTGGGAAGGACCTGTAGCAACCAGAAAACAATGCTGCGGGACAGAAAAGGCAGCTGAGGTTTGGTGGCCAAATCCAGAGATCAGAGAAGAGCTGCTCCCCACCTTCAGTAGGAGTTTGGCATGTGCTTGTTAATTGAGCGACTGATTGACTACTAGTTCAGGAACCAGGATGGTGGCCGTGTAAGTGCAAAGAACAGGATGAAGGAAGGTGGTGAGGGGCCAGAACAGCTGAGGATGACTGAGTTTGTGACTGTGGATCATGGGAAGCGTGGCAGTGCCCTGCACAGAAAGGAGTTGGAGAAGCTGAGGGCACCCGGCCTGGCAGTCAGGAAGACCTGAGTCCAGACGTGGCCTCGGACACTTCCTAGCTGGGTGACCCTGGGCAAGTCACTTAACCTGTTTGTCTCGGCTTCCTCACTGGCATCTTTGCTAAGAAAACCCTGAGTGGGGCCTGAGGAGTCGAAGGGAAACTACCCAGGAATAATGATAGGTAACATTTACATAGTGCTTCCTGTGTGCTGGCACCGAGCCAAGCACTTCAGTATCCCTTGTGGTCCCCACAACAGCCTGGGGAGCTTGGTGCCCCCGTTATCATCTCCATTTCACAGGTGAGGTAACTGAGGCTTAAGTGACTTGCCCAGGATCACATAGCTAGGTAAAATTTGAACTCAGGTCCTCCTAACTCCAGGGCTGGTGCCACCTAGCTGCCCCAAATGAGAAATCCTTAAGGATGAGCGGGGCGACAGTGTTTGCAGACAGCAGAGTCGTCAACAGATGGGGAGAGATTGAAGATTGAGGGTGGGTCGGGTCCTGGGGGCCACCAGAAGGAGGGGGCTGGGTGGACGGGGGTCACGGGGAAGGTGATGCCCTGCATCCAAACCCAGAGCAGAGGACGAGAGGCAAACATTCTCAGTTCTTTAGGTTGGGTATGAGGTAGGGTCCTCAACTGGGAGGGAAAGGCTCAGTGAGACACAAGAGTATGTAGGGAACCCGCTGGGGAGAGTGGATAGTGAGCCAGACGGCAGATGGATGACAGATTTGTGTGGGTCTAGAGGCCCGGGGCATGGCTTAGGAAGACCCGAGTTTGAATCCTACCGCAGATGCTTCCTAGCTCTGTGAGCCGGGGCAAATTGCTAATAGAGTGGGGATAATAACAGCCTGTCCCTCTCAGGGTTGTTGTGAGGTCCAAATGAGATAAAGCATCTTACAGGCCTTAAAATGCTAGCTACTGTTATTTATCATATATTATATAATATATTCTATCATATATAAAATATTACATACTATAAAAACAGATAATTTTGTTATTTCTTCCATTTCTATTCAGCAGCAGATGAGTACCAGTAAAGGAGGCAGATCCAGGGTTGGAGTCGGACATCTGTGATAGGATGGGGGCAGGAGATTCATGGGGCAGAAGCCAGTGTAGACGGAAGTTGGTTCACCAAGGGGCCAAGGTAGGGAAAGGAGGAGGGTGTATCCAGTGCAGGGGTGACAGCCTGAGGAAGAACTAAGGGCTAGAAGGGGGCCTGGAGGTTATGGTGAGGATAAAGAACAGGGTGAGGGGTCGGAAGGCATGGGAAAAGAGGCTCTGATCAGACAGGAGTTTCAGGAGTTTATGAAAGTGGAACATTGTGGGGATGGGTATGAACATCAACCCCCCGCAGCTGAGGTGGAAAGGAGGAGGAGGTCATGGGAACTGGGTAGATGGAGGGGCTGGGAACATAGGGTACTTGGGAGAGTGTCAGTATGTGTGTCTGGAGTCCCCTGAAACAAGGGCAGGAGACTGGGAGGAGAAGAGCTCTGAGACAGACAGCAAACCCCTTGAGGAAGGGAAGAGAATGTCCTGGGGGTCTGGATGGGGTGATAAAGTTGGGGAGGGTGAACCGCAAGACAGCAGGAATTGTTTAGTGAAGGTGGGGGAGGGGCAGGGAGAGTCTGGAAATGGCGATGGGGAGCGAATCTGACTCCCCCACGTTGACCGTGAATTGAGTGTGAGAGAAAAAATGTAGCCAGTAACAGAAAGGGTGATTTTGTTATTGTTTTGTCTGACTCTCCGTGACCCCATCTGGGGGTTTTCTTGCCAGATACACTGGAGTGGTTTGCTATTTCCTTCTCCAACTCCAACTCACTTTTACAGATGAGGAAACTGAGGCAGACAGGGTCCCACAGCTAGGAAGCTTCTGAGGCTGGATTTGAACTCGTGAACATGAGTCTTCCTGATTCCAAGCTCAGTTGCCCAGAAAAGGTGGTAAAAAGGGATAATGTATTTTAAAAGGCCTTGAAAAGTAGCCTGGAGCCAGGCTGTGAAGGGCTTTGAATGCCAAATTTGTATTTTTTGTAGGGAGCCACTGGAGTTTATTGAGGAGCCAAGTGATGTGGTCAGACGTGTGCTTTAGGGACATCACTTTGGCAGACATGACAAAGTTACATTAGAAAGGGGAAGGATTGTTTTCAGGGACCTTTGCATTAGTTGGTCAGGCCTTGAATGAAGGTGGAGAAGAGAGGCAGAGGTAGAAGACGTAGCGGTGGTCGTGTTGACAAGAGCCAGGCAGCCCTGCCCAGGGCTGCTTCCCCAGCTCCCAGCCACATTGGCGGGTCGGCTCCCCAGGGGGGCTACTGCCCTCTCTTAAGATTCTGTCAGCAACGCTGAGGAAGACAGGGTTTCTAGGCCTGCGATAAGCCCCCACCGGTGTGGTGCCCATTGCTTATCAGCCAGACTCAATGAACTTTTAGAAGAGGGAGTTATGAAAGTGGGTGACTAAAAAGAAAAGCTGGAGTAAGGGCAGCTTTGGCCGCAATGAGCTGGAGATGCCTGTGGAATGCCCCACACAGGGTGGACGCCCAGACTCAGAGCACTGGCAGGAGGCCCCAGTGCAGTGTCCTGGGGGTCTGTGTTTGGTCCTGTGCTAACTAACACTTTTACCAATTGTTTTGAGAAAGGAGGCTTCCAAACCCTGCCACAGCACCATAGTTGTGCCAGAGGGCCTGCTGGGTGTATCACTTCACCTCTGCCTCAGTCTCCTCATCTGCAGAATGGGGGCAATAATAGTCCCCACTTCCCAGAATTGTTGTGAGGATTAATAATTAATAATATTTATTTTAAAAAAAAATATTTAGCATGGTGCCTAGTACATTTATTCAGTCATGTCCAGCTCTCTGTGACCCCATGGACCATAGCAAGCCATGGGGTTTTCTGGGCAAAGACAGTGGATTGCTTTGCCTTTGCCTTTCTTCTCCAGTAAATTAAAACAAACAGAAGTTAGGTGACTTGTCCAGGGTCACACCGACAGTAAGTGTCTGAGGCTGTATTTGAACTCAGGTCTTCCTGACTCCAGGCCCAGCGTCACCTGCCTGCCTCTGTATGCCTGCTACTATGCCTGGTACATAGTAGATTCTTAATAAATGGTTATTGACTGACTTAATATTCTACATCCATTCCCCCATCTTTTGAATCCCCTACTCTATGGCTCACATTGGCATGGATGTATTGTGCATCATGGCCTGTAGCTTTCTCTTCTCAGAAGAAATTATTCTGCGTTTTGAAGAGGAGGACCCTGAAGTCTCAAGAGGGGAGTAATTACTCAAGGTCATGCATGAATCAGCAGAAAAGCTGGGACTCAAGTAATTATAGGACTTAGGGGCAGAGTGACAGTGGCACCTTCAAGATGTTGTAGATGGAGAAACCGAGGCCCAGAGAAGTTACCAATGTCCCCAAGGCCAGGCACAGTCATTAAAGGGAAAGAAGCAGAATTCTGACTCCAAACCCCTTGATCCCTCCCCTCTGCCACATTGTCACTGTCTTGACAACTGCTTCTGGAGACTCCCCATCTCCTGTTCTATGCACTATGTATACCACACTCCACATCTTCCTTCCTCCCTCCCTCCCTCCCACCTCCCTCCCTCCCTTCCTCCCTTCCTCTCTCCCTCCCTCATTCCTCCCTCCCTTCCTTCTTTCTTTCCTTCTTCCCTTCCTCCCTCCCTACTCCCTCCCTCCCTCCCTCCCTTTCTTCCTTCCTTCCTTCCTTCCTTCCTTCATTCCTTCCTTCCTTCCTTCCTTCCTTCCTTCCTTCCTTCCTTCCTTCCTCCCTCTCTTGCCTGAATCTTTACTCACATCTTGCTCACAAGTGAACTCCCTTCTTTCTTTTTTAGGGCCCACAGCCTCTACTTTCTCCACACCACCCTCCCAACCCAGGACCTGGCCCAGTATGTCATGCACATAGTAGGTACTTAGAAAATTTATTTCTTGTTTTGTTCTAGCTCAACAGGCAAGAAGCACATGGGGAAATGGTCCCTGAATCTTGATGAGCCCAGGATCCTAAGCTAGGCAAACCACCGGCCTTCCTGTTAAAGGGGACAGGAGGTCTGGTCATGGGTGGGTCTCTTCCCAAAGGAAGAGAAAGTCACCATCTCTGTTACTAAAGAGGTATTTGTCTTTTCGGAGATACGGGGAGGTTACTGATGGATGGATGGATGGATGGATGCCAGTTGTGCTAGTTGACACAATGAGGTGATGCACATCTGTAAGTCCTGAGATTAAATGGGGCCTTAGACACTTCCCAGCTGTCACTTAGCTGCTCTCAGCCTCAGTTTCCATCATCTGTAAAATGGAAGTACTAATAGCGACTACTTCAGGGTTGTTGTTTGGATCAAATAAGAACATATAAAGAGAACTTTGTTCACTTAACCCCAATTGCCCTCCAAAAAAAAACACAACCCAAAAACAAAACAAAAAAAAATAACTTTGTAAACCTTAAAGAGTCTGTAAATGCTAATATCATTAGTCTCAGAAAGAGAGAGGCAGTCCCACCCTGATTCTGTGTCTTTCTATCTCTTTTTAACTCTCTCTATTTGTATCTGTGTCTTTGCTTGTATGTGTGTCTGCTGTTTCATGTGTATCTCCCTTTGTCTTCCATTCTCTGTCTATATATACCCTTTATATTTGAATTATCTCTTATTTAATCTCTGTCTCTCTGATCTCTTCTGCCTCTCTGTCTCCCTCCCCCTCCTGTGTCTCTCTGTCTCTCTCTATCTTCCCTCCCTCTTCCAACTAAGGTCAGGAACCAACTTACTTTTTTCTTTGTATGCCCAGGAGCACATAATCCTACTCTGTGCCTCATTTCTTATGGAGGGGACTCTTACTTCTCAAAGTATGGGCCAGCAAAGTGAAAACTCTGCCAGGTTCTCCCAAGCTCCAAAGGCTTCAAACAGAGTCCCAGAAACAGACCCCATCTAATTTCCAAGCCTAGCTAAGTGGGTTGGCCCATTGGCTATGACAACTCATGAAACAAAAATACAAAATGATCCTTGGTTCTGTGGATCCCCCTTCAACCTCTGTGGTAAGAGTGGCAAAGCAGGCCAGGAACCACAATTCTTAGATCATCTATAAACATTAAGAGATGCAGGAAGGCCTGGGTCTGGTCGTGTAACCCTGGGCACATCATTTACCCTCTCAGGGCTCTAAGCAGCTCTCTGAGAGTGTAAGTTGCAGAAAAGATGATGATTTGTATTAGTAAAGGTACTCTCCCCACCTGGGAGTTCCTTCTCCCGTTGAGATTGCAGGTCCAGCCCTTGGTACTCTAAATGTAAAGTCAGATCAATCTCACATTCCCATTATAAATGAAAACACAGTTAGGGAAGTTAGATGGAATGGTAGCTTACAGGTTCTCCATGGAGAGGTAAATAAAGGATTTGGTAGAGCTGGTTTTGATGTGCATCCAAAGGCAACATTCCTAGGATATTCTATGAAGAACTTGATAAAACCCGCCAAATTCAATCGAAATATGTTCTGATGGGGCAGCTAGGTGGCAGCCTGGAGGCAGGAAGACCTGAATTCAAATCTGCCCTCAGACACTTCTTATCAGTGTGAACCTGTTGGCCTCAGCTTCCACATCTGTGAAATGAGCCAGAGAAGGAAATGACAAACCACTCCATTGTCTTTGCCAAGAAAACCCCAAAGGGGGTCACAAGGAGTCAGACATGACTGCAGTGACTGTCCACCACCAACAAATGTGCTGATACTCAGTGACTTCAGTCCAAAGGTGAGAGTACGTAAGGACAGCGGAAAATCTGTGAAAGGGATAAGGAAGGAGAGAAGCCAGTTCAGTGTAGACTATGCAAAAGCTACAAACTCGCAGGTCATGCATGATTCTTTTTGTTTTTCCTTCAAGAAAAGAACCAGAAGGCATTGTACTTGGTAGCACCAAATAACATTGCAAAAAAAATAAGACATTATATTTTAGTAGGAAACAACTTTGGAGCTGATATGAGAGTCATTCCTTCATCAACTGTCTGTCTACAGTCAAAGCACTGACTCATTAGAGCAAAAAGTAAAATTAATACAGAGCTGGAAGAGTAAAAATGTAAAGATGTGTGAAAACAAGACTCCAACCTGAGCTATGCAAATAAGATATTGGTGCCCAGAAATGAGACATGAACAGAAGAAAGTCCATCAGGACTGATTTCCATTATATTTTTTAGAAGTTTAACCTTAATCAGGAGACCAAAAGAGCCTAAAAAGCATCTTTTTTTCAGCATACACTTGCTTAATGAAGACATATAGCAGTCAAAGGCAACACCGATATAGGGGATAAACTCTTTTGTTATATCTTACTGAGAAGGATGATGGAAGATTATAAAGTTTCTCAATAATGAAAACTAGAGAATAAAACTAGTTAAAAGAAAGGTTGGCAAGAGACCCAACAAAGCAAAATCATCTCAAGGGTATTTAAGAATGAAAGTGGAAGGAAGACAAATTGAAAAAAAAATGGAAAAGATCTGCAGAGATGTTTATAGAGGGGCTGACAGGCTGTATAGAATACTGAACTCTAGACCTGGAAGACCTAAGTTCAAATCCTGCCACTGGTACTAAATATGTGGCTCTGGGCAAGTCAACTTCTCTCTGCATTTAGTGCAATTTAATGCAAAATAAAACCTCTTAAATGAGGATAATCATAGTTAGCTGGGTTGTTGTGCCTGTCAAGTAAGATTATACGTAAAGTGCTTCGCAAATCTTAAAGGGTTTTTATAACAAGCCCTTCTTACCGTCAAGCATGGTGGAGACACCACACTTGAACTCTATGATTATATTCTTACAGAGGATGTAGAAATAACTCTAAAGAGAAGCAAGAAGGAAGAAGCAGCTGAACTAGACCAAATATACACAGAGTTCTTGGTGGAGTCAAGGCAAGACAGAAAACATTTATTAAATGCTTACCACATGACTTTAGCTAAAACTTGAAGGAATCCTGGAGGCAGAGATGAGAAGGGAGAGAATTCCAGGCCTGGGGCACAGCCAGTAAAAATGCTCAGAGTCAAGAGATGGGGTGTCTTGTGTGAGGAACAGCCAGGAAGCCAGTGTTACTGGGTCACAGAATACATGGAGGGGAGTGAGGTGTAAGAACACTGGAAATATGGGAAGGGGCCAGATTATGAGGGGCTTTGAATGCCAAACAGAGGAGTGGTGGCAATATCAAGAGAGAAGGCAGTGTATAGAACAGGTGTCAAAAGGGTATAAGCAACAGGACTTGGCAAATGATTGGATGTGGGGTGTGAGAGAAAGCCACGTACCAAGGATGGCACTTAGGCTTCAATCATGGTGACTGGGAAGATGGTTGTGCCCTCTACTAAAACAGGGAAGTATGGAATGGGGGAGGGCTGGAGGGGGGTGGGGAAAGATGTTTATGAGATGTCTTATAGGCAGCTGGAAATGTGAGACTGGAGGTCCTGAGAGAGGTTAGGGCTGGACAAACAGGTCTGAGATCCATCCGAATGGAGATGATAATTGAATCCACGATGGCACAGTTGTTGAGGGGACCATATTTCAAGGTCTCTGAAGAAGCATAAGATACCAAAGGCATGCCAAAAGCCTTAGGCCTAATTAGTCAATACCTACCCCCTCCCACTCTTCCCCCCTTTGAGAGAACGTCAGCCTACGTTCTCCTCTATATAAATATGAGAAAACACCTCCCCCACCCTTGCTTTGAAGGAATGTCAGCCTATGCCTATTCTCTCCTCTATGTAAATATGAGAATAACACCTTCATTTTGAGAGTATTCTCGATACGACTACAAGAAAGTTACAGGCAGGCTTTCAGAAAGGGGTATTCCCCGCAGTAGCCTACAGTTAAGACTGGGAGGAGGAGAGTCTTTTTGTTTTACATCAATCACACATTTCCCAATATGTCCCTCCCCCAACTCCTACGTCCTCTTATATTATGATGGGGGTTGGAGGGGGGAGGGGGGAGCAGCTCAGCAAGACTCACCCCATCAGTCATGTCCATAGGGTCTATGATCCTGTGACAGATACGCGCAGTTCTGCATCCGTAGTCCCCCTCCCCCACCGGAGATACATTCTCCTGTTTCTTCTTTGGGTTCAAGTTTCATCATTATCATTAAACAGCTTGCCCTTCCCATCTTCAATGTTATAATCATTACCTATGTGGTTTCTCTGGTTCTACTTATTCAATGCTGAAAGAACGGCAAAGACGGACAACTTTGTTTTGCCCTATAATAACAGCGGAAGGCATGAAACAGGGAGGAAGATGTCTGTGCACCAGAAGAGTTGGCCATAGGGGCAGCTGGGTGATGCAGTGAGCAGAGCACCAGCCCTGGAGTCAGGAGGACCTGAGTTCAAATCTGACCTCAGACACTTAACACATAAAACTAGCCGTGTGACCTTGGGCAAGTCGCTCAACCCCAATTGCCCTCCAAAAAGCAAAAAAAAAAAAAAAGAAGAAGAAGAGTTTGCCATTGCCACAGAGGAGGTAATGGTGCCGAGTTCAAGATGAAGAGGAATTCCTTCTACCAGCTGTTCCTGTTTGTAGCTCCTATCAGGCAGGCCCCAAAATATTACAGAGCGTCTTAGTGATCGATAGGGAGTCAAGAATTCAGCCTAACCTCCCACATAGAAAAAGCCAAGTGGATGAAGAATGGTCATTGTCCAGATTGTGATCAATAGGAATGAGCCATAGAGTTTGTCTAGTGATATGTGTGTAGCTGCGACAAATACTGCAAATGGAGTTGCCCCCGCATTGAACAAAAGTGTTGAGGAATTGTATATGACCCCAAACTTCTCCCTGAAATAGAGGCCCACCTTCTTAATATTACTGTTCTGCCTGTGGGGTTTATGTGACTGTGAGTCTCTAAAAAATAAAAACCAAGCATCACTCAGACGGGGGGCAGAGGGGCACATGGTAGATGTGAGCATGAGTATCCCCTAGAGGGCAGCAGAGGGGTACATGCTAAGGGTGAGCATGAGTGTCCCCTGGAAAGCAGCAGAGGGGGCAGCTGGTGGATGTAAGCAGCTGCTTGTAACTCATTGCAAACAACACATTATGAAGGAGAAATGGAGTAAGGGAAGTCCTCAAAGACACAGAGGCCTAAATAAATGAAGGGCTGGTCACACGGTGAGACTGAGCCCATATGCTCCACTGGCACCCTCGCCTATGGGTGGACCTCCTTGTAGAAGAACGTGGACAAGAAGGAAGCTGGACTGTCAGCCGAGCGAGTTCGTAGTGTGTATCATTGGAAAGAATACCAACATCGACATGAGACAGACTGAATGTACTTTAATAATTGGTGACTGCAATGCAAATGAAGCATAGGGGGAAATGCAGAAAAACATCATTCAGGAGTAAGAAATGAGAGAGACCAAAGGCTTGTCAACTTCAGCAAAGCTTCTACCTAGATATAATGAATACTTTCTTCATGAAGAGAGGACGTGCTGGATGTAGTGAGCATCACAAAAAAATGAAGTTAATTATATCCTAACAAACAGGAGATGACTTATTGCAGATAGAGAAGAGGCTGATGGAGCCGGGGATATTGAGCCTGGAGAAGAGAAGCCTTCGGTGTAGGGGGGAGGCATGATGATTGTCTTCTGGACTTGGGGGAGGGGTTAGACTTTTTCTGTTTAAATCAGTCAGCAAGCATTTATTCATCACTTACTGTGTGCCAAACAAAGGTAAAAAACCTCCCTGTCTCTGAGGAGCTCACAGTCTCATGCAGAAGAGATATTTAGCCCAGGAGGCAAATACAGAATGAGTGGAAGCTGCAGAAAAAAAAGCCACTTTAGGTCCAATAACAGGAGAATCTTCCTAACATTTAGAACTGTCCCCAAATGGAAGGAGGACTGTGTACAGAGGGGACGTGTTCCCCCTTCCTTCCTTTCAGTCGGAAGCTGGAGGACCCTGTATTGGGTGTGTGGAAGTGGGGTGGACTCTGCTGCCGAGGGTCCTTCCAAATTCTGTGATCCATTTCTGAATCAGAAGTCCGCTTATATTCGGTTCATTACCTTCTTAGAGCAAACAAGAAAGAAAAATAAAAATGAAAAGATAGATATGTTTGAGGCACCCCCAACTTAAACCTATTTAAACATGCTGCTCACATTGGAAAATGGGTAAAAGAACAGATATCAACACTGACTAGTACCATTTCCTCCATTCATCTAACCAACATAATAAATCAATTGCATCCTCGAGGAACCCAGAAGCACTGAGGAGCTGCCTTAGTCAGCAAATCCTTGATCTTGACAACCAACGGTAAGAGGAATTTAGAATATGAGCTCATTTGTAGAATTTTATAGAGGGGGATGGTGAAAGATTATGAGTAATGCTGCCTCATAAAACAGTGAGAAATAGAGAAATAAAAAAAGTTTACAGACAGCCTGGGGAAGACCTGATTAAGGCATTTGAGGATGGAACTAGGACAACAGACATAAAAAAAAAAAATGGAAAAGATCGCTAAAAGTAGAAGTTGGGGGAAAACAAACTCTTTTCTCAAGCCATGACAAAAGTCGCCACATTGACAGTCTACTATCATAGTTCCTGATGTGTGTATAAAAGAAAACTATATGGTTATTATTTTAAAAATAAAAAAATTATTACTGTTGGCACTAAGGAAAACAAAAATGAGAAGAGCAGCTGGACAAACCCAAGTATAGGGAGTCAGGTTAATAAGCATTTATTAAGCACCTACTGTGTGCGGCACAGGGGAGACAAAAGAAGGCAAAAACAGGGTCCCTCCCCTCAAGGAGTTTACTGTCAAATGTGGCAAACAACTATTTGCATACAAAATACAGGGTAAATTGGAGATAATCACATAGGGAGGGTACTTATATTTTGGGGGGCCCAGGAAAAGGGTGGAAAGGAGGCCGGTGAAGCCACATAATTTTGAGGTTACTGAGGGACTGGTTCTCAAGATCCGAGATAGATGGAAGGACACCGACCCTTGGAGGAAGCACGGATTGAATTTCATTGAATAAAAAGGTGGCAAAGAAAATATCCACCAATATTGACTCATTCCTAGTTCCCCATCTTTCCAAATCCCTTGTGAGGATATCTACACACTCGTGGAAGGTAGCCTTGATGAAAGTATGAGAAAGAGAGGAGCAAGAAGGCTTCCACAAACAGTATTTTTGCAGTGGACTACATGTTTACAGTTGCTTAGATGACTACAGTACAATCTCATTGGGCTTTTGCTTGTTGGTTATGGGAAAAACCAAACCAAAGCCCCTGATCTGAAGGATAAAATGTATCCTTAAAGGCTTTTCTCCCACAACATGTCTCTCCTCCAGGCATTAGTATCATGTCAGACATTGAGTGTTTGCTGCCTGGCTGAGCTAAGGACCAGGGTGCTCACAGTCTGATGGGGGAGACGTCATTCAAACAACCGTGCACGGACAAGATGGAGACGGGGTCCTGGGGAGGGATAACTATCAGAGAGAAATCACCAGTACTAAGGAGGAACAGACAAAATTCTTTGGAAAGTGTTAAGACAGAAATAGCTTTGTTTGATAAATGTCTTCTGAACTACCAGTCGAGGCATAAGATACTGAGACAGCTGACCCAAAGCGTTTGTCCCTTTCATGGAGGGTGTCCAGATGGAACCAGCAATTCTCTACTGGTGGCAAAGCCTTGAGAGGCCACTGTGCTGTGGGAGCATCAGGCTCTGAAAGAGTGCAAAGCTGTCTCCAAATGAGAATCTAACTGCCTGGGAAAAACGAAGGGGAGGAAGAAGGTTCGTGTTCCCGTTCGTAATGTACAGTGGGATGGCAAGCCAGCCATGTGAATGTACAATGAGCCGCCGAGCCCTGAATCAAGGGGTGAGCAGGCCCGACTGCATCTGGGAAATTGCATAATGCTTTTAATGATCCCAAGCCTCTTCCTGAAATAACGGCCCATCTCTTTTAACAGCAATATTGTTCTGGAAGTGCCACGAGTAGCTATGAGTCATAAAATACTAGTGTCCGAAGAATTAAAGTTCAAAGTCCCCCAGGGGGTCATGGAGAGGTCCAGTGGTGGGCTTCACCAGTGAGGAATCACTCAGGGAGACTGTGTGGAGGCTATTATCAGGGAGGTGTAGGACTGAAGAAATAAGTAGGCTTATTTGGCAAATGGACTGGCTAAAGGCTCCAGTGGTCAGCAGAACAAGAGGTGGGCCTGGAGCATTCTGGGGATGCAACCCTGAGGGCTGGATGAGAAGGCAGGATGGGTTTCATTCTGCATCATTGGGAGAGTAATTTCTGAGTAATGTCTCTTGAAGGAACCTAGCACTTAGGATAATGTGTTGTATACTGCAGGTACTTAATGTTTGTTGTATTTACTTAAGTCTGAATCCTTTTCCTCCCTTTGGGCCATTCTCCCTTATCCCCCCAGATGCCATTCTGAGCACAAACAGTGTTTTCTTGAAGGGTACCCTGTCTTTCTAACCCTGCCCTGAGAGCAGGGCCTCCCAGACCTGCTCTCCAATGTGTAGCATTAGCTGAATGACCATTTGTACCTCCTTAGAAAGGAGATTCACACTAGGTGTGGGCTGAGCTGCATGTCCTCTGGAGACTCACAACAGAATTCAGCAAGCAGCTCTCTGAAGGTTTGCTTGAGACCCCACCCTCAGGAAACCCCTCCTGGCACCCCTTCTCCCAAGTCAGACATCACTCTTTCTGCCTCAGAACCACCACTGATCCTTGCCTCTTTTATTCCAAAATGGTTTTTCCCTTCTCCATCCTGTTAAAGAGAAAGGGTCTAGTCTAGGGGTTCTTCACCCTTGCCTTCTGGATGCCTAGGACAGGCTGCTGGAGATCTTATCAAAATCACGTTTTAAACAGACAAGATAAACTGCAAAGGAAAGGTGTTGAAATAAAGATCACACTTTTCCTATTCAAGTTCACAGGCTGAAGCTCCCAAGCCCGAGTCATAGGCTCTGGGAGCTGGAAAGGATTTCAGGTCATCCAGGTCCCTTCTGGTGAAAAATGTCATGTCCCCATTTTACAGATGAGGCCTGTGAAGGTCGAGGGGAGCAGGGATCACTCAGGGGTATACAGAGCCAGGGAGAGGGCAAGGAGGGGCCTCCGTACCATGCCTGCCTGCGCCCAGGCCCTTCCTGAGATGGCAGGAGGCAGAGGGGGACAGGTCCGTCACACACCATTCACCCCAGGTTCCCATGCTGCCACCTGCCTCCCAACCTGGCCCTTTGCCCTGCATTTTGGGGTGAAGAGAATCAAGAGGCTAAATTGTTCCTGTTCCAATTTGATTTTATTGAAAAGGAAACATACAAAAATCATGTACAAAAAATTAACCAAACATGTACAGAAAATTCATTCCAGTATCTACAGCACACAGCATCATGTACAGTATATTTACAAGCTAGGTCCCTCCTCCCTCCCTCCCTTCCCCCACCCCCTCCCCCAGCCTCCTCGATGGGAGGGTCCCTGCCCAGCCCCCTGGGGAAATGTCAGCCCAAGCCTTCTTTCCAAGGGGGCGCCCTCCCTCAGCCTCCTGGGGCAGAGGGGAGGCAGATGAACCCCATACTTTTTCAGTTCCGCAGTGGGGTTGACTTGGAGGGGCTGGAGAGAGAGTTACCCCCCCCTTCTGTTTCCTTCTCACCCCTCCCCAAGGAAATGAAAACTGAGGCAGAGTTACCTGCCGGCTCAGGAAAGACAGACTGGCTCCACGCGGTATAGGTTAGCGGCTCTTTCCCTCTGGGAAGCTAGTGGTTAGTTTTTGGCTCATTCCAACAAGGCAGGGAGCAAAGCACCAAAGGCCTGGAGAGAAGGCCAGCCAGCTTGGGCAGGACAAGGATATGCCAGGGAGAAGGTCACCCGAGCCCTGGCCCTTCCTGAGATGGCAGGGGGCAGAGGGGGCAGCTCTGTCACATACTATTCCCCCCCCCCAGGCCCCCCGGGTGCCCCCTGCCTGACCCCTCCTCTCTGGAGGCTCCCCCTGGTCCTCCCACCAGGCCCCTTCCTCCTGGGCATCAGTCTCCAGTGAGTCAGAACCGCCCCCCGCCCCCCCCACAACTGTCCTCCCAAGCAATCCAAGCAGGGGCTTTTTCCAGTGCTGGACCCAGAGTCATTCGCCCCGACCCAGGCCCCCCCAAAGGGGGCATCTGAGCCCATCTCTGATATGCTACATTTTGCCAAGAGTCCACAGGAAGGGGGGATGGAAGGCCCTGCCCTGCAGAGCTCCTCCAGCTGCACCCCCAACACAGGGTGTCCTGCAAGGTGGGCACTGGAGGCTAGTTGGGCTCAATCTCAGGGATGCGGTTCCCTCGGTGTGGGGCCAGGAGTCCTGAAATAAGATTGTAAAGGAGCCTCCAGGGGGAAAGATGACGTCTCTGCTCTTCCTCCCGTCTCTGCGGACAAAGAGGGGAGGGAGGAAGGGTTAGAACACGGCCCTGGGACCACCAGCTTCTGGGAAGAGAAGGCACAGGTCGGTGATGAGGTCACTGTGTCACCTGAGAGGCCAGGTGCAGCCTAAGGAGCCCAGAGAGAAGTCCAACCTGGGAGTCTGCAAACCTGCCTTCTAGGCTGGCCTGCCTCCCTCCCTTCTCTGGGGCCTCGACAGGACTTTATAATTCCATGAAGAGGAATGGAGGGTAGATTTTACATTTATATGGTGTTTACTGTTCCCAAAACACTTTCCTCCAAACAATCCTCAGAAGGTGGTGGTATAAAGATCATCCCCCATTTCCAGATGAGAAAACTGAGGTTCATTAAGGTCAAGTGACTTGTCTATGGCCACGCTGCTAGGAAACGCTGAAGCTGGGACAGGCAGCCAGGGGTGTGGTGGGTAGAATGCAAGGCCTGGAGTCAGGAAGACCTGGGTTCAAATTCAGCCTCAGAAGCTTCCAAACTGTATGACTGTGGGTAAGTCACTTAATCTGTCAGCCTCGGTTTCCTTTCACAGGGTTATTGCAAGGACCTAATGAGATAGGGCACATCACAGGTGCCCAGAGGGGGCCTAGGCCTCCTAACAGAAAGGTGAAGGACTGCTTTAAGGCTTCCACCCAGAGCAGGGAGTCAAGAGCTTGGGGGGGGGGGGCTGGGCCTCCTCCAGGGCACACAGTATGTCCAGGCTCCCCTCCTGTGATGCCACACAGGGATGCCTGAGTGCAGAGATGCCCGGGTGCAGAGATGCCTGGTGCTGGGGAGGGCGCTGGGCTTCCCTGGCCCCTCCCCTCTGGCTCAGCCAGGGGAAGGCTGGCTTGTTTGTTCTGGGCAGGCGCTGAGCCAGCATCAGCAGGCGGGAAGGGGGGGCTGGGGGAGGCCTAGGCAGTGGGGGAGGGGAGATCGCGCTCTCCCCGACTTCCTCCC
>NW_027185797.1:42187172-42190322 GCF_028583685.1 Petaurus breviceps papuanus
CAGAGCCTGCGGCTGGTCCCAGGCCAAAGCCCAGCAGCCTCTGAACCACACCCCCTCCTTCTCCCCACTCCGTAATCCTGGGAGGGTAGATTAGGAGATCTCGGCCAGTGTCTCTCCCCTCCCTCCCTTCCTGTGCCCCTCCTTCCTGTCCTGAGTTCAACCCCGGGAAGGGGGGGGGGTAGCAGCTGCTGCACATCTGGCAACAGTGCAGCTGGGCACGAAAGACCAAAAAGTCACCCTTGGCCTTTCCCCAGGTGTGTGTGAGCCTTCGAGACCTGGGAAGACTTCCCAGCATCAAGCCAGGGCTCGGCTGGGGTCCAGGAGAGGGAAAGTGAGAGCCCTTCACTCTCCTCCCTGCTTTGGTGTGTCCCCTGCAGAGAGGGAGTCTGACCCCAACGCAGGCTGCCTGAACTCACCCGCTGCTCGTACAGGGCATTGAGGTCATCGGCCATCCTCCGGAGCTGGGCCCCAATCTCCCGGTCTTGCTGCTCACCTTGGTCCCCATGCTCTGGGCCTAAAACCCCCGGGGGGCCAGCAGACATCGGGGATGCTCCCTGGGGCTCTGAGACCTCCTGTCCTCCCTCCTCCTGGTCCTCTGCAGACCTTTCACCCAACGAGGGCTGGGAGCCTTCAGGAGGCAAATACAAGACAGGCAGGCAGTCAGGGCCTGTCCTCAGAGAACCAGATCACTCCACAAACCATCCCAAATATTTAAATATAAAGGCCGGACAGGGGCCCACACTCTCACATGACAGGGGGGGCCACTTCTCTTGCCCCCAAAGAGTTTCTATCTCCCTCATGCCACTTTTCAGAGAGGACTGTCTCCCCCAACTCCATCCCCATCCCCTTTTCTCCAAGGTATAAGACTGAGCAAACTCATTTGTTCAACAAGTATTAGGGGTCAGGGAGGAGAGCCCACAGAGCTCCTAGGTGACCTTGGGGGCAAATCACCCCCCTTCCCTGAGTCTGGAGAAGACATCAGATGCTTAGAGACAGAAGGGGCCCCAGAGGTAAGGAGGGGAAAAGGGGGGAGGCTGGATTCAGGGGTTCTTAACTTGAGATTTGTGAACTTTTTTTTTAGAACTGTATTTCAATACAATCAGTTTCCTCTGTAAATGTATGTACTTTGTCTTACATATTTAAAGACATTCTGAGGAATCTATATCACAGAAAAAAATACTAAGAGCCCCTGAATGAGCGGCCTCTAGGGTCTCTCCCGGCTCTGAATTCTCTGGTCACAGACTAGTTGCAGAGTGAGTGCGTACAGCCTAGACCGGGAAGACAGGAAAACGAGGCAGCTCCGCGGAGCTCAGCCAGACCCCTTGGGCTGGGACAGTCTGAGACTTTGTGGAGGGAGCGCCTGCACATGGGCCTGTGTGTGGGGACTCTGTGAAAAGGCAAAAACCCTACCCCTAACTCCCAGGCCAGAGAGAAGCCAGTGCCCACCCACCCACAATGCGGTGCCCCCACCCCGCCCCAGCCACGCTGCAGAAAGGGGAGGAGACAGGAAACCTCCGAGTGAGCAGAGGACAGGCAAACAGGCAACACAGGGTTAACTTCTCTGCAGGCAGGGGACCTTTAACCCTTTCGGGCTAGTTCCCCACCACCCCCCTCCCTTCCCCCAGGGGAATTTCCAAACCCGAAGGCCCTCCCTGCCAGCGCTACCAGGGAGGGGGAGGGGCACCGGGCCGAGAGAAGAGAGCCAGCCCGAGCCAGTCCCGTCAGACCAGGGGAGAGAGCTACAAGTCAGACTGCAAGAAGGACCGGGCGCCCTTCGGGGTCCTGGACCACGCCCTTTCCCGGGACCTGGCCTCTTCTATTCCTCCTGCCCTTTCCGTGGGTGCCCCCTTCCCCCCCCTTCAATGTCTGTCACTCACACTTGTCTCGGTAGCTTTTGCTCCCCTCCTTCCCCGGGCGCCCCCTCCTCTCATCTCCCTTCCCATCCCCCCACCCCGTGGACTCCCTCCTCTGCCCCAGGATAACTCTGGGCCGCCCTTGGGGATGAGGGCTTCTCCTAGGAAGATGTGAGTCCCCAAGTCCCTTTGCCTGTTCTCCTCCCTCACTCCCGGACACTCCCCCACCCCCTAGAAGAGGATGCAGAACCAAAACAGGGGGACCGAGACGCAGACAGAAAGTGGAAGAGACAGACACACTCCCCTCTCCTCCCCGCTCCTCCCCCGCCCCCGCCCCCCCCCCCGGGCAGAGGAGAAAGTGTGGAGACAGCCCCCTCAGCACTCACCGCTCTGGCCCTGGCTGCTGGGGGCCGGGCTCCTGGCCACCCGGGCCCAGCGGGGGCCCCCATAGGAACGGGGCTGTCGAGTGCAGAAGTAGGCGAGGGGCAGGAGGGAAGGGGGTGCCAGCACGGGGCCAGGGGCTGGGCACATGGAGTCACCAGAAGGGTTCAGACCAGCCTCACAGAGGCTGCAGGAGACTGCAGAGGGCATGAGCCGCCCCAGGGGAAAGGTTCTGGGGCCCTCCCGGGGCAGAGCCTCTACTGGCTCTGGGGAGCTGCCGTCCTGCTGTGCTCTGGCCATGCCACACCGGGGAGCCTGTGAAGACAGGTGGGCGGAGCAGGTCAGAGCGGCTCCGCTGCTGGCCTCTCCAGCCCCATCCCCAACTCCCTGCCCCGGGACGGAGACGCGAGCCCCAGCACACATGTCAGTTTCCTGCAGATGAAATACACACCCCGGGCCACGCTCGCCAACCAGCGACCTGGCGCTCGAGGAGCCGCCTCCCCGCGCCAGCCGCTCCCCCAGCGCCCCGGCCCCCCAGCCCCGGCGGCTGACACCTCCCCGGAGCACCTCCCCAGCGGCCACCACGCACTCACAGCAAGCTCGGTGACAGCGGCACACTCACGAAACTGCACAAGCAATCACAGAGACAAGCTGCACACACTCACCAATGCAGAGGCAGAGAATGACACCCTAAAAAAACAACACACCCAGTCGCACGCGCCACCCACAGCCATGCTCCCAGCGCACACCAACAACTGCCGCGGACACTAAGGGCAAGGACCGCGGCAGCAGCTGCGGGACAGAGGCGGCCCCCCTCCCCCAGCCCAGCTCCCAGGGAGCCCAAGCTCACTCCGGACCGAGCGCATGCACGCCCCCAGCGCGGACCGCGGCCAGGACCGGCCCCCCGGCCCCCCGC
>NW_027185797.1:42191677-42200387 GCF_028583685.1 Petaurus breviceps papuanus
CCTCGCCTCCCCTCCGGGGCTCTCATCTGGTCTCTCTTCCCTCCTCTGTCCTATCTCCTCATCTGTCCCTGCTCTTCCCCTGCCGCGTTCTCCTGCCTCCTGCCCCGCATTCCGACTTTCCACCCCCTCTGTCCTGCTCTCTCTCCCCGGCCGGCCCGTCGCTCTCCTTCGTGGAGTCCAGACTTCCGCCTCGCTTTTCCCTGGCCTTGGCTCCATCTCCCCCCGCTCAGCCCCTCATCATCGCCGTCTCTCGGGGCCCCAGCCTCCTTGGAGGCTCGAGCCTGGCCTCCTTCTCCAGGAAGCCTCTCCGTCTCCGTGTGCGTGAGCCAGAACTCTCGCTCTCCGCCCGAGTCACTTTGTATCGGTTTTCTGGGCACACCTTGGATCTCTCCAGCCCAGCCCTTCTCAGACTTCTGGTCGCAGGACTCCTTGCTCTTCAAAAACATGTAGGTTATATCTACCTCTTTTTGCCCCTTTGGAAATGGAAACGTTGTGGAATTATTATAAAAATTGCTTTTGATCTCACAGACGCCCCTTGAAAAGGTCTCAGAGACTTGAGCCCCTGGACTGCACTTTAAGACCTTTTCTTGGTAGAATGTAAGCTTTTTGAGGGGAGAGATTTTTTGGCCTTCTATTCCCATTACCTTGCCTTGCACACAGTAGGTGTTTAATAAATGGTTAATTTCACTAGAATGGAGATCATCCAGGCCCAGGGCCTCATTTTCTAGATGACAGAGGGGGTGAGATTAAAAGCCAGCAGGTTCTCCCCGTGGACACAGGGGAACAGCCTGAGGTTCCCCACATTTCAGGTTTGAGCTAGAAGGGACTTCACACGCCAGGAATCCAGACCTTTCATTTTTATAGATCAATGACTTGCCTAGGGTCACAGGCAGTAATCATCAGCAGAGGTGACTTTTGGACTCAGGGTCCTGAAATGAGAAAGAGACAGAGACAGAGAGGAGAGAGAGGGATGGAGGAGTGGTGAAGGGCAGGCCTGGGTGGGAGGCAGATGCCTTGGGCCCAGCCTGGCTGGGTCCCCGCCCCTCGGTGCCAGCCTGTGGGCACCCTCTCTCTTGGAGCCCCAGGTAACTCACTCCCTCTCAGACTCCAAGTCTCAGAGAAGGTGCCTGCCCTGCATTGGCAGGATTTGCTCCTCACCGGGAGCCTTTTCCAACCAATGAAATCACGGGTCTGGTCCAAAAAAAAAATTTGTTCCCTGAGAGCCCCAGAAACAGAGAAGCAGGCAGAAAAGTACTGTTCTCCCAGAGACACTGAGACAAAGAGGCGGCAAGACAAAGGCTCCCGGAGACTGAAAGACACAGCTGAGGCAGGAGGAGGACCCCCAAGTGTGTCCTGGGAGCACTCCCGGGAACCTGCCCACAGAGAGGGAGAGGAAGGCAGAAGGCCCCCGGGCCAGGGCCAGCTGGAGGGGTGTGCCCTCACACCCAAGCCCTCCTGGCCTCCTCCCCAGCTCCCTGCACCTCCAGGAGGAGGCAGTGGAATCCTGGGGGAGTGAGAGGCTGAGCCCCCTCCCCACTCCGGGCCCCCCAGCACCCAGAAGGGCCAAAGAGTTGAAGACGGAGAGTGGATAAGACCTCTCCTCACTCTGCCCCACCCCCCAACTTGAGAAACTGTTTGATGAGACAGGAGAGAGGAAAGAGTTAATCTGCTTCCTGGGGCCCCAGATACTTGGGTCCTTGGCCCTGGGGTGTTGTCAAGGGTAGGGCTCAGCTTGCCGTGGAGAGTAAAGAAAGGGTGACGGCATGAGAGGTGTCCTTGCCCCCTCCCCATGCTAAGTGCTTAGAGATCCCCCCCCCCAGTCCACTCTAGGGCCTCCAACCAGGCGTCAGGGCCCCCCCTCCCCTTGCTAGGTGCTCAGGAACTCCACCATCCGGCTATGGGGATGATGAACCAATGGGAAGCAGCTGCACTCGTGTCTCTGGGCGGCTGGGGTCGGCTCTGCCCGCCTGGCATTGGGCCCTGGGTGGGCAGTGTTGGGGAGGGAAGGGGGGGGGCCCTGGCGCCTGGTTGGGCCGGCTTGTTGCTGGGTAACCAGGCGCTGAGTCCCCCCCACCCCCACCCTCCCTGCTCCTTGCTCACTGGCTGGGCCCTGCCAGGAAGAGGGAGGGGGGCAAAGGCAAGCGGGCAGCTGAGGCCACAGCAACAGCCTGGGCCCACCCAGCCAACCCAGCTTCCTCCTGCCCAGCCTGCGGAAGCATCTCTGCTTTTCCTCACCACCCAATAAGGCCCTGGTGGACCATAGCTTCTTAGCCCTCCCCCCCCCCCCCCCCCCCCCCCCCCCACCGCGGCCACCCCCAGGACCCGCCGAGGACACCCAGCGTCGCGGACAGGTGATCGGAAAACCCCCCCCCCCCCGCCCTGCCCTTGAACCCTCCCTTCCGACTCTCCCACCAAAGCCAGAGGTCAGAGTATCGTGGGGGTTATCTCTGGATCTGGAAGGGAAAGGACCCCAAAATCCACATGGTCTAAGACCTTCGGGTACAGATGAGATGAGGGAATGAGGTCCAGAGAGGGGAAGAGGTGTGCTCGGAGACGCACAGCACAGGCAGGGCTCTTTTGGAGGACTTTTCCCACCACCAGGACTCGGACCCGGTTCTGTACCTCGGGGGAAGGGGAAAATGTGTAAGAGACGCTGTGTGTCCTCGGGGAGGTGTCTTGAGGTCTCTGGACTAGGATTTTAAAAAGCGATGGAGGCGGGCGGGGGTGACTGGACAGATCCCCCTCCCCTGCGCCAGGGCATCGGAGCCAGGAAAGGACCCAGGCGTTCTCCAACCTCCTAATTCTCTCCCACCCACCCCCAGTGGCCAATAGCAGGGGCCTGGGGGCGGAGCCAGGAAGTGGGGGAATTAGTCAGACTCAGGAACTAGGCGATGACATCAGGCTGGGGGAGAGGCGGGGTGGGGGGAGCGTGGGGAAGGGGCGATGACGCAAGAGCGGCGGTGACTAATGGCCAGCGGGGCGGGCAAGTTTGCCCGGTAACAGAGGCTCCCGGACCCCCGCCCCATCCTCGGAGCCCTGGCTTGGGCCTCACCCCCTCCCCTCTCGGTAAACACGGACACCCCTCCTCCCCCCTGCCCACTCCGTGCCACCCAGCTGAGCCCAGGCTGTCTGCCTGAACTCCCCCGGCACCCCCCAAGCTGCCCGTGCCCTGGGGTCAACCGGGGGAGGGATGCCATCGCCCCAATAAATATTCTTGTTCCTAAGGGGAGTGTGTGTGTATGTCTGTGTGTGTGTGCGTGTGTGCGCATTAGTGACGGGTGGGTGGGTGGCAGAGTGATGAGCGTGGCAGTGGGACCAGTGTGGGGGGAGGAGAAGAGTGTGATCAGGTGTTGTGAGTGATTGTGTTCCATCTTGTTGTGTGTACCACTGTGATGAGTGTTCGATGTAGCACTGGGAGATGCTGTGCATGGCAGAGGGCTTGTACATACATGTGTTCTAGTGCTGTTCTGGGGTGTCAGGGTAGGACTGAGGGCCCTCCCATGAGCACGTAAGGTTCGGGCTACTGGAACCCAGAAAGGGAAACACAGAAAGAGAAAAGGGGGATGCCTGGTGTCCGATCCCCCTGAAACATCTGCTAGGAGTCTCTTGGTCCCCTCTCTTGCACATGGTCCATCCATCCACCCCCCCCAACCATCCACCCACCCCCATCCCCCATCCATCCATCCCCCATCTCCCCTCATCCCTCCCCCCATCCATCCATCCTCCCTCCCTCCATCTATTCCTCTTAGAGGCAGCTGGGTAGCACAGTGGCTACAGCTCTGGGCCTTGAGTCACTAGCTCTGTAACCCTGGGCAAGTCTCTGTAATCTGTCTTTGCCTCAGTTTCCCCAACTGTAAAACGGGTAGGATAATAATAACACCTCCTTTTGAGGATTGTGAGGATCAGATGAGACTGTCAAACATACAGTGCAGTTCCTGCCTCGTTTCCTTCCCTCTCCTCCCCCCACCCATCTCTCCATCCTACCTCCCAGTCTCTGGACTCTGCCTCTGTCTCGGACTGGGTCTCCCTGCCCCTCTCTATACAGGGCATCCCAAAAGTCTCAGACCCTAAAAAGAACCACACTCAGACTTTTGGGACAGTCTGCGTTTCTCCATTTGGGTCCCTGACTCTTTCTGTCTCTCTATCATCTCCTGCTCTGTCTCTCCTGCCTTCCTGGGGGCACCGCCTCTGACTTCATCACATTCCAGGACCAGACTCAACTGGGTTTTCACTGCAGCAGGAAGGACAGAGGGAAGACATCCTTGGAGACTCAGCTCAGCGTCCACCTTCGGCAAGGGGCCTTTCCCCATCCCCTTAATGCTAGAAGTTGGGATGGTGCCTTGTATACAGCAAGCGCTTAATATGTGTGTGATATTTAGAGTCAGTGCCTTAGAGTCAGGGATGGGATCCTTTCATTGGGAAGGAAGCCCAGGACAGGAAAGGGGCACGGGGCGGGGGGGGAGGGAGGAATGGATGGATACAGTTGCTGGCATAATTGAGATAGGGCTATCGAGCTGTGCCAGGGCTTCCTGTGGAGAATCTCTAAGCACTTACCAAGGTGTTCTTCCCACCCCTCCCTCTTACCCCTGGGCAGTGGGGATAGAGAGAGCTTGGCCACAGATCTGCCCATCCCCTGGGGCTGAGCTCAGAAAAGTAGGGATTTCATCATCTTCCTCCCCCCCCCCCCCAAGTTCCCCATACAGGCCTCACCCAAGCCCTTCTTGGTCTCTCTGCTTGGCCCTTGCTGCCTCCTAGTGGCCGTGATTGGAAGCTTTGGCCTTGGCCCTCCTTCCAGGGCAGGAAAAGTCAGGCCTGGGGTTATTAGGAAAGGAGGCAACTTTAATTTTATTCTGAGAATCTTTCTGAGGGTGCCTGGCCTGACAGCAGGAGGCCCAAGTGTCCCAGTCTATCTCCCCCTCAAATACCCTTGAGGAGTTTCTCCATCCCCTGTCCTGCACCCTACCACTATTCTTACTACCATCCCTCTCCCCGTCCTTCCCTCCCTCCATCCATCCAACAGGTCCTTGGATCTACCTTGGGCTAGGCATGGAAACCAGTCATCCTTTCTCCTAAAACCCACTCGCTCTGTATTTCGGCCAGCCTGGCCAATAGCCCTAACTTCTGCACTCCATGTTCTGCTTCTGGCCATTCACAGGTGGGACCCCCCAATCTTGGTGCTCCTTCCCTGGCACCAGAGTCCTCTTCTCCCTTCAAGAGGAGGCCCAGGTCAGAGTCTATGATCCTATGATTTATTGATTGAAAAGACTTTCCTCCAAGTTGGGAAAAGACCTCCTCCATCCCATGACGTTGAAAGAGCAAGCTCCCTCTAGGAATATAAAAATGATTGTTGGGGAGACTTCCTGGAGAGGGAGTCACTAGCTGACCTTTGAGGGTGGGGAGAAAATGAATATGGACAGACAGAGACCTCTGGGAGCCCACCTTCCCCTTCCCCTCATTCTGTATGCTTCCCAGACTGAGAAAGGAAGATGCCAGCTTTGTCCAGAATGAGACCTCTTCTCAATGCTAAAGCATTCTTCAGACCCCCCCCACCTTCCCAACACGTGATAGTAGCTGTACAATTAACATCCACATATTGAAACCATAAGAAATGACCAGAGATCAGCTGAATTCACTGACACTTTAAAGTGACTTTACAACTAATCCCTTGTACCAGCATCTATATTCATTTGCAAAAAAACCAAAAGTAATCTGTACATGCGTGAGGCTATTCAATCCACAGAAGCTGTGTTTGATTACTTGCTATGATGAATCATTTAATGAGACGCTTGAGGAAGATGCAGTTTGTAACTTTCAGAGACCGGAAGTCTGCTGTAAGTGCTTAGGGTTCCAGCAAGGGCCCTGCCATCATTCTAAGCTTCCCCCTCCCCAAGGCTCCTTAGTCCACAGGATGTCAGGACTGGAAGATCCCTTAAAACATAGGAAAAATTGATCAGAACTGTAAGGGACCTTGCAGCACAGAATGTTAGAGGGTTTGGGGATTTTGTTTTCCCTAAAAGATTGTAACCTTCTTGATAACAAGGGACTTTTATTCTTTGTTTATTTTGTCCTTAGAACCTAACAGTGCCTGGTACTTAAAAGGTGCCTAATAAAAGCTTGCTGAATGAATGAACCTAACAGTGCTAGGTACATAAAAGGTGCCTAAGAAAGGCTTACTGAATGAATGAATGCTGGAAGGGACCTTAGATGCTGATGACTTCCTCATTAGTCACCCTGATGCCTGTCTCCCTTCTCACCAGTGTGGTTTACAGATAACCACCCCAGTTATGCACATGATGGCAGTGCCAACATATTGGTCCATTTTACCAAGTTGATATTTTTGGTCATTTAATTGTTTGTGATTAAGGCTAGCCCTCTGGTGGCAAGAGAGAGGGGAGAGATATACTGGGAAACCTAGGTGATGAGGAAACAAAAGATATCAATTTAACGGAAACAATTTCAAAAATCTTCCTAAAGCTCAGGACAGTGCTTTGTGTGTAACTAACTGCCCAGCTCAGAAACCTTCCAGGCTTCCCTATTGCCCCTAAGATAAAACTCAGCCTTCTCAGCCTGATGTTGAAGGCCCACCAAGGGTGGGGAAATCTACGGCCTCAAGGTCATATGGGGATCTCCAAGTCCTCAAGTGTGGCCCTCAAAGGGCCTTGAGGCCGCAGGTCCCCCCCTTCAGTTTTGACCATCTGCCTTTCCAGCCTCATTTTACAATTACTTGTCAATCAGTCAAGTAGATTTCTCCCTCTGTTTCCCAAGCTCAGCATTTCTCTTTGGCCTCTACCTGATGCACAGGCCGTCTTCCATGCCTAGAAAGCACATCCTTCTCATCTGCAGTGCCTTCTCTCAAGGACCCACTCCCCAGACCATCTCCAGAGAAAAGGCTCTCCTCCTCTCTTTTGGTCCGTGTCCTCTCCCTCTACAAATTACATCACCTTTATTTAAGCAGCTAAGTGGCCCAGCCAGCCTGGAATCAGGAATCAGGGAGACCTGAGTTCAAATCCAACATCAGACACTTCCTAGCTATGTGACCCTGGTCGTTCTACCTCTATAGGCCTCAGTTTCCTCATCTATAAAATGGGGATATTTAGAGCACCTACCTCCCAGGGTTGTTGTGAGGACCAAATGAGATGGTAATTGAAAGTGCTTATCACAGTGCCTGGTGCATAGCAAGGGCTGTATAAATGTTAGCTATTTATTATGATTGTTATTATTTTGTGATTGTTAAGTCATTTTACAGTCGTGTTCAACTCTTCACGACCCCATCTGGAATTTCCTTGGCAAAGATATTGGAGTGGTTTGCCATTTCCTTCTCTGGCTCTTATTATTACTACTACTATTACTACTGCTACTACTATTATTATTACTACTACTATTACTACTGTCACTACTACTGCTACTATTACTACTACTACTGCTACTACTACTAATGCTACTGCTAGTATTTATTACTATTATTACAATTGTTATTAAACTGGGTAGCTATGGTGACCTGTTTTCCCTTTCTACTCAGGAGAATATAAGCTATTTCAGGGCTGGACTGGGTTGTTTTTCTGTCTCTAGCATGCTAATTAGTACTGTGCCTATAGGACTAGATATGAGGATTTATGATTTAATGAATATAGGGATTACCACCAGTCAGTCAGTCAACAAGCATTTATTAAGCATTTACTATGTGCCAGGCTCTAAGCTAAGTGCTGGGGATGTGAAGCAAGGTAGAAACACAGTCCCTGACCTTAAGGAGCTCACAGTCATCACACAATGCACTAGCAACTATGTGTATATATAAAATGTATGTACATACATATACACACACACATAAAACAAATGGCCTGTAATCTCAGAGGGAGGGAAGGCAGTAGCAGGGCAGTGGTCTGGGGATATCCACTTTCAGAAGGTAGAATTTGAGCTTCATCTAGATGGAAGCCGGCTAAAGCTCAAAGTCTGAGATGAGGAGTGAGAGCATTCCAGGCATGAAGGCCAGCTGGGGAAAAGGAACTAAGTCCAGGGATGGAGGGTCCTGCGTAAGAAGCAGCAAAGTCAGTGCAGTTGGTTTGTAGTCTTAGAATGTCTTAGAAAAACAGAATTAGGGTTAGATTACATGGAGGGGAGCAAGGGGTTAGAAGACTGGAAGGAGAGAAGAGGACCAGGTCACAAAGGGCTTTGTTATAGCTTGTCCTTCCTTCTCAAAGAGGACCAGAATGTCAGGAAGGTGATGCCATGACTTGCAAGTCAATTGCATTTAAGTGAGGGAGGGCTGGGCAAAGTCACCAGCCTCACTCTCTCCTCTAGAGCCATCTGGGTCCAGGGACCAGACATCGATCAGGACCACTGGAGATGGCCTAGGATGCAGTGTGAGACCTTGGCCTTTTCAAGCTACGGGTCTTTAAGAGGTTTCAGGATGACTGAGGTACCGTGAAGGGTTTTAAAAGCCAAACTGAGGATTTTTTTTACTGATCCTGGAGGCAATAGGGTGCCAGTGGAGTTTACTGGATAAGGGGTTGACATGGTCAGACCTGAGATTTAGGCAAGTCGCTTTTGCAGCAGAGTACAAGATGGGCTGGAGTGGGGAAAGATTTGAAACTGGAACACCAGCCAGAAAGCTATTATTGCAGTGGAGATGAGGGTAAAGAGGAAGACAAGGAGGAGGAGGGGGGCAGGAGGAGGGGGAGGAAGAGGAGGGGGAGGAAGAGGAGGAGGGGGA
>NW_027185797.1:42205387-42223272 GCF_028583685.1 Petaurus breviceps papuanus
GGGGGGGGGGGGGGGGGAGGGGAGGGGAGGGGAGGGGGGGGGGGGGGAGGGGAAGGGAAGGGAAGGGAAGGGAAAGGAAGGGAAGGGAAACTATCTGGAGAGTCAGAGGCTGAACCAGGTTTGAAGCAAACCTGGCTATTGGTGGTCCTTCCTCAGATGAAAATTCTGGGAAGAAACTCACCAATTAGAGGAGGCCTCTCCTCTAGGGATGGAGACATTCTTAGTGGGAGAAGGCTTCAAGGAAGCAATGGGGAAGTTGTCCAGAAAGACAGGGGGCTGAATCCTTATTCCAGGAGTCTTTAGATTTACCAGACCCAAAGCTTCTATAGGCAGGTAGTCAGTCAGTGGGTGGAGCAAAAGTCCTGAGTTCCAGTTTGACTTCAGACACTTCCTAGGCTTTGTGACCTTGGGTTAAAGTTATTTAATCTCTGTCGGCCTAAAATTTCTCAACTTTAAAATAAGCACAATAATAGCACCTACTTTGGAGGGTTGTGGACTATCTGTAGAAATCTCTTAGTGCACAGGAAATATACAAATACTTATTCCCTTCCCCTATTGTGTTTCTTTGCTTTTGTGTATTTTGCCCTTTAACTATTCTAATCAATTTCTTAATTTCTTGGGCAGCTAAGTGCTGGGTGTGAATCAGGAACACTCATCTTCCTGAGTTCAAATCCAGCCTCAGACACTTTCTAGCTGTGTGACCCTGGGCAAGTCACTTAACTTTGCCTCAGTTTCCTCATCTGTAAAATGAGATGGAGAAGGAAATGTAAACCCCTCCAGTGTCTTTGCCAAGAAAACCCCAAATGGGGACATGACTAAAATGACTCAACAACACTAAATCCTTTTTTTCAGTCTATTTTTTTTGGATGGCAATGGGGATTGAGTGACATGCCCAAGGTCAAACAGCTAATTTTTGTGTTAAGTGTCTGAGGCTGGATTTGAACTCAGGTCTGCCTGACTCCAGGGCCGGTGCTCTATTATTCACTGTGCCACCTAGCCCCCCCAACACTAAATCCTTTTAATGGTTATTTCTTTGTGGTGTTGTTTTAGATTTGGTCCTGCCAAGGTCCTCTTCTTTCCTTTTTTTTTTCTCGTGATTTTCCTTGAGAAGATCCAGCTAAAATAAAATTCATCCAGGTGAATTTTATTTTATTTTTTAGCTCTATAAAATATTTTAATAGGTGTGCAGCAGATAGAGTGCAAAGAAGACTCATCTTCCTGAATTCAAATTCAGCCTCAGACACTTACTAGCCCGGGTGACCCTGGGTTAGTCACTTCACCTTGTTTGCCTCAGTTTCCTCACCTGTAAAATGAGCTGGAGAAGAAAATGCAAATCTCTCCTGCGTCTCTGCCAAGAAAACCCCAAATGGGATCACAAAGAGTCAGTCATGACTGAACAGCAGTAACAAAATTCTTTTGGAATATCTTTGACTGGTATGGCACCAAATAGTTAAATTAATTTGTGCAGTATCCTTGTTTTTATCGTGTTGGCTTGGCCTACCCATGAGCAATGAGTCTTTCTTCACTATTCAGATCTATCCTTGTATAAGAATGTGTTTAAGTTGCAATTGGACAGGTACTTAATATATTCTGCTTTTATTTTGCATGAAATCTCTCCTATGTTTTGTTGCTGATCTAAAGGAATGTTGATGGTGTATGTGAGTTTATTTTGTAGCCTGCAACTTTGTTAAACTGTTAATAAATGTTGAAATTATATTGAAATAAATATTTTAGTTAGGGTCTCAGAATAGAAGGGAGAATATCAGAGCTGGGAAGGGCTTTAGAACAGGGGATGTCAGGGCTGGGAGGCCCTTCAGTAACCACGTTTTAGAACTCATTCTACAGTTATTTTACAGACTGAGGTTTAGAAAAGGGAATGCACGTTAGAAAGAGGGTGAAGGAGCAACCCAAACAAGACGCGGCCCCTTTAAGATCACTTCCCTCCATCTGGAGGCAAGATCGGAAGTGGCTCTCTTTATCCCGCCCCTCTCCGTGTTCACGTGGTCCGTAGAGGAAGTGACGCGAGGGGGACCCGGGAACAGTGGCGAGAGAGCGACAGCGGCCCCGCCGGAGGAGCCGCTGGGTTTCCAAGCCGGTGAGTGGGGAACGGCGGGGCTCTCGGGGCGGCACGCCGAGTCGCGTGGCAGGGGGCCGAGGGAATAGCCCGCGTGTGGGGGGGGTTTTTTTGCAGGGTATGCCCCCCGAGGGGGCGTGGCCACAGGGGCGTGGCCAGTGCCCTAGCGGCGCCGCGTGGGGGCGTGGCCTGCGCGGAGGCGTGGACGCGGGGCCGTGGTGGATGCTGCGGCTCCTCCGAGGCCGGGGCTCCCCGGGCTGAGTCACCGCCGACCCTGGCCTGCCTTTTCCCGCAGAGACCCTCGAGCCGACGGAGCCCCGTGGGCGGCCGGGACCGCCGGGCCGGAGGCATGGTGAGGACCCCGCCGGGGGCCCCCAAGAGCGGGCGCCCGGCCATGGGGGGCCCAGCGGGCACCTGGGGAGGGGACCCCCAAGGGCAGGCGCCCAGCTGGGGGGGAAGCCCTGGATTGCAGGTGCCCGGATGTGAGGGTGCGGGGGACCCCGAGTGCAGGCGCCTGATTCTGGGGGAGCCATGGTGGAGGGGGCTGGGGACCCCAGAGTACAGGCGCTCAGCTGTGGGGGGACCCTGGAGGGCAGACACCGGGGTGGGGAGTGGGGGGATCCCAGAGTACAGGTGTCCAGTTTTGGGGGGGCCCTGGAGTGCAGAGGCCAGGAGTTGGAGGGGGCCGTAGAGGAGAGGTTTGGGGCTCCAAATGCATAGCTTCTGGGGGAACGCCTCAGAGGAGGGAGTTAGAGACAGTGCCAGCTCCCAGCTGGGGGTGGGTGGAGATACTAGAAAATCAGGCCTCCGGTAAAGAGGGACGAGCCCAGGAGTGCAGGCTCCAAGCTTCTATGGCTGGAGGCCACACAGGAGGGGGCTGGGGACCTCAGCCTGCAGGTTTCCAGCTCTAGGCCAGGGTATGCAGGAGATGAGGAGCCCTGGGGGGAAGGGGAGCTGGAGACTTAGGAAATCCGGCTCCCAGCCCTGGGAGGGGGTCCCAGCAGGGCAGGCTCGCCCTGGGGAGAGATTCCAGCCTCCCCTCCTTCCCCGGCCCTTCAGGCCACCACACTGGACTTGAAGTCCAAGGAAGAGAAGGATGCAGAGTTGGACAAACGGATCGAGGCCCTTCGGAAGAAGAATGCAGCCTTGATCCGACGCTACCAGGTGGGTGGCCAGCCAGCCTTCCCTGTCCCCATGCCCCATGGTTCCCATTGGTGAGTCTCCTAGCCGTGGCATCTCTCTGTATATCTTCCAGGAGATTGAGGAGGACCGGAAGAAGGCTGAATCGGAAGGGGTGGCTGTGACAGGGCCCCGGAAGGGGCGTCCTGCCGAGAAGGAGAATGTTGCTGTGGACATGGTGACAGGGCCTCCAGTCAGGGGGTGGGGACTGGGCACTGGGGGCTGGGGAAGGGAAATTTCAGGGAGCTCTCTGGTCGGGTCTGGGACTATATTGCTAATTGGCTTACCTGCTGTCCTTTACTTGTCACCTACAGGAGAAGAGCATGGGCTCAGGCCGCCGGCTACCTGCCCCTGCCCGGGCCCAGGGCAGCACTGGGAAGGGGGGCCGCAATGTCTCACAGCGAGGAGGCCGTGCTGGTCTGGGCAGGGGGTCCAGGTTCTGGGAAGAAGAAGTGGTGATCTATGTGGAGCCACCACCAGCACGAAGTGGAGGAGGCCGGGGCCGTCGAGGCCGGGGAAGAGGAGGGGCAGGTTACCCTTCTGGGACTACGACAGCAGGGGATGCCCCAGCCCCAGACAGGAGATCCAAGGTACTGAGTCAGGGAGAGGGTCTCTTCTCAAGAGTGTCTCTGTTTCCCAGTTTTCTGTCTCTCAAGAAGATGTGGCCCTTCTGGCCAGAGAAACCCTTCTGTATTTACAAGGGGTCCCACTCCATCCTGTCATCTACAGCACATTGCCCCATGCTCGTCCCCACAATTAGCAATCTTCAGGCTCTTCTCTGCTGACTGTACCCACACCCCCCTTGCTCCTCTGTCCTTAAAACCTCTCTCTTGATCCATCCCTCCCTGCTAGCTGTTGTTCTGTTTCTCTCTTCCTCTCGTGGCTGGATTCCTTGGAAGGCACCTACAGTTGCTGCCCCTGCTGCCTCTCTTTCTGCTTTCTTCTCAGCCCCTAATTCTCTGGCTCCCAGCTTGCTGCTCTCTCCTGTGTGATCAGGGTCTCTGTCTTAGCTGCCAAGTCCCAGGGTCTTTTCTCAGGTCTCCTCCTGCCTGGCCTCTCTGCAGCCTGGACTCTGTCCATCACCCTCTCCTCCTTCATATGCTTTCTTCCCTGAGTTTTCACTGCATTATTCTCCTTGTTTTCCTACTGCCATTCAGATTAAATGTAAAGTCCTGTTAGGCTGTGGAAGGCCCTCCTGCCTTGGCAGGCTTCTTCCACCTCACTGGGCCCCTTGCCCCCAGAGTTCTCTGCCTCACTGGCCTCCCTGCTCTTCCTTGCATAAGATGCTCCATTTCCCTTCCATCCATTGGATTGGGAGCTTCTTGAGGGCAGGGACTGAGCTTTTACTTCTGAGTTCCCAGCACTTAGCCCAGGGCTCAGCACATAGTAGGCACTTGGTAAATGCTTGTTGATTTGTTGACTCAACCTCCTTCCTTATCTGTCTCCTTCCCTTGTCATCCTTTCTTTGTCTTGGATCTCCTGTCCTTTCCTCTGTGTTTCTTTTCTTCTTCCTATCTCTGGACCTCCCAGGAGTGGGAGGAGCGACGTCGCCAGAACATTGAAAAGATGAATGAAGAGATGGAGAAGATAGCTGAGTATGAGAGAAATCAGCGGGTGAGTGGGGCCCAGGGGGCTGGAGCTGGGGGGGTCCCTGCTTGGTCCCCCAGGGGCTGACCCCTGCTTATCCTGAACTCAGGATGGGCTGCCTGAGAAGAACCCTGTCCGGAATTTCCTGGACGATCCTCGTCGCAGTGGACCTCTGCAGGAATCAGAGCGGGACCGTCGGGAGGGAAGCAGGCGCCATGGGCGGAACTGGGGTGGTGCTGACTTTGAGCGTGTTCGCAGTGGCCTGGAGCAGGAGCGTTATGTGGGTGCTAGAACCTGAGTGGGGCTGGGGGCCTCAGGGAGGAACTAGGCCCAGGGCTATGGGTGCTGGGAGTGAGGGAGTCTGAGGAAGGGATAAGCGCTGGGCTGAGGAGGGCTGGAGCACGGGGAAGAGCCCAGGCTGAAGATGGACAGCCAGGCTGACTCCTGGGCTTGGGGGAAGCTGCCAAGAAGCACTGGGTCCGGGTTCCAGCCTGGGAGAATATGGAACCAAGGGTAGGAGCAGGGGATGGCCCTGGGGCAGAGGGACGCTCCTTGGGGCGTGACTCCAATGTGGCTGTTGTTGGAGAGTGCAGGGTCGTCGGGCAGGACCTGGTGGGGACATGACACTGTCCATGACGGGCCGGGAGCGGGCTGAATACCTGCGATGGAAGCAGGAGCGCGAGCGCATTGACCAAGAGAGGTTACAGCGGCATCGGAAACCCACGGGCCAGTGGCGCAGGGAGTGGGATGCTGAGAAGACAGAGGGCATGTGGGTGCTTGTCCCTGTCCTGAGCTACCTCTGCCCCCCTCCTTGTGGGCTTCCATCGCCTCTCCTGCCCCCGCCCTTCTTTCCTTTCTCATCTCCTCGTCACTTTCTTATTTCCTGGTCCCTTTTTTTTAAGTTAACACTTTTTTAAATCCATGAAAATCTGCCTTTTCTCTCCCCCTTTCCCCCAAACATCCATAGAGAAAGGAAGAAAAATAGAACCCTTGATACAAACATAGTCAGGCATTACAAGCACAGATAGTAATTCCTGAAATGGGCATATCCAGAAACCCCCCTGTCAGTGTGTGAGTCTGTCAGCTCTCTCAGGAGGTGGGGAGTCCTGGGGAATCCTGGCACTGACTGTGGTTCCCAAGTCTTTACCGTCTTGTTATTGTGTAAATTGTCCTCTTGGTTCCCACTTTGCTCTGCATCAGTTCATAGAAGTCTTCCCAGGTTTTTCTGAAACCATCCCCTTCATCATTTCTTGCAGCACAGTGGCATTCCATGACATCCATATGCCTCACCTTGTTCAGCCATTCCCTGGGTGATGGTCACCTCAGTTTGTAATTTTTTGATAGTGTGAAAAGAGCAGCTGTAAATATTTTTGTACATATATAGGTCCTTTTTCTCTTTCTTTGGTAATTTGGGATTGGAATGTATTACTGGGACAAAGGGCATACCTTTGGGGGGCATCGTCCCAAAATAATTTCCAGTATGGCTGAAGCAGTGCAATGTAGTCACAGGCATGTACCTGCTTTTCCATAGCCTCTCTAGCATCTGCTACTTGCTTTTCTATCAACTTTGATTGTTGTAAGGTAGAACCTCAGAGTTGTTTTAATTTTGCTTTCTCTAATTATTAGGGATTTGGAGCATTTTTTCATATGGCTATTAATAGCTTGGATTTCTTCTTTTGAAAGCTGTTCATATTCTTTGACTATTTGTCAGTTTGGGGAATTAATTATTATATATTTGAACCAGTTTCCTGTACATCTTAGAAATATGACCTCTATCAGATTACTTCCTACTAAGATTTTTTCCCTTTTGATTTGAGCTGTATTGGTTGTGAAAAACTTTTAAAATTGTATTTAATCAAAATTGTTCATTTTACCTTCTGTGATCCTCTCCCTTGTTTTATCATGAATTCTTCTCTAGCTGTATATCTAACAGGTAGTTTCTTCCTTGGTCTTCTAAGATATTTGTGATCTCACCCTTTATGTCTAAATTAGGTGCCCATTTGGAACTTGGTATATATTGTGAGGTGCTGGTCTCTGCTCCATTTCCGTCAAGAGGCTTTCCAGTTGTGCCAGCAGGTTTTGGCAGGGAGTTTTCATCTCAGTACTAAGTGAGATACTTGTCCCAGTGTATCTGTCAGACATTCGGCTACTCTGTTTCCCTGTGTAAATTGTGTACCTAATTTGTTCTGCTAACTGAGCTTTCAAGTTTCTTACCTCAGCAACAGACTGTTACTTTGAGAGCTCATACACCTAGAGTGCCTTCCTTCTCATTCTTTCTCTTGAAGTTCTTGACCTTTTGTTCTTCCAGATGTACTTTATTATTTTTTTCTTTCTCTATAGAGGAGTCTTTTCATAGCTTGGTTAATTTAGCACTGAACGAGTAAATTGATTCAGGTAGTATTGTAATGTTTATTATGTTGACTTGGTCATGAGCAATGAATAGTTTTCCAACTATTTAGATGGCTCATTCTTGTAAAGAGTGCTTAATAATTTTGTAGTTCTTGGGTGTGTCTTGGCACAGGTAGACTCTCATTGACTGTCTGTAGTTACTGTAAATGGAATTTCTTTTTGTTTCTACTACCGGGTTTTGTAGGTAATATACAGAAACACAGGTGATTGATGTGGGTTTATTTGATAATTTTGCAACGACAGTTGTTAATTTTTTTCCCTTAATTTTTTAGTGGTTTCTTAAGTCACCTAAGTAAACCATCATGTCGTCTATAAAAGGGCTGAGTTTGTTTCCTCTTTGTCCTTAGTCCTTTGCTTTCTTTTTGTTGTCTTACTGCTGTAGCTCGCATGTTTTTTTTTTTACTTTACCAAATAGTAATGGTGATAATGGACATTTTTGCTTTACCCCGGATCCTGTTGAAAGGGGGGTCTAGTTTATTTCTGTTACATATAAAGGCCATTGGTTTTAGGTAGCCATTACTTGTATTAAGGAAAAATTAGTTGATTACTTTGTTGCCTTAGCATTTCTTAACAAGAATCGTCTCTTGTCAAAAGCGTTTCCTGAAACCTTTGAACCTTCTTTTATGATTTCTTTTTTTTTTAATTTTTTTAAATGCTTTATTAACTTCTGATTTATATCATTCATTTCCGCCAGATTTTGAGTTACAAATTTTCTCCCCGTTTTTGTTGCTCTTGGTATTAATATGGTCGTTTACATTTATCATTTTCCTAACAGTGAATCAGCCCTGCCTTCCTAGCATAAAGCCAAACTGGTCACAGTGTATTTAATCCTGGTGAAACGTTACCGAGCTTTTGTAATAGTGGAATTAACTCTTGGATAAAGGTTCGATGGAATTCATTTGTGGATCCATCTGTTCTCCAGAGTGTTTTCTTTGGAAGCTCATTTTGGGTTTTTTGATTTCTTTTTCTGAAATCTTGTTTTGGTAATCTAAACATTTTATATTTCTGTAAAAATTCACCCATTTCATTTAGATCGTCAGGATTTTTTTGGTACATAATTGGTAAAAATAGTTTCTGATAATTTCCTTTCTTCATTTGTTATGAATTCACCATTTTCATTTTTGATATTGGTAATTAGTTTTTCTTTATTTAAAAAAGATTGCTTAATGATTTATCTGTTTTGTTAGTTTTTTTTTCAAACAGCTCATAGTTTTATTTAGTAATTCGCCAGGGATTTTGCTTCCAATTTTGTTCACCTCTCTGTTTTCAGAATTTTTCTTTTGATGTTTAGTTGTGGATTTTTGTTTGTTTAAACAAACAAGTTTATCAATTTAAAAATTTTTTTTAGTTGCATGCCCAGTTTGTTGATCTGTTTTTTCTTTTGTTGGTAAAAGTATTTAGAGATATAAATCTTCCCCTCAGGACTGCTTTGACTGCATTCCCAAAATTTTGGTATGTTATTACATTATTGTCATTAACTTTAATGAAATTATTGGTTGTCTCTGTGGTATGTTCTTTGACCCATTCATTCTTTAGGTTAGTTATTTAGTCTCCATTTAATTTTTGATAGTTTCTCCAGTGGCCCTTTATTGAGTATAATTTTATTGCATTGTGGTTTGTAAAAGAAGCTTTTAATATCTCAGGTTTTTTCCATTTGTTTGTGAGGTTTTTATGCTGTAAATAGTCAGTTTCCATAACGATTCCATGCACAGCTGAGAAATCTGCACACCCATTTAATAATCTCCACATGTGTATTGTATCTAACTTTTCTAAAATTCTATTCAGGCCCTTAACTTTTTAATTTTTTGACTAGTGTGTAGATCTGAAAGGAGTACATTGAGATGCTCTATTATTGTAGTTTTACTCTTCTTTAAGCATTTATATGCTATGCCATTTGTTTTATATATCTTTAGTATTGATATTAATTCATTGTTTCTGATGTCTTTCAGCAAAATGTAGTTTTCCTGTTTATCTTTTTTATTAGATAAATAATATATAATATTGTCTTGTGTGAGATCTTAATTACTTCCCCTGCATTTTTTACTTTAGCTGTAGCATGATGGATTTTGCTCCAGGTCATTATTTTAAGTCTTTGAGAACCTTTATGTTTGAAGTATGTTTCTTGTAAACAGCATATTGGTGGATTCTGCTTTGTATTCCATTCTTTTATCCTTTTCCATTTTATGGGAGAATTCGCCCCATTTCTCTTTACAGTTATGATCATTAATTGTTTATTTACCTCTATCCTGTTCTTTTATATTTTTTATGCTCTTGCTCAACACCTTCCCCCTTCTCCCCCCTTCGCACAGAAGAAGAGGGTAGTGAGAGAGAGAGACAGCAAGAGACAGAGATGTGCCCAGCTCAGTGCTCTAGGCTGGATGAAATCTGCTCTTCCTCCTTTAACTCTTTCTGCTCCACAGCCCAAGCACAGGTTCTTAGCCTTTCTTTTCTTTTAAAACCCCTCTTTGGGATTCACTAACTATGATGAGTTTGTTTTGCTTAGGAATATATCCCTCTTCTTCTCCCTTTGACTTTATCCTCTTTCTTTCATGTTTCCTTGTTGAATGAAATATATTTCTGCACTGATGTGTGTGTGAGTATGTATGTATGTGTGTGTATATGTGTTCTTTCCTCCTTTGACAGTTTCAAATAAGAATGGACTGTTACCCCCATTCTTTCCTCTTGTTTGTATAATCTTCTACTTGTACATCCAGTAATTAAGATAATCCAGTTCTCCTTCCCCCAGTGTAATTCCTTTCTTCTCCCTTTTCTTTCTTTTTCTTCCTTCCTTTCCCTCCCTCCCTCCCTCCCTCCCTTCCTTCCTTTCTTTCTTTCTTTCTTTCTTCTTTCTTTCTTTCTTTCTTTCTTTCTTTCTTTCTTTCTTTCTTTCTTTCTTTCTTTCTTTCTTTCTTTCTTTCTTTCTTTCTTCTCTCTTTCTTTCTTTATCTCTTTCCTTCCATCTGTGCATCTGCCCTTCCTTCTCCAAAACCTCTTGAATTTTGACTATGAAGTTCCTGAGAGGTTTTATTTTGTAATTTCTTTTAGGAGGTGCCAAGTAGATTCTATTTTCCCTTCCCTTCTTATCCTAAGAGATCTTAGCAGTTTTCTTTTATGATTTCTTTTTTTCTTAATTTTTAAAAATGCTTTATGAACTTCTGATTTATATCATTCATTTCCGCCAGATTTTGAGTTACAAATTTTCTCCCCGTTTTTCCCCTACCCACCACCCCAAAATAGCAGTCCACAGGATATCCCCTCCTCCAATCTGCTCTCTCCCGTATTTTCTCCTTTCCCTTTCGACTTTTCCAGTGGATCTCTATGCCCCAGTGCCTATATATCTTATTTCCCAATTACATGTAAAATAGTATTAATAATAGTCTATATATATATATATATATTTGAGAATTTGATTTTAAAACTTTGAATTCCATATTCATTCCCTTCCTCCCTTGTCTCCCACCCTTACTGAGAAGATAAGCAGTTCAGTATAGGTTGTACATGTGTGGCTAATGCAAAACAATAACATAGATATATTGTAAAAGACTGATTATATTTCCCTCCCTCCTATCCCTCCTCCCACTTGTTCTATTCTCTGCTTTGATCCTGTCCCTTTTCAAAAGTGGGTGCTCCCAACTTCCCTCCCCCCCCGCCTGCCCTCCCTTCTATCATCCCCCCTCTCATCCTCTCCCCCCCCCTACTCTCCTGGAGGGTGAGATACCCTATTTAGTGTGTATTTCATTCCCTCCTCAAGCCAAATTCCATGTGAATAAGGTTGACCCATTCCCTTTTGCCTTCCTATTCTTCCCCTCCATTGTAACCATTTTTCCTTGCCTCTTCTATATGAGATAGTTTATTCCATTCTCTCTCTCCTCATCTCCTCTCATTATATTCCTCTCTCACCTCTTAATTTTACCTTTTAAGTACCATCCCTTCCTATTAAATTGGTCCTGTGCCCTCTATGTATACCTGTAAACATATATACACACATTCACATATGTATTCATATGCCCATATACCCTCATATATACACACACACATATATATATTTCTATTCCCTTCAACTACTGAGAAAAGTTTCATAAGTTACAATTATTGTTTTTCCATGTAGGAATGTTAATAGTTCAACTTTGATAAGTTCCTTATGATTTCTTTTCCCTGTTTACCTTCTCATGCTTCTCTTGCTTCTTGTATCTGAATGTCAGATTTTCTATTCAACTCTGGTTTTTTCAGCAAGAATGCTTGAAAGTCCTCTATTCCACTGAATGACCATATTTTCCCCTGAAACATGATACTCAGTTTTGCTGGGTAGGTGACTCTTGGTTTTAATCCCAGGTCCTTTGCCCTCCAGAATATCATATTCCAAGCCCTTCGATGCCTCAGTGTAGAAGCTGCCAGATCCTGGGTTATCCTGATTGTGTTTCCACAATATTCAAATTGTTTCTTCCTGGCTGCTTATAATATTCTCTCCTTAATCTGGGAATTCTGGAACCTGGCTATAATATTCCTAGGAGTTTTCTTTTTGGGATCTTTTCCAGGAGGTGATCGGTGGATTCTTTCAACCTCTATTTTGCCTTTTGGTTGTAAAACATCAGGGAAGTTTTCTTTGAGAACTTCCTGGAGGATGATTTCTAGGTTCTTACTTTGATCATGGCTTTCAGGTAGTCCAATAATTTTTAAATGATCTCTCCCAGATCTGTTTTCCAGGTCAGTGGTTTTTCCCATGAGATATTTCACATTGCCTTCTATTCTTTCATTTGTTTGGATATGTTTAATAGCATCTTGATTTCTCATAAAGTCATTAGCTTCCATTTGCTCCAGTCTAATTCTGAAGCAAAAATTCACCTCATTGAGCTTTTGAGATTCTTTTTCCATCTGGCAAATTTGGCTTTTTAAGGCATTCTTCTCCTCATTGTCTTTTTGAGCCTCTTTTGCCATTTGAGTTAGTCTATTTTTTAAGGTGGTATTTTCATCAGTCAGGCTGTTGACTCTCATTTTGTAATTTTCTTGCATTGTTCTCATTTCTCTTCCCAATTTTTCCTCCACTTCTCTTATCTGTTTCTTAAGGTCCTCTTTGGCCTGTAACCAGCTCGTATTTTCCTTAGAAGCTTTTGGTGCAGGAGTTCTGACTTCACTGTCTTCCTCCCGTTCCATGCTTTGCTCCTTTTTGTCCCCAAAATAGGAGTCTAATGTTGGAATCTTCTGTCTGCTTTGTTTCCTTTGCCTGGTCATGTCGCCCCTCAGTCACTTGACCCCTGGGGTTTTTGCCACAGTAGGACTCTGCCACCAGACAGGGGAGTTTTCATCCCAAACACTGGGGTTTTCTCAGCTGCCGGAGGTATTAGATGGGTTCCCTCTCTGAGGTTTCCACACGCTCTGGCAAGCTGAACACATACCCCATGACCTCCACCCTAGACTGCAGTCCAGATCCAAGAAGGTTAAAGCAAGAGCGATTACCCCTCAGACTGGTGCTTGGTCCCCCTACACTCTGCAGGCCAGGAACTGAAGCTGCCATGTGGCACTGGCTGTCTGTGCTGGCGTTTCAGCGGCTTCTTGCTCCAGGGACAAAAGCCATGCACTCCCACTTACTGGGTCCCCAAAGTCAAGACTGCACTGACCTCTCACTTTGTCCTTCACATCTATGTGTTGATAATTCTGGAAACGGCCACAGCTGCTGCTGATCTGGAGTCCCTCCAGCCGGTGGCTGGTCAGGCCCGCCCTGGGCTAAAGGCTCGGTGTGGGGCTGGGCTCGACTCCCAGAGCCCTGCGCTGGCCGATTCCTGCTGGCCTGCCGGGCTGTCCTCAGTGGGAGGTTAGCTTCTCTGTGTCATTTTGTGGCTCTTTTATGATTTCTTGAAATACAAAGCCTAGAATTTTTTTTTGTCATGGCTTCTCAGGTAGTCCATTGATTCTTTTTTAAAAAATAATTTTATTTATTTTTAGTTTTCAGCACTCACTTCTATAAGATTTTGAGTTTTAAATCTTCTTCCTCTCCCTTTTTTCCTCCCTCCCCAAGATGGCACAGTCTGATAAAGGCTCTACTTACACATTCATATTAAACATTTTCATATTAGTCATGATGTAAAGAAGGATTAGAACTAATGGGAGGAACCACAAGAAAGAAAAACAAAAGAAAAGGAGCGCAAATAGTCTGCTTCCATCTGCATTCAGACTCCAAAGCTATATTCTCTGCATAGGGATGGCATTTTCCATCATGAGTCTTTGGTACTGCTGAGAAGAGCTAAGTCTGCCAGAGTTGGTCTTTGTACAATGTGGCTGTTCCTGTGTACAGTGTTCTCCTGGTTCTGCTCACTTCACTCAGCATCAGTTCATCTAAGTCTTTCCAGGTTTTTCTGAAGTCTGCCTGCTCATCATTTATTATAGCACAATAGTATTCCATTACATTCATGTACCACAAGTTGTTCGGCCATTCCCCAACTGATATAGTCCATTGATTCTTAAATTAATCTCTCCTTGTCTGTTTTCCACATTAGTTATTTTTTGCTATGAAATAAGTTAGATCTTCTCTTTTCTCAGCCTCTTGACTTTAGTATTTCTTGTGTCCTCATGGAGTCACTGGTTTCTCTTTGGTCCATTTTTGTTTTCACAGAATTTGTTTTCTGGGCAAGGTTTTGTACATCTTGTGTTGTTAATTCAGTGCATTCTTCCACAGCTCTCATTTCTTTTCCTCTAATCTTTTTGTTGACAAAAACATTTTAAAATCTTTTTCTTAACTCTTGCTTAATATTTACAGGGTACTGTAGCTGAATCTGTGCCCAAACAATGTTTTTATTTACAGCTTTGCTTCTAGACATTTTGGAATCATTCTCTTTAGGGTTTGTGTCTTGAGCCTCCCAGTCACCATAACATGTCTTTATGATTTAGAGATTCTTTTTTGTTTTCTCATTCTTGTAGCCCACTTCTTTGGTCTCGGACTTTATGTCAGAACCACTCTTTGTACTTCTGAAGGGAATATCTGAGCTGGTCCTGCGGTTGCTTTTTTTGGGGTATTCAGTGTTGTCATCCCAGGATCTGAGGGACAGCTCAGGTCAAGGAACTGTAAGCTTTCAGTGCCCTCAGAGTGGTCTGACTAGTCTGTCGGTTTTGGGCCTGAGGTACAGATCTGTGGGCTTGCTCTGCTCATCTACTGTTAGTCATTAGGAAAGCCCTGCTGCTTCAGAGCAACACAACCGTAGGCTTCCTTTTGGTCTGGGATTCCTCAGTAGGCTTCTGAGTGGGCTGGTGACTGGAACTGATTCTCTGCTCTGCTCCTGGATCCCACACAGCTCCTTCTTCCTCCCGGAGCTGCCCCTCGTCCAGTATTAGCAGTCCTACAGCTGCTCTTCACCTTGAACTGCCACCCACGGGCACAGTTCTTAGTCTGCCCTGGATCTGTGACCTGGAACTGAGTAGATTGAGAGACAGAGGTTCCACGTGGCACCTGCTATTGCATCCTACACAAGTTTGGATCCCTCTTAGCCAGATCTGGGATCTCTTCTTGCCCTGGTGTGCACCTTCTCCCTGCATGGGAACACTCTTCAGCATGTTTACGGCCAGACCCCATGCCTGGTGTCCACTGGCCTCGCTGTCTACTCTCCTGTACTTACAGAGACTGAAAAAATTATTCTCTTTGTGATTGTTCCCTTGGTTTTCCTGATCAGGATTTGGCCTGGCACATCTAGACCTGTTTGGAGGAGCTGTTGGGAGGATTTGCTGTTCTCCTTCCTGCCACTTTGCCATCTTGGCTCCACCCCTTGTCTTTCTTTTCCATTAGTCCATTGTTGTTTTTTTAAGTAAGTTTTTGTTGATACATTTTGTTTTATTACAACATTGTGGCTTTCCCCAGGGTCCCTTCTCCCCTTCCAGAGAGCCATCCTACATAATAGTATTTTTTAAGACAAAGAAAAAGATGGAAAAGAAAAAAAAGTCAGCACAACTGATTGATACATCAAAAAAGTCTGATAGGAGCAATGTTCATGCAACACTTGTAGATTTCCTTACCTCTGAAAGGGGGAGTCTTCTTAATTTTCTTCTCTGGGGCCATACTCGTAATTTTTTTTGGTTATGTTTTTGTAATCAGTGTGTTACGTTCTTTTCTTAGTTCTTCTCTCTGCATCAGTTCTTGGAGATCTTTTCAAGCTCCCCTCATTTATCATTTCTTCCAGCACAGTCATATTCCATTGCATTCAAATACCACAGTTTTTTTTTTAGCTATTTCCCCCATCTTTGGGTATCAACTTTGTTTATCCAGTTCTTTGCTGTTAAAAAAAGTGCTGCTCTTTTTTGGTGTGAATGGAGACTTTCTTTTTATCAGTGGCTACTTTGGAGTATATACCTTGTAGGGAAACCTCTGGATCAAAGGCTATGGACATTTTTAGTCTCCCAGATTTCTTTCCAAAATGGTTGTGCTAATTTACAGCTTCACCAACAATGTTCCTGTTTTTCCACATCCTCTCTGACATTGCCTATTTTCATCATTTGTCATCTTTGCTGATTTGCAGGGTATGAGGTAAAGCCTCCAGGTTGTTTTCATTTGTATTCTTCTTATTGTTGATTTGGGACATTTTTTTCATGGGATTGTTAATAGTTTGCAACTCTTCTGAGAACTGTTTCTTCTTATCCTTTGACCACTTATATTGGGGAATGGCTGTTGGGTGTATGCGTGTGCACATATAATGTGTTTACATACATACATACACCTGTTATTTATTTACATACCTTGGATACAAACCCTTATCAGAGAAATTGGATAAAGATTTTTTCCCATTCCACTACTTCCTTTCTTGCCCTAGCAAGTAATTTGTCTTTGCTTTTCAGTTTCATATAAACCAAAGTATCTTTTCTTTTGTAATTAGTTGCCTCTGTTCTTTGTTTGGTTATCAATACATCTATGCATACCTGGGAGAGCTATATCATGTTTCTCTTATAATTTTTTTATAGTATGATCTTTAATTTTAAGGTTATATATCCATTTAGAATGTATTGTGGAATTTGTGTAAAATGTTGGTGTAAACCTAATTTCTGCCAGGCTGCTTTCTAGCTTTCCCATTAGCAGTTTTTATCAAATATGAAGTTCTTTCCCAAGCAATTTACATTTTCCTGTTTTTCATAATCCATTGATTTTTAAAAATAAGTTTTTATTTTTTTCTGTCTCAAGTTCATTGATTTTTAATTATCTCTTCCTGACCTGTCTTTTAGTTGTTTTTGGTATGAAATATCCTAAAAAAAAATTTTTTTTGTCTTTTAGAGGGCAGTTGGGGTTAAGTAACTTGCCCAAGGTTACACAGCTAGTTTTTTTGTGTGGGTGTTAAGTGTCTGAGGCTGGAACCGAACTCAGATCCTCCTTACTTCAGGGCCAGCGCTGAGCCACCTAGCCACCCCAATTTTCTTTTTTTTTTTAAGTCTTTTAACTTTGTTTTTAATATGTCTTGTTGTCTTGTGGAGTTATTAACTTCTGTTTGGTTTCAATTTTCAAGGATTCTGTTGTTTGGGTAAGACTTTGTATGTCTTGTGCCCAGCTGTTATCTTTCTACTTCTTTCTTCCTTAATTCTCATTTCTTTTCCAGTTTTCCCCCTAGTGTTCTCATATCTTTTCTAATTCTTTCCTTTAGTGCTCTCATCTCATTTATAAAATAATTTCTACCCCTTTCTTAAACTCTTGATTCAATATCTCTTCCAGAAATTCTGACTGAACTTGTGCTAAACCTGTGTTTTTCTTGCAGACTTGCTTGTCGATGTTCAGTCACTTTCTTCCGAGTTTGTATCTTGAATATCCCTAGAACAATAGCTCTTTATGGTGGTATTTCTTTTTCGTCTGCTCATTCTTCCAGTCTTTCTGACTGGAACGTTTTCTTAGTGTTAGACGCTGGCCATTTCTGGAGGGAGTATGTTGGCTGTGCTTATTTTGTATTCTTTACGGTTTTGTCTCAGGGTGTTGAGTGTTGTGTTATTCTAGGAGGAACAGCTCAGCCTGGGGAACCTGAAAGCTGTAAGTGGGCTCAGAATGATCTCTTCTAGGGCAGAGTTTGGACTCTACTCCTTTTCTCAGCTCTGCAGGTTCCTTATTTGGATTTGGTTCTGAGCAGGAGGCCTGTGAGCTTGCCTCGACCCTGGTTGGAGCTCCAGTAGACTGGCTACTTCCTGACTCAGTCACACTCAGCCCTCTGCAGGTTCAGAGTGGCAGGATTGCTGGCTCCTCTTTGGTTTGGGCTTCCCCCCCACTGTTATCTTGCTGCAGATTTCAGACTGGACCAGGGACTGGGTCTGAGACCCCACTCCTCCTCTGGAGGCAGAGCCACACAGCTCTGTGATTCTAGACTGGCCCTTCTGGGCTCTTCTCCTCCCGCATAGCTGTGGCTCTGCGGCTGGACTTATGGTCATACCGGGGCCCCACGGTCTGCAGACTTCTTGGTCTGCTGCCCTGAGCTGGAAAAATGACTTGGCATTCCCAGTCTGGTCTTGGCTGAGCATTGTTTGTCCAGATCTTTTTGGAATAGTCTTAGGGGAAGCTGGGCTGTATTTGTTCTTGGTGGGTGTTCCTAGTCCCTTTCTCTTCTCTTTTCACCTCCCTGCCCCTTACCTTCTCACCTCCCTGCCCCTTCACTTTCTCACCTCCATGCCCCTTTACTTTCTCACCTCC
>NW_027185797.1:42223372-42245886 GCF_028583685.1 Petaurus breviceps papuanus
GCCCCCTTACTTTCTCACCTCCATGCCCCTTACTTTCTCACCTCCCTGTGCCTTTACTTTCTCACCTCCCTGTCTCCTTTACTTTCTCACCTCCCTGCCCCCTTACTTTCTCACCTCCCTGCCCCCTTACTTTCTCACCTCCCTGTGCCTTTCTCTTCTCCTCCTCTCTTCTCTCTCTTCTAGCTTCCCAGCTCTGTCTTCACCTCCTGATTTCTTTGCTGCTTTCTACTACCTCCACACCCTTGCCTCCCATGTTCTCTTGCTGTCTTGCCTTCCCCCACCAATCTTTTCTTGCTAAATTGGACCCTCTCCCCCCAGGTTCAAGGATGGCCCTAGCCCGGCTTTGGAGACACCCACGCATCATGGTGAGACCCGGGATGGATGGATGGGGGAGAGGAAAGGAGGGAGGAATTTGGTCAAGGGTGGTGGGGAGGAGGCAATATTGAGAGTCTTGTCTCGCCGACCCATCCCCTTCTCACCACAGATGAGGGCAGCAGCCGACCCCCCAAGCCCCCAACCTTTGGGGACTTCCTGTCCCAACACAAGACAGTATCAGGCAGCCGTAGGAGAAGAAAGACAAGCCGTCCCAGGGTCAAGGGACCGCCTCGGAGCTACAGGTGGGAATCTTCTGGCTGATTCGTTGTTTCCCTTTCCCCTGAAACTGGCTGGTGCTGGGATCACCATTTCCAGCGCCTGAAAGAAGTTGGGTTCTAGTAATAAGCAGCCAGACCCCGGGGCTGAGTGAGGCCCCATCCTTGGTGCTTGGTTTCCATGTCTTCATGCCTTCACTCTCTCTTCTCTCTCCCTGACTCGTGACTGATGTCCCCAGCCATCATGATGACCGGTGGGAGCCCAAGGAAGAGAAGCAGGAATTGCCTGCCGCCCCCCAGGAGAAACCTCCAGTGTCAGAGCCACAGGTAAGGAGGAAGAGAGAGCACCCTGGGCGTACAGACGCTGCCAGTTTGCAGGGGGAGGGAAGGAGTCGGGGACAGAGGAAGAAGACATGGGCCTGCTCTGCTCTTTTTACCCCCATAGACTCAGACCCCCAGTGCAGCCCCAGAGCCCCCACCTCCAGATGAGACCCCAGTTACTGCTGATGAGGATGAGGACCAGTGGGAGGATGTGAGTGGTGAGGATGAGGAAGATGATGATGAGGAAGGGGATGGAGACTCTGGGGAGGAAGAGGAGGAAGAGGAAGAGGATCAGCAGCAAACGAGTGCTGGTGGCTCGGAGCAGGCCCCAGGACCTAAGCAGGGGAGCCCTGCCCCAGAGGTCCCAGCCCCGGCGTCCCCAGCCAGCCCCTTTTCACCCTCCGGAGGCCACCAGCCAGTGTCTGACTGGGGAGAGGAGATGGAGCAGAACTCCCCCAGATCAGCCCTCCCAGATCCCGCCTCCAGCTCTGGTTCCACACCCCCAAGGGAGGGCAAGTGACTGGCCAGCAGGGTGCATGACCTCGACCTAGAGACCCAGCTCCAATTCACATTGACCCATTCCCAGAGGCAGAATTGGAGGCTAGGAGGTTTCTCTTAGGGCTAATTAGGTCCTCGTACAAGATGGGTGTGGGTGGGAGGAATTGCTTCTCCAGACCATTCCGTCCTGCTCCCTCCCCACAGTCCCCATGGTCAAGGTCTGGGTCACAGCCTAGTTACTGGAGGGAGAGTGGGGGAGGGGAAGGGGATTGGTGCCCTCAGGGAGTGGGGGTGGTGGATTCATCCCTTCCTGGTGCAGGTCACTTTCCCTAATGCTTGGATCCCCTGCCCTTGTGGTATCCCTTTCTTCCTGTGTCCCCTTCGTCCAACCTTAATAAAGAAGCAGATTGTAAATAAACGTGGATGCTTCCTCCTGCCCTGCTTTTGGGACTTCGTGGGCCCAGTCGGTGCTAGATGGTGGGAGGCTTGGGCGCTGGGATTTTGTCTTCTCATCCATTCATCCATTGGGTCCGTTTTCCCCCTTGTCAGCCAGAAGGGCTGGAGCCTAGAGGATGGAGACGGGGAAAAGGGGCCGGATGCTTGGTTTCGGGGGCCGGTGGAGGATGGAGTAAGGCTGGTGAAGTGCCTGAGAGAGAACCCGAGTGGGCGGGCTCAATTAGGAGCTAGAGGGAGGGGGCATGGCCAGGACGGCGGGCTGCCAGTAAAGGCAGAATTAGAAAAGGGAGGGGCGGGGCTAGGACACCGGGCTCCCGGGTGAAGGCCGGGTTTGAAAAGCAACAGGGCGCGGGCGGGGCGGGAGCAGACCGCTGCGGGGGTGGGCCGGAGTCGGAGCTGCGGCGAGGGGGCGGGGCTAGGTTGCTACCTTCGGCAGGGGGCGGGGTTAGAACGCGGGGCTCTGGCTGGGGCCGGGCTGGGGGGGGGGGCTCAGGGGGCGGGCTCCGAAGGCTGCGGAGCCGCGGGATCGGGATCGGGATCGGGTTCGGGATCGGGCGCGGGAGCGTGCGGAGCAGTGGTCCGGGCTCCCCGCAGGGATGCGCGGCGGCGGCGGTTCGAGCGGCGGCGGCGGCTGCGGCGGCGGGGCTTCGGAACCCGAACCGGGGTTCGAAGCGGTGGGGAGCGAGGCCCCCGCGGGCCGCTGGCTGCGCCTGGCGCCCGTGTGCGCCTACTGCGTGTGCGTGTCGCTGGCCGCCGCGCTGCTGGCTGCCTACTATGGGCTCGTGTGGGCCCCCGCGGCGCCCACCCGCCTCGCCGCCAGCCCTGCGCCCCCGGGCGCCTGCGTCCGCCCCGCGGCCCCCGGGCCCTCCTGCAGCCCCGCGGCGCCCGCCGCACTCGCCGCCCCCGCAGCCGCGGGCCAGGCGCCTGGGCCCCGCTCCCCCCCGCAGCTGCCGCCCGGGATCCCGCGTCGGAGCCGCCGCCGCCGCCGCTGGAGCCACCGCGGCCGCACCACGAGCCCCGGGTAGATAGACGAGGCGGCCACGCGCGCCCCGGGCCGGGCCGAACCGAACCCCAGCTTCGCCTGCCGCTGCCACCGCTGGAGTCCTGGGCCTTGGAACCTCCGGACGTGCGCCTGGACCACCGCCCCCGCCGCCCCCGCCGGGTCCCTGACGAAGGCTCCACGCGAGGCCGGTCGGGAGCCTCCCTCCATCACTCCACCGGACACCCCCGGACACCCCCTCCCAGATGTGCACCTCCAACCCCGGGGACCCCCTCCCAAATGTTCGCCTCCCTTCCCCACCCCGATCCCCTCTCCCAGATGGAGGCTCTCGCTTCCAGATGTGCGCCTCCCTCCCCTCGCCCCCTTCCAGATGGAGGCTCTCCCTTCCAGATGTGCCCTTTCCTTCCCCTCCCTCCCCCAGATGTGCAGGCCCCGCGCAATGGGGGATAGGGAAGGAGGGGTGGGCGACTGCCTCCGGGCCTTCGGAGATGCAGCGCCACCGCCCCTGGGGACCCTTCGCTCCTACGCACCAGGGTTTCCTGGGGCCCCCCGAGCCCAGCAGCTGACCAGCCTCGACCTCCCTGGAAAGGAGACCACCGGAGCCTCTTGGAACAGTACCTCCCCGTGGCGACTTCCCTGCCTCGTCTAGCCATCCCGTCTGGGGGTGTGTGTGTGTGTATGTGTGAGTGTGTTCGTGTGTATATGTGTGTGTACGTGTTTCCTATTTGGAAATAAATTCATCCATTCCTGGCCTTCCTGCGTGTGTTAGTTCAATGTCTGCGCAACTGGGGTCGGGGTGTGGGGGGGGGCGGCTTTCACTGTTTGCTGCCACTTCATAGCAGGCCAGTCCCCTTTCGGGGGGAAAGAAGCCATTTTGTAGTCTTTGGCCTTTGTGGAACCCCTGGGCTACGTGGGCATCCCCAGGTCTCTAGCCTAGATGGGATTTGAGCGCCCAGTGAGGTCCTTAGCCTGAGATCTAGGGGCTCAGCATCTCCCTCCGCTTGGGGAGGGGGACTGGGTGGGAGAGTAGCTGAAAGCGTCCAGGGTGAAAACAAGGGGTACGGGGGGCCGGTTAGATCCGGGAAAGCAGGCGGGATTCCAACGCAATGCCCATGCTGCGGGAAGATTGCTGACAACTAGGCCAGGCCTGAGGAGGGTCGGACAATAAGGAAGGACTTCCGTGTTCGGCCTGGGTGGGAGATGGGCACCGGGAGAGCGCCATCCTTCCAAGGCCTCCCAGCTACCTGATGCTTCCTTCTCGCCTTCACCACCGGACCATCGTGAGCAGAATACGTGCTTATAGATCTCCAAGTGGAGAGGAAACCTTGCCGTACAATAAATTGTAGGATATAACTGAGATTATCTGGCCCAGCCCCTTCTCAACTTTTACAGATGAAATACAGCTGGAATAAACTAGGAAGGTTGATGTTCAACAAGTGAGACAAGAAACAGGCTCATTTGGCACCTATGAAGGTGGAAGGCTGGGATTGCCTCCAGCTTTCTGGAGGATGAGGAAGTTGGAAGCCCACTGGGATGTTTGCCCTTCCCTCTCCTCACCACCGGCTCCCCCCCCCCCCCCCATCTAGACCTGTGCTGACACAGACTCCTGTCGTTAAAGAAGTTAAAGGATCCCTGAGGAAAGGGCACTGGAATTGTTTCCAGTGGTAGGAGATGGGAAAAGGGGGTGGCCCTGGGGGCACAATGACTGTCTACTCCTCCCCCTCATCTGTTGAGAAAAGTCACCCAAATGATGTGTGGCTATTTTGGCTTGGGGAAAATCGCTACACCTCTCTGGGCCCCTGGGTTGATCACGAACCACACCTCTCACTTCTGCCATGCCCAAATTATGCGTGTGTGCAGTCTCTGGAGGGTCCCTCCCAGCCCCAAGTACCCATTCCCAACACAGGTGTAAGCAGGACATGCCATTGATTACACACTGGGTACTAAGGGAATTGTGTTTTTTTCATTTTTTAAGGTGAACTTTTATTGAATATTCAGTCATAAAGGAAGTTATTTTTATTCATCAAAAGAAACAAAGGCAGCTGAATTTTTTAAATAACTAAACTTTACTTAAAATACAAACTTTAAAAATATTGCTTATTTTTCTATTAATTATTTTTAGTTTTCAACATTCACTTCCACAAGATTTTGAATTCCAAATTTTCTCCCCATCTCTCCCCTCCCCCACCCCAAGACAGCTGCATTCTGATTTATCCCTTCCCCCAATCTGCCCTCCCTTCTATCACACTTCTCACTCTTTCCATTTTCTTGTAGGGCTAGATAGATTTCTATACCCCCTTGCCTGGATGTCTTATTTCCCAGTTGCATGTAAAAACAATTTTTAACATTTGTTTTTAAAATTTTGAGTTCCAAATTCTCTCCCTTCCTCCCTCCCCACCCACTCCCATTGAGAAGGCAAGCAATTCGATATATATATATATTCGAGTAGTCATGCAAAATACTTTCAATGTTTTGTTTCAATGATTTCAATGTTTCAAAGTCATATTGTGAAAGACTAACTATATTTCCCTCCATCCTATCTTACCCCCCCATTTATTCTATTCTCTCCTTTGACCTTGACCCTCCTCAAAAGTGTTTGCTTCAGATTACCCCTTCCTCCCCTTTGCCCTCCCTTCCATTATTCCCCTTCTCTTATGCCCTTCCACCCTACTTTACTATAGTGGGTAAGATAGATTTTTATACCCAATCCAGTGTATATACTATTCCCTCCTTAAGTCAAATCTGATGAGAGTGAGGTTCACTCCTTCCCTCTTACCTCCCCCCCTCTAACTCTCCATTGTAAAAGCTTTTTCTTGCCTCTTTTTATGTGAGATAATTTACCCCCATTTTATCTCTTTCTCCTTCTCCCAATATATTCCTCTCTCACCCCTTAATTTTATTTTTTAGATATCATCCCTTCATATTCAACTAACCTTGTGCCCTCTGTCTATATATGTGTGTGTGTGTGGGGGGGGTGTATGTATATAGTGTGTGTATGTATATATAGTGTGTGTATGTATATATAGTGTGTGTGTATGTATATATTCCCTCAAACTACCCTAATACTGAGAAAGGTCTCATTAGTTACAAATATCATCTTTCCAGGTAGGAATGTAAACAGTTCAACTTTAATAAGTCCCTTATGATTTCTCTTTCCTGTTTACCTTTTCATGCTTCTCTTGATTCTTGTATTTGAAAGTCAAATTTTTTGTTCAGCTCTGGTTTTTTTCATCAAGAATGCTTGAAAATCCTCTACTTCATTGAATATCTCCCCCCCCCCCCCCCCCCGCCAAGTATTATACTCAGTTTTGTTGGGTAGGTGACTCTTGATTTTAATCTTAGCTTCTTTGACCTCTGGAGTATCATATTCCAAGCCCTTCGATCCCTTAATGTAGAAGCTGCTAGATCTCGTGTTATCCTGATTGTGTTTCCACAATACTTGAATTGGCTTTCTTTCTGGCTTCTTGCAATATTTTCTGCTTGACCTGGAAATTCTGTAATTTGGCTGCAATATTTCTAGGAGTTTTCCTTTTGAGATCTTTTTCAGGAGGTGTTGGGCAGATTCTTTCAATTTCTATTTTACTCTCTGGTTCTAGAATATCAGCACAGTTTTTCTTGATAATTTCTTGAAAGATGATGTCTAGGCTCTTTTTTTTTTTTTATCATGGCTTTCAGGTAGTTCAATAATTTTAAAATTATCTCCCCTTGGATCTATTTTCCAGGTCAGTGGTTTTTTCCAATGAAATATTTCACACTGTCTTCTATTTTTTTCATTCTTTTGGTTTTGTTTTATAATTTCTTGATTTCTCATAATGTCATTAGCTTTCATTTCCTCCAATCCAATTTTTAAGGAACTGTTTTCTTCAGTGAGTTTTTGGACCTCCTTTTCTATTTGGCCAATTGTGCTTTTTAAGGCATTCTTCTCATTGGCTTTTTGAGCCTCTTTTGCCATTTGGGTTAGTCTAATTTTTAAGGTGTTATTTTCTTCAGTTTTTTGGGGGGTCTCCTTTAGCAAGCTCTTGACTCGTTTTTCATGATTTTGTTGCATCACTCTCATTTCTCTTCCCAAATTTTCCCTCTACTTCTCTTCCTTGACTTTCAAAATCTTTTTTGAGTTTTTCCATGGCCTGCAACCAATTCATATTTTTCTTGGAGGCTTTGGATGTAGAAGCTTTGACTTTGCTGTCTTCTGGTTTTGTGTTTTAATCTTCCTTGTCACCAAAGTAAGATTCTATAGTCTAATTTTGTCCCTCCATTTGCTGATTTCTCCAGCCAATTACTTGACTTTTTAGCTCTTTGTCAAGGTAGGACTCTGCTTTTAGTGTGTGAGGGAATCTACTGTCCCAAGCCTCAGGGATTTTGTGCAGCTGTTTTCAGAGATACTTCTAAGGACCTGTAAATTTTCAATATTTCCAAGGTGGTATGATCAAAGGAGAGGTGTTTATTCCTCTCCTGGTCTGTGCTCTGGTCTGTGAGTGAACTCAAGCACTCTCTTCTGCCTTGGGTGAGAAGGATTCCCTCTCCACGCTCACCACAAGCTCTACCATGCCAGCTCTCCTCTTCACTCCAGGACCACTACCCAGGACTATGACCCAGATTCAAGAACGGGCAAAGCAAGAGGATTTTGCATCAGTGCAAACAAAGATAACCCTTCAATCCCCTTCTGGTCAGCAGCTTGATTCCTCCACTGTCTGTGGGACAAGAGCTCCAGAGGCTCTGCCACCATAGCTATCCCAGGGCTGGGACTAGATGACACTCCTCTCTCACACAGGTCCAACAGACTTTTCCTATTCACTTTCTCAGTTGTCTTTGGTGTTGAGAAGTCTGGAAACCACTGTAGCTGTCAGTGATTCAGTCTCGAGGCCTGTTCCAACCTATCTGTGCTGGCGTGGCCCAAGCTGGACTGCATTCTTCTCCCAGCCTGGTGCAACAGACCTTTCCTGTCGACCTTCCATGTTGTCTTGGGCTGGAAATTTGTTTCACTCTGTCATTTTGTGGGTTCTGCTGCTCTAGAATTTATTTAGAGTCATTTTTACAGGTATTTTGAGGGGTTTGGTGGAGGGCTCAACCAAGTCCCTGCTATTACTCAACCCCCTAAATATTACTTATTTTAAGAAAAGCTATTAGGGGGTGTAGCAGCAAGCACCCCAGTATCCCCAGGGTGGCTGCCAACACAGGTTCTTAGATCTGCTTTGTTAAAGGAAAGCAATTCAAAATGGGGTAACAAGCTTACTTTAATCAGTCAAATATGTATCATTTACCTAGTTCAGGGGAAAAAGGTCAGCACCCCGAACTTCAGAGTATACAGACAGAATTATCAAGACAGAGAAACAGATCAAGTAGACAGGTTTCCAAACTGTCCAACCATTACATCCATACCAAATCAACATCTGGGTTTTTCAAAACCAGGGGGCTCTCAACAACGGCTTTCCATAGTTTCACTGATCAAATCACAGAACACTTCTCAAAGTGAGCCCCAAAGCAAAGCCTCACATCAGGGATTATATAGCCTTCTCCTGGGTTAGAGAATGTAACCACCCTCTTGACCCATTGCCCAATGACATGGCATCAAGGTGTAGGCATTCCTGAAAACCAAGCCTCCTGCCACAGGCTCTATGTGACCACATTCAGCCTATTAGGAGGCAGAGTATATTTTCAAATCAAGGAAGGTTCTCAGGGTCTCTTAAACCTATCAAAGGGCCTAGGGGCAGGGAAGATCTTTAAAGTTGCATTTCCATTACAGGGGGATAATTGGATCTAGCTGAGATTCCTAGAGAATGGAGATTTTGTCTCTAGGGAAGATAAAGCTGCCCCCATCCCCTCTATGCACAGTTGTCAAGAGGACAGTGGTGTTCTGATGCCCATTCTCCCACCCAAGGCATCTTCTCTTTTACAAGGCTCCTTTATCCTTCTCCAGCTTAGCCTCCCACACCTTAGTCCTCCCCCTGATCCTTAAGTCTGGTTCACAGCTTCTTCCTCCAGAAGTCTTCCTCTTTAGTTCTCACTGCCTCTATCCTAGGGGGAAGGAGCTGCCTTCCTGGGTGCAAGCTCGGGATCATTGCCTTATTATAGCCTCAGGGCAAGGGCTGGCTCCTCTTCTACCACAGTAGCCAGAGAGGGAGCTGCAGGCTCTTTTGTGTCCTGAATATCTGAGGTCAAGGGAACCCCTGGGAGGAGCTAGGCCAGTGTTTCCTCCTCTCCCCCTTTCTACCCTCCCTCACTTATAAACCAGAGCAACAGAGCTCTGCTTGGTAAAAACGGAAGAGCTGAACTCAGAGCCACTGTTCCTGGACTGAGATGGAGCCAAGTAAGTTTTCCCCTCTCTGCCCCTCCCTTTCTTCAGCCTCCCCCTGCCCCTGCCTTTCTCACTGCCTTCTCTTTTCTCTGTCCCTCAGTTATGTCTCTCACTCTCCCTTTCTGTTTTTCAATGTCCCCTCTAACTATGTCCCTTAATCTCCTTTCTCTGTCCCTCAGTATCCCCTTTTGTCACTTCAGTTTTCCTGCTCTGTCCCTTTCTCCCCTCTTCTGTTCAACCTTTCCTCTCTGTCCTCTTTCCATTCAGTCTCCTCTCTTTGCCCCTCAGTTTCTACTCTCTCTGTCCCTTCAACCTCCACATCTCTGTCTTCCAATCTTTCCTTTATCTCTCTGTCTCTCTCCCATTTCTGTCTCCCTCTATCTATGCCCTTCATTGTCCTACCCCCTTCCCTCTCTATCTCCTCCTTGTTTCTGTCTCTCATCTCTCTGACCCTCACCTTCCTTTTGCCTCTCAGTCTTCCTCTACTTTAGACCCTTCATCTCCATCCTCTGGTCCTGTCTCCCCTTTCTCTGTTCCTCCCTCCCCCTGCTCCCCTTCTCTATCCCCCAGTATCCCTGTGTCTGTCCCTTAGTCTCCTCCCAGCTCCTGGTCTCCCTTCATTCCTTCCTTGGATGCTCCTATTTCTGCTTGTCAGTCTCACCATGTCTTTGCCCCCCGGTTTCTTCCATCTCTTCCTGATGACCTCATGCACTCTTCCCTCCATTTAGGTCATTCAATTTCCATTCTCTTTCTCTGTTTTTTTTTTTTTTTTGGAAGGTAGGGCAATTGGGGTTAAGTGACTTGCCTAAGTTCACACAGCTAGTTTTTGTGTTAAGTGTCTGAGGCAGGATTTGAACTCAGGTCCTCCTAACTCCAGGGCCAGTGCTCTATTCACTATCCCACCTAGCCACCCCCTCTGCTTCTCTCTTTTTAGAAACACATTTTAATTTCCATTGACAAGTGTAGATATTCAAATATGGAAACAATAGTATAAGAAATAATGAAAAATAGCATGGCTTAGTGGTTAGAGGACCACCTTTGTCTGTGATGCCTAGTGGTATGTGACCTTGGTCAAGTCCCTTCAGCTCTCAATTCCTGCCAGGTTATACTTCATGGAGGAGTTGCTGAGTCACCTTGTTGGGGTGAACTTCCTCACCAAGAGATCCCCACTGGGTTGAATTCGTAAAAAATTAAATTAAATAAGAAATCAATAATTTGAAAGATGAAACTAATCCACCAAGATGGTACATGGTTGTGGAAAGGGAAAAAGGGAGTATAGGGGGGTGGTGAGGCAGGGGGAAGGGGAGGAGGGAAAGGAGAAGATGATTATGCAAGGAACTCTAATTTCATCAGCCTTCTTACCCCTCCCACTTTCCTGCCAAGAGCCTGGAACTCTGTGACTCAGGAGAATGGGTCACCTTTTTTTTTCTCCACTTCCATAGCAAGTCAGGCTTAGAAGAAAGATTCAAATTCAGGTCTTCCTGACTTCAATCAAACCCAGTCCTTTAGGATGGCAGATTTCCTCTGCAAGCACTCTGCTATTTATAGTTGGTTGATCCCTCCCCCACAAAGATGTGCATATTGATGTTCACATGGCAGTAGCCATATCATCCTTGTTTTCCCATGGTATTTGTGTGTGTGTGTGTGTGTGTGTGTATGTGTGTGTGTCCTATTACTGGACTATGACTTGAAGCAGTTGGTGTTAGGATGGTCTTCCAGTATGTACATTGAGACAGTGTTCTACTTCACCAGGCCACTAGATGGTGGAGTGGAGGGAACATTAGGCCTGGCATCTGGAAGAAAGCATGGGTTCTCATCCAACCTCAGACTTCTGGGCAAGTCATTTGACCTCAGTTTCCTCAATTCTTAAATGGGTATAACAACAACACCTACCTCCTAGGGTTGTTGAGATCATATTTTTAAAGCATGCTTAGCACAATACTTGTCATGTGATAGGTGTTTAATAAATCCTTGCTTCTTTCCTCCTCTGGTTCTTTCTTCACAAGGTCTCACTCTTTCTGTATCCATTTGAATCCTTCCTGTTTGTTGTTGTGAGAATCAAATGAGATATTTGTAAATCACTTAACACAGTGCCTGACACATAGAAGGTTCTATAGAAATGCTAGCTCTGATGATGATGACCCAGTAACATTCCCCTCCATGAGCATAACACAGCCTGTTTGACCATTTTCCTTTGATTGGACAAGAGTTGTTTCTAATTCTTGCTACAAAGGAACATTTGCGCAGAGCTAGGTCTCACTTACCTTTTCGGTGCCATCATTGGGATACGTACGGTGCTAGCAGTGAGGTTCCTTATTGGGTCATAATGGGAAGAATTCCGTGTTCCTTTCCCCAAATCAATCCACTAATACATGTTTATTCAGTAGCTGCTGTGTGCCAGGCTTTTTGTTGGCTAAGCAAAAACACTGACAATAAAACCAAAGGTGAAAGCATTCCCTGCTCTCAAGAAACTTATTGTCTAGCCATGGGAGAAAATGCCTAGATAGAGAAATAAAATAAATACAAGGAGATTTTTTTTTTGGTGGGTGGGAAGGGAAAAGGAATCAGCAGCTAGAGGCTGAGGAAAGAGTTAATACAGAAAGGGGAGTTTGAGCTGAGTCTTGAAGGAAAAGAAATTCCATCTTCTACAGGAAGCCTTTCCTAACCTCTCCTAGTTCCAGTGCCTCTGCCCATTATTTCTTATTTATCCTGTTTATAGTCTGCTTGTGTGTATTTGCTTGCATGTTGCCTCCCCCATTCCCTCACTAGATTGTAAGCTGGTTGAGGGGAGGTACTGTGTTTTGCCTCTTTCTATCTCAGGCACTTAGCACAGTGTCTGACACATAGTAGAGGCTTACTAAATGTTAAGTGAGTCAGTGAGTGCATTCCCTGAATGGCATGTAGCCACTGCAAAGGTATAGGGACTGTTGATAGAAGATGAGTTACATGGGGTGGCTAGGTGGCACAGTGAATAGAGCACTGGCCCTGGAGTCAGGAGGACCTGAGTTCAAATCCGACCTCAGACACTTAACACACAAAAACAAGCCATGTGACCTTGGGCAAGTCACTTAACCCCAATTGTCCTCCAAAAAAAAAGAAGCAAGAAAAAGATGAGTTACAAGGGACAGTAATAAGTCCAACCTGGCATCACAAAGTGTTTATGGAGGACAGTAATGTGCAATAAAGCTGGAGAAGTGTTTTGGGGCTGGGAGGACAAGGGTTTTTAAAAATGCCAAAAAGAGTAATTTTTTATTCTGGAGGTGATAAGGAGCCACCAGAGTTTTTTGAGCAGACTCTGGGGGCAGAGAACTAGTCAGATCTGTACTGTAGGAAATCACTTTAGCAGCTAGGCAGAAAAGGAATGGGAGTGGGGAGAGACGAGTCAGAGAGACCTCTTTGGGGGCCATGGGTCCACAGGTGATGGGTGGTGGCTGTGTGAGTGGAGAGAATGGGATAGATGTAAGAGATGTCACTGGGTTAGTAATGGCAATCCTTGGCCACTGCTTGGCTATGTGGGAATGAGTGTGAGAGAGGAGTTTAATATCATACTAAGGTTGCAGACCTGGGTCATTGGAAGAATGGTGGGACCCTCCACAGTAATGGGGGAATTCAAAAGAAGGCTAGATATTTGAGGAACAATGGTGAGTTTTGTTTTTGGCTTTGTGACATAGGTCTGACTCACTCTTCCCAACCAGGCAGGCTATCCTACACCCTCAGGATTGTAGGGTACCTTGAGGGATTTGGGGCATCTCTTATCTACTGACATCAGGTATGAGTGACCAGCAAAAATAGAAATGTTTCTCTCTAGTACCTAAGGGATTCACTCTAAGCTCTGTTCCTATATCACATTAGTCCAACCAAGCTCATGTCTCCATATGGTAGGCTTGCCCAACGAGTCTGCATCTTAGTTACTGCTGGCCAAAGTTTACTCTCAGAGGTCACTTCTTTAGGGGGACTGATGTCCAGATGCCCTCCTGACCTTTCAAAACTCATGAGATGGGAGGCTCTATCCCCTTCACCTAGAATGGAAAAGACTCAATATGGAGGTCAAGGTCTGAGGTCTTTTCATAGGACTGCATGGTCTCAGAGGGCAAGAGGCCCCAAGGTCTCTCCCCTTACAGTCCCTCATGAGATGTTATGAGTCAAGGAGCACACCTAAAGGAAATATGGCCAAAAGGCCCAGCTGGGTCTGACTTGGCCTTCTTGTAGAGCCCTGGTGATGCAGCCAATTGGATAGGGTTCCTCCTTACCTGTGGTTACAGAATGTCCATGCATACTCCAACCTCTCCAAGGCCTTACCATTTCCCATTGCTACAACTTTCCTTGAAGTGGGTCCCTCAGCTTCTCCATCCAAGGTAGTCTGCTCCAGATCCTGATCACAACACATCCTTATGACACCCAGTTGGAAATATTCAAGAAGCAGCTGGTGATATGGTACTGGTGCTCAGGAGAGAGGTCAGGGCTGGATGTAGAGATGTGGCAATCACTTGGATAGAGATAATAATGAAGCTCATCACTGAGAAGGATTCGAACAGAAGCTTGGGTGTACACTCACTGTAGAGAGTGGGGACAAAGAGAATGGGAAGAGTGATCAGGAGGAAAGACAGGAGAAAAGCGAGAGGGAGCGTTGTCAGAAAAGCCCAGAGAGGAGATGGAGTCCAGGAAAACGTGGTGCACAAGGTCAAATGCTGCAGAGAGGCCAAGAAGGAACATTAAGGAGGACCCTCAATTCTGTTCATTAAGAGACCATTGGTGATTTAGCGGAGAGTGGTTTCATTGGAATGATGACATTGGGAGCCAGAGTGTAGAAGGCTGGAAGAGATGGAGAGAAAGTGAAGACACAGAGTGATTTTTTAAAGGAGTTTTACTGAGAAAAGAAGAAGATATAATAATAATAAATAATAGGTAGCATTTGAATAGTGCTAAGGGCCTTATGAATATCTTATTTGATCCTCACAACAGCCCTGTGAGATAGGTGTGGTTATTATACCTGTTTTACAGATGAGGAAATTGAGGCAGACAGCATTAAGTGACTTGCCCAGGTCACATAGCTAGTAAGTGTCTGAGGACAGATTTGAACTCATGTCTTTCTGACTCTGGGCCCAGTACTCTGTCTACTGAACCACTTAGCTGCCCCAGATGGTGGGAATGGAAGGGTCAAGTAAGGGTGGAGAAGAGTGGGTATCATAGCAATTAGCATATTAGGAGAGACTAAAGTTGAGAGAATGGAGGTGATAGTGGCAGCAATCTTCTGAAGAGGACAGGAGAAGAAGGGATCAGAGATGCCTTGGTAAGAAGGACCATAGATGTAACACTGGGCTGGAAGTCAGGAAGACCTGAGTTCAAATCCAGCCTCAGGCACTTAGTAGCTGTGTGACTCTAGGTAAGTCACTTAACCTTTGTCTGAAGAGTGAAAAATGAGGGACATAACAGCACCTGCATCCCAGGGCTGATTCTGTAAAGTCCTTAGCATGGTGCCTGGGACGTAGTAGGAGCTTAATAAATGATTACTCCTTTCTGTCTTCATCAGAGACATAAAGGAAGAGACAATGGGCAAAGAGGAGATGAGAAGAGAACCACAGCAAACAGCCTCTGTTTTTTTCAGTAAAAGGTCCTGAGAAGCTTGAGGAGAGAAGTTCTGGCCCAGGTTCATTAAGAGGAGTATGGATGGCCTGGCCACAGTGAGGGCCCCCTTGAGCTGGGATGACATCATTTAGTCACTTAACCATCACTTAAGCCACGTGGCCTCTTCCAACCCAGCCAGTTCATCAGCAGGTGGCAAGCAGTGGAGGCAGTAGAAGGTGGGATCCATGCAGAGTTCAGGACCAGGGAGAGAGGTGTGGAAGAAGACAGGACAGCATAGAGCCGAGCTGGTGGCCCCCAAGACCTGAGATTGGGACATGGAGGCAAGGGGGATGGTGAGGGAACTTTCCAAGGAATGGAGAGAGATTTCATCAATATAGGGAACTTCCAATGTGGTCCCAGTGAGGATAGAGAGCAGGCAGAAGTGGTGGGAAGACAGAATGATGGATTTATGCTTGGGTAAAGGGGCTTGGTGATGGAAGAGCCCTTGTGGGTGAGAGGGTGGAACTGTTTCTGTATACAGCTGGGTTTATTGCTTCATCCCTCAGAGAGTGGTTTCTTCCACTTCCTGCTCTTTCAAAACCCTGCCAGCTTTGAACTTTATCATTTCTGACTATCTTAGCATCTTCATCATCATCATACTTAGTATTGATGTAATGTTTTAATGTTTGCAGACTGCTTTACAAACATCTCATTTGGTCCTCACAGCAGCTCTGGGAGTTAGGTGCTCTTATGCCCACTTTGCAGATGAGAAAACTCAGGTAGATGGAAGTTAAGCTTAATGGGCATAAGGTGGCATCCTGAGCATGTTTTCATGTAGCTTTTCCTGATTATTAAAGAGTCTGAACAGCTTTTTCAGATAATATACATTCTGATAATTTCCATTTTTTTCTTTCATAAATCCCCTGTTTGTATGATCTGGCCACTTCTTCCTTAGAGAATGGACTCACTCTTACAGCTTTGTGTAGATTCAGAATGTCCTGTATAACCTATATCTGATTGTTTGCCATTTCAGGGAAGGTAGAAGGGAGGGATAGAATTTGGAACTTACAACTAAAAAAAAAAACCCAACCCAAATGTTTTAAAAATTGTTTTAAAATGTAATTGGTCAAAAATAAAATGTATATTTAAAAGGAAAAAAATAAAATGGAATGAATTTTGGAAAAAAAGATTTGGGATGTCAGAGTATCAGAAACATTCATGGCAATTTTTTTCTAACATGTTTCTTTCTTGTTTATTGTGCAGCTTTGATGATGAAATTATTTTTATGTAATCAAACACATTTTTTTGCCCTTTTTTCCTGGTTCTATGATTTCATCAGTATAGGGAACTTCTGATGTGGAAACTTCCTCCTCTCTTTTAGATTAGCTACTGATAGTCAAATTATAATCTTAAAAAGCTGATTTTGGGCATTCCCCTAGATTCAATGACTTCTCTATTATATAGCTAGTACGTGTCTGAGATGCATGATCCACTGAAGTCTTACTTCATGACACTGTCTTTCTGTCTCCTATTTCTTTTGCCTTTTTATAGCTAAAACTTTAGTTTTCCTTCCTTGCTAAGTCCTATAGATGTATCATCATCATCATCATCATCATCATCATCATCATCTTCTTCACCTCTCCTCCTCCTCCATCATCAACATCATCATGATCATCTCCTCCTCTTTCATCTTTTTCTCCATCATCTTCTTCTTCTTCTTCACCTCCTCCTCCATGATCATCATCATCTTCTTCTTCACCTCTCCTCCTCCTCCATCATCATCGTCATCATCATCATCATCATCTTCTTCACCTCCTCCTCCTCCTCCATCATCATCGTCATCATCATCTCCTCCTCTTTCATCTTTTTCTCCTTCATTATCATCATCATCATCACTGTCATCATCTCCTTCCCCTCCTCTTCCTTCTATTTTCTCCTTCATCTTCTTGTTCTCCTCCTCCATCATCATCATCATCACCATCTTCTTTTTCTCAAAGTTCAGATCATTAATCTATTTAGGATTTATTATGCCACATGGTTCTAATCCTAATTTTTACTGTACTGCTATCCAATTTTCTCAACATTCTAAAAATGAAATATTACATTTCTGTCCTAACATTTTCATATCTGACACTATTGTATTGTAGGGATTTGCTTCTAATTCCAGGTGGCACTTGGGCTTTGGCCTTATTCTTCTAACCCTGACTAGCACTGTTCAGCTGGGTCCTTGGAGCATGGCTGGTTCTCCCTTCAGAGTTTTAGGGATGACCTTGAGGATTTGTGGGCTGTTTTCTTAACCCCATCTGGTATGTTCTCCTCAATATAAATCATTAGGCATCTCTCCAATACCATCAAACCTGTTGACATCTCCTCAATGTCAAGTAACCACTTAACAGAAATCTGCTTTTCAAAAGGGATATATTCTGAGAAGTGCAGCAAGGACATAAATATGAAAACATCCCCTGGAACCAGAGTGCTCTCTCCGCTTTACATGCCCTTTACATACTTGGTCCCCGGGGTCAATTGGCTTGGACTTAAGTTGGTGGTTGCCAAACGTTTGCTCCACTGAGTTCACTTCTGGGGGTGTCATGGCTAAGGGACAAATTGCTTCCCTGCTAGCAGGATATGGGGACTCAATTCCCTACTGAACTGGGTCAAGCAGGTCACTCTTCAGGGCTGGCTCTGCAACTGGGCTTAGCTGCTGTGGCTACTGGCAGACACTACTCTGGACATCAGTTGTTTGATTTATTGAAGCTTAAACAGGTCTAAATTCCCAATACTCCTTCACTTGAGATCAGGAAAGAAAAAACACAATGGAGACAAGACACAATGGCACCATGCTTTCATAGCCACAAGGTGGCCATGTGGGAGAGTGATCCCTAGGCCTCCTCTCCCCTCCCCACCTAGAGGCCTACAGCAGTTTTTTACCTTGCTCACCGTTAAGTAAGAGAGCGAGTTTGTTAGTTTTTTGAGCCTTTTTTATGCATCATCAACATCAACAAAAATTTATTAAGCACTTGGGTATGTCTCAGGCAAAGTGCTAGGTTGGGGATACCAAGAAAGCCTACATTGTGGTCCCTGGCCTCAGGAAGCTTACATTCTACCCATACAGATCTGATTCATCAGCTTAATGAAAGGGTTTTTATTACTATAGCAAACTGACAGGAAAGAGCAAATATCTGTGAATGCCTTAAATTGGAAAGGGAGAGGGCCCTGCCATCATTATAATTACTTAATTGATTATCATTATTTAATTTAAAAGAAGTCAATAATTCAGGGAACTAGATGCTGTTCAAGACCTCTGACATTAGAGGCAAAGGACCTGAGTTCAAATTCACTTCCACTTCCTGCTTTCTAGATCCTGGGTGAATCACTTAAACTCTGTGGGCCTCAGTTTCCTCATGTGTCAAACAATGCTTTCCAAGGTTCTTCTGCCTCTGAATCTCAGATCCCAAGATATCTTGGTGAATGTTCCTGTCCCTTCTTGTTGTTCACCTTATAATTCCCATGTGATACTCTCGTCTGTGTCTTCTTCCAGATAGAATTCGAGACCCCAGAACCAAAACTCTTGGTTTACACAGACCATATTTCAATAATCATACTCTTTAATGTGCCCCCCCAAATTAGGAATTCCTCTGCTAACATTAAGAGTCTGCCGCTTTCCAAGGTCTCTTGGGAAAGGTATTCTTAGATCCCCCCGCAAGCACGCAACATCAAGTCGAGGGTAAATGTCTATCCTATAGTCAAGGAGGTGGCATGGTGGACAGAGCACTGGGCTTGGAGTCGAGAAGACTTGAGCTCAAATCCAACCTGGGATATTTCCTAGCTCTGTGACCCTGGGCGTGTTATTTAACTTCTGTCTGCCTCAGTTTCTTCATCAGTAAAATGGGGATAGTGATAGCCCTACCTCTAAAGGTTGTTGTGGGGATTAAAGGAGATACTATTTGTAAAAAAGTGCTTAGCACAGTGTCTGGAAAATAGTGGGTGCTTAATAAATGCTTTCCTCCCTTCCTTTCTCTTCCTTTCCCCTTTCTCCCTTCCTCTCTTCTTTCCTTCCTCCACCAAGGACTTGTGCCCACACACAAAACAATAAGAAAATTCCCTTTCTATCTCCAGTGGGCCTTCTTTCCACCCCCCATTCTCTCCCTCTTTGTACCTCTCAGTGTCTCCCATCCCTGTCCTTCAGGCTCCCCTCTCCTTGTCCCTTCCTCTCTCCCTCACCTCCCTGGCTCCTTCCTAACTCCCTCTAGACTTTATTCTAGCTTCCTCTGACTTCTTTTTCTGCCCCTACTCTCCCCTTAGGGGCCCCTATTTCCCGCCTCAGTTTCTCCTCTATCCTTAACCCTGCCCTCTCTTTGTCCCTCATCCTCCCTTTTGGTCCCACACTCACCCTCTTCTCTTGACCTTATTTTTCCTTCCTTCTGTCTCTCAGTCTCCTTTCTCTGTCTTTAGTTTCCAGTCTGAGGCTCAGGTTTCTAGAAGCTTCTGTGAAGCCCAGAAATTCCCTTTACAATGTCCCCAGTGAGTGACCGCTCCCACTTTGCTGGCATTCCTCCTGTGGGGGAGCTGGGACCTGCTCCCTTCTAAGACGCCCCATCCCATTTTGGGGCAGCCTTTAGCACCAGGGAGGTTTTTTCTTGCCTTTGTTTTTCCCGTGGCTCTGTGACATTGTTCAGGTGGATGCCTGCCTTGTCCTGAGGCAAAAATCCAACACTTTCATATTATCTCACCATCTTGATCACAGAATCTCCAAACTTTTGATTTAGAAGGGACCATAGCCTACTTCCCCTCTGGAATCACTCTAATTAAAGCATGCTAAATTAATTAAAAATTTAATTCAATTAAAATTTTTAATTACCTTAAAAGCATTAACTTAATTCATTTTTATGAACATTTTAAAGTATTTTATTGTGACAGCTAAGTGGCCTAGTAGATAGAAAATGTTAGACTTGAATCAGTCAAATTTGGCCTAAGCCACTTACTAGCTGTGTGATTCTGGCCAAGTTTCTTCCCTTCTTCCTGCCTCAGTTTCTTCATCTGAAACATAGGGATAATAACATATTTACCTCCCAGGATTTTGGTGAGGATAAAAGGAGATAAAGTGCCTTAGAGCATTATAAAAAGGCTAGCTGTTGTTATTTTAAAAATCTTTTTAATTTTATTTTTTCCAGAATTACACATAAACAAAAAATTTTAACATTATTTTTCTTCTTCAAATTTTGGGTTCCAAATTCCCTTCCTCTGTTCCCTGCCATTCTCCTTGGCAAGACAAGCAATCTGATGCAGATTATGCATGTGCAGTCATGCAAAACATTTCTGGGTTAGCCATGATACACAGACAAAAAAAAATCCAGAATAATAAAGAAAGTAAGAAAATTCTGCTTCAGTCTACATTCAGATGGCATCAGTTTTTTCTCTGGAGGTGAACCACTTGCTATTATCCATGGTCTTTTTTAAAACAATGATGTCACTCCTTTTCTCCCTAGAATTTTCCCTTCTAGCTAAGACATAGTTAAACAAAACAGAGACACTGAATGTGTCTGACAAGTGCTCATCCCCTGTCCCTCTCCCATGACTTCAATAATTAGAGGAGGGAGGCCTGGGAGTGTGGAGGTTGGGACATTTCTTTCCTTTCACAGATCTTAGTTCTAGTGCTGGAAGGGACCCCAGAGGTCATCTATAGCCCAACTTCCTCATTTTACAGATAAGGAAACTGAGACTTGGAAGCAAAGTTACTTGGCCAAAGTCCCATGGGGAGTAAGTGACTGATGGAGCTGGGATCCACCTTACACTTGTCTCTTTGTCCCCTTTCTGCTCCAAATAGAACAAGTTGAATCCCAGCTCCCACAGGACAGCCTCCAAGGCTGCTCTCATTCCCCCCTCACATCTTCTCCAGGCTAAACAATCTCAGGTTGTTTTTTTCTTTTTTTTTCCAAGTTCTCTTCCCTGGCCCTTGACTCAAGTCTCTTCCTCATCCTGACTTCTCTTCTCTGCACCGTCCTCAGCTTATTAATACGAAGGGCCCCAGAGCAAAGCCAAGCCTCCAAACAGGGCCTGGGATGGGGTAGCATTGGGTAGGACTATCACTTCCCTTATTCTGGACATTGCTTTGCTCGCACTGACCACGTCATGCCTCTGACTCATATTGAGACCAAAAATCTGCCTAACACTCCCCTTTCCATTTTTAGCATGTGAACTGTAGCCTAGTGATGCCTCCTTTCCTTCTCGTGTACTCGGAAAGCTGATTTCCTTGGACCCAAATATAGGACTTTTTATCCATCTCTTATCTTTCACTTAAATCATTCCCACCCCACCCCAAGATTTGGCCTGTCATTTTCACTCATCTCATCATTTATTTCATTTCATTCCCCCTGAAGATTTAGTCCATCATTCGAACTTGTCTTTTAAGATACTGACCATTGCTTATAATGGGTTATCAATCCTTCCCAGGTCCTTATCACTTGCCAATTTGATAACTGCCACCTAGGCTTTCATGCAGTATTAAAGGGTAGAGAGCTAAGGACAGATTCCTGGACTTCCCCCAATGCTGACCTTTACCTATTATCACTACCCTTTGGCTAGAGAGGTACAAGGTCACATAGGTAGTAAGTGCAAAGTCAGGATTTGGACTCAGATCCCATGACTCCAACTGAAGCTCTCCTTTTAACAATCATTCCACTGCTTCATGTTTATTTGTACTTTGTTGTTAATGTTTTGCAACTCTTTTAAAAAACATTTGGCCACTTATCTATTCAATAATAGTTGTTAGTCTTAGTATTTGTGTCAATTCCTTATATATCTTGGATATAAAAATTTTATCAGAGTTGATGCAAAGACTTTTTTCTACTCAGTTTTTCTTCTTATTCTAGCTGCATTGATTTTATTCATGCAGAAATATTCTAATTTATGTTGTCAAAATTGTTGTATATCTTTTATACATAATATATTAATATTTAATGTTTTATACATATTTTATATTATATCTTTTATATCTCTACCCCTCATTTAGTTAAGAATTTTTCTGCAGCTACAGTGATGAAAGGTATATCTTTCTATTTTTCCCAAATTAAAAAAAATTATTTGGCTGTTTATATTTAATGATATTTAATTCAAATATCCAAATGGATCTTACTGTGGTATATGGTGTAAGATGATAGCATAAACTTAATTTCTGCCCAGTTGTTTTCTAGTTTTTGTGTAACTTTTTGATGAATGGCAAATTTTTCCCCCAGTCATTTGTGTCTCAAAGTTTTTGAATATTAAGCTGCTGAGTCGGATAATTCCTGAAACTTTGCTTCCCTGGCTTTTTGACATATGATCTGTTCCTGATGAAACCATGCTCTCTTTGTCACCTCTGCTTCCTCTTCTATTTTTTCACAAGCCATGCCTTTAATTTTTTCCAGAATTTTGACAGAGAATGAAGTTAAGCTTACTGGCCCATAATTTTCATAATCCATTCTCTTCCCCTTTTTTGAAATGAAAATCAAGGCAATCCAGTCCTGTGGTATCTTTTCCATTCTCTGTGATCTTTCAAATATCAGTGGCTTTTAAATATCAAATAATTATGGCTCAGCAATCACACAATGTCAATTCTTTCAGGACCCAAGGATATAGTTCATCTAGGTCAGAGACTTAAACTCATCAAGAGTTTCTACTTATATATATATATATAAACCAGAGCACTCGTCTGCACTAAGACTTTTGGGACACCAAGTATTTTGATGACAACTAACTTCTTTCTTTTTCTGCTTGTTCAACCAAACGTTTTCTGTTACGCTTCCTCCCCCCT
>NW_027185797.1:42246286-42307007 GCF_028583685.1 Petaurus breviceps papuanus
GCCAAGCTTGGTCATCATTATTCCACATTGCTCTTTGCTATTATGGTCGTGGTGGTTGTTTCTGCTTCCATTGCGACTTTGTGTAAATTGTTGTCTGGGTTCCCCTCGTTTCATTTTGTATTGGTTTATGTAAATCTAACCTAGACGAATAGCTGGTAGGTCCACAGGGGCTGGGATAGTGCATGCTCAACCTGTTCTATACCCAGGCACGTGGATTAGACTGGATTCAGTTCCAGGGAGCCTGCTTTTAATGAGAGGGGGGGTTCCCTTTGTTGTCTCACTAAGGCCCTACCAGGTGCTCCAGGTAGAAATAAATATACTTAGAGCTTAGGTTATGGCTTATGTCAAGGACCTCCCCAAAAAAGGAGGAATGAAAAGCAAATATGAATCAGGTAGATGATAGATAATTTTACTCTTATCCACAAAAGAAATACTAACAAGCATTAAAAAGACTCAGCCTGTATTAACAGAGTAACACAAAACAGGATTCAGTAACTTAACTTGTTACTACTGCTACAATTCACTTGTTATTACTGCTACAATTCATTGAGAGGCTGATACTTAAACCTTGCCAATACCTAACATAGTTGGTAGAATAGCTAACTAGGCATTTTAGATTTCACCTAGATTCTGCACTGTCCAAATTAGCTCCTGATATCTGTGGACGTCTCTAAGAATGAAGCAGTGGCGACCATTTTTGAATTCACAAGGTCACCTCCTTGGGATAGGTAGTCATTTGCTTAAGATGAAGAAAGAACAAACAAAAAGTAAAAAAGGAAGCAGAGGATATAGATGCAAGTTTCCTCTTTCTCTCCCACCCCTGCCCACAGATACATTGAAACCCATTTTATGGGAGAGGCATGGTTAGACAGCCGCTTACCTAAACAAAGATCTGTGGGTTTCAGTGGACTGAATTTGCTGCCACATAGACGTGATCAACATGATATTGGGATGGAGAAAAGCCAACCCCTCCTCATCCTTTATGGGAAATCTCAGAGATATAGGCTACCCCTTAGAGAATTGGAAAGTCTCAAGCAAACTCTTGTCTCTTCTCTTTTTTTCTTCTTTTTGGAGGGGGGAGGGCAGGGCAATTGGGTTAAGTGACTTGCCCAAGGTCACATAGCTAGTAAGTGTTAAGTGTCTCAGGTCAGATTTGAACTCAGGTCTTCCTGACTCCAGGGCCAGTGCTCTATTCACTGCACTGCCTAGCCGCCCCTTGTTTCTTCTCTTAACTGATGCAGTTCCCATTTATAAGGTAGGGGGAGACCAAGGGACCACTCAGGGTCTGCCCTGTCATAGCAAAATGCAAAGCCTTTTCAGCATTGAGTCAACATCTGATTGGAAGCTGGTCATCTCTTAAGTGTGTTCCATGGGATGGCAGGAATTGTCCACCCTCCTTGCACGATACCTAATCTCTGCCTTCTATGTCTCAGTCTCCTCCCTCTCTTTGTCCCTCCATCTCTTCTGTTTTTGTCCTTTAGTCTTCCCCTCTCCTTGTTCCTCAGTTTCCCCCTCTCTTGGATTCTTAGTCTCCTCATTTTCTCAATTTCTTAGTCTCATCTTTTCTTTCCCCATGTGTCCTCTCATCTCCACCTCTCCGTCTCCCATCTCTTCCCTTCAGTCTTTTCCTCTCTCTCTGTACCTCAGTGCTACCTCCATCCCCATTTTCATGTCTTAGATTCGAACATCTCTATGATTCTGTCTCTTCTCTGCATCCCTCACTTTCCCTGCTATTTCACCAGTTTACTAAAGAAGTCTATCACTCCTATATGCTCTCTGTTCCTACATATTCGTGTCCCTGTCTCAGTCCTACAGGTTCTCCTTTCTCTTAAGCCTCAGTATCCCTTTCTTATATAGTGGGTCACACAATCCAAGTTGGGAAGGGTGTTGGGTTCCACGTAGGGACAACTCATACCTAGAATAAGGATCAGAGCTGGATTCTGAAAGGGACCTCAGCAAATGCCTGAAAGGAATGTCTGCTAGAACTCACCCAACAATTACTTGTCCAGCCTCCAAGGACAGGGTGCCCACCATCTCCAGAGGAACCCCATTTCACTTGGGCATCTCTAATGATTTTCCATTTTGACCCATTGCTCCCATAGCCCCTCTGGGGCCAAATGCGTCAGATCTAAACTCTCCTCCATATAGTTCTGTACATACTGGAAAGCAGCTGTCCCATTCCCAACTGAGCCTCCTCTTCTCCAGCTCCATCAACCAATTCTTATGACTCAAGACCCTTCATCATGTTGAGTGCTCTCCTCTGAAGACTCTCTAGCTTACCAAATACTTTCTTACATGGAACTTCCCCCAAACTTATTGCAATACTCCTGATGACATCTGTGCAGGACTACATAAAAGGGGACCATCCCTCCCTATTCTTGGAAACTCTGCCCCATTTAGTGCAGCATTTTTGGCTGCCCCATAACATGGCTATTTCATATTGTGCTTGTGGGCCACTCTGACTCCCAGATGTTTTCAGAACAACTGCCATTTAACTGTGACTTTCCCATCTTATACTTGTGACTTGATTTTTGAACCCAACTTCAAGGCTTTACTTGTGTCCCTAAGAAATTTCTTTTTATTAGATCCAGCCCAAATCTAGTCTAGCCTGTCAAGCAATTTTTGGGTTCTGATGGCCAAGTAGGGTGTTTCCCTGACTTCCTGCCAGATTGATGTCATCTGTCAGATTGAGTAGCTTGTTACCAATGCCTTTATCCAAGTTGTTGATAAATTAAGTAAAATAGCCCAAGCCCAACCTCTTGCCACATGGGCTTTGAGCCCTTAACAGCTACCCTTTGAGTAGACAGACATTCAACCGTTTTGATAACATTCTCAGTCCTGGCTTCTTTTGAAGCCCTCTGAGGAGAGGGAATCCAGTACCTCCCAAGGCAGCCTGGATCTTAAGCCTAAATCTGCCTCTTAGAAAACTCTTCATTCTGCCCTCTGGGCATCTAAGGTCTATTTATGTCCCCAAATTGGCTCAAAGATGTAATTTCAATAGAGACTATTAACAGGTATAATTTCACAATTTTTCATAAATGATGGCCAAATAATCTTAGCTGAAATTCACTCTTCACTTTAAGCAAACTTGTAAATTTTCCCCTTTTAACTGGGAGAGGTCCTAGTTTCTCAAACTTTGGTGCTTTAGAATTTTGTCACACTGAGGTCAACAGGACTGGTCAGATCTTATGACTCTGCCCCAATAGAAAGTCCTGAGGAATGTCACAGATAAAAATGACTTTAAAAAAAGACTGCTAGAAAAAAAAGATGGCTACTCTTCTCCCAATAGTTATCATCTACTTTAAAGCAAAACATACCCTCAATAAATAGTTAACAGTTTTCCCACATTTTTTTTACCACATAGTTTAAACAGTTCAATTCATAATCTAATAGCATCAAGATAAAAACACAAATTTCACTTTTAACAGTATTTCTGATACAATGACTCCCCAAATTTCACAATTTTAAGAAGAAAATTTTTAGAGACAATAATAACATACACAATATCCTGAATTTAAAGTATGAAACAAAATTCATCCCCAGTTAGGTGGCATCAATTCAATAGAATGAAATTCCAAATTTTCTTACATAGAAAGTTATTCATTTTTATCACTTTGGGCAATCTATAGTAATCACATCTAAATTCAGTAGAGAGTAATCCAATATGGAGTAGTTACATTCAATTAAAAATAATAATAGTTAATAATAATAATAATAATAGTTAACATTTATATAGTGCTTACTATGTTCCAGGCACTGTGCCAAACCCTGTGCTGATCCTCACTACCGCTCTGGGAGGTGATAGCTATTTTATACCCTTTTCAGGTTAGGAAAATAAGGTAAACAGAGATGAAATAATTTGCTTAAAGTCATACAGCTAATGCTGGATTTTTATGCAGTCTTTCCTGATCTAGGCATTTTTCAGTATATTGCTAAATAGCAAATGTATTTTGCAGTAAATTCTAATTTGCTATAATTTTCCTAATAAAAGAACATATCTCACTGTAAATGAGACCATATAATTTAGTTTCAGGACAAAACTCCAAACAAATCAAGTTTAGGTTTATAAAGTCAAATAACAGTATTTGGAACCTTGATCTTCCCAATGACCATTTACTGTCCTTCAAACTTGAGGGCCCACTATTTTTTAGTTATCTCATTTTTAAAAATCCATGGTGGCATTTAAAAAAATCACCCAATGAACCAAATCAATTCCATTTCTTTTCTTTAGATTTTTCTTTTTGCTTTTTGGAGGGGGGAAGGCAGGGCAATTGGGGTTAAGTGACTTGCCCAAGGTCACATGGCTAGTTTTGTGTTAAGTGTCTGAAGCCAAATTTGAACTCAGGTCCTCCTGACTCCAGGGCCGGTGCTCTATTCACTGCACCTCCTAGCTGCCCCTCACCTTCATATTGTTATTACCCTGCTTTGGTTCTTGAGAAAGCCGTAAGGGGTGGGAACTCATCCTTTCAAAGACAAAAGTGTTAGCATGCATATCCAAATAATTTTATGCAGCAATTTTGACTTCTAAGAGTTTCCATTTGGCAAATGTTATAACTTGATAGAATATATCTGTCTGAAATTGCTAACAGGCATTTCTCTAAAAAGTTTTTCAAATCCTTCTTATCTCAATGCGATCAAAAACTTCTTTCTAAAAACTCTATTTGGCTTACAATGCCATAAATTTCTGCAGACTGGAAACAAAGATTTCCTTCTTATCTGTGTCTCTTGTCTACCTCCCCAATTCAGCCAGAGTTAGAAAGGCAGAGAAAGAGGTTTCTTTGTGAAGTTGATCAAAAGTTTTCACTTTTTGTACTCTATTTTCTTGGATTGATCAGACCACAGGAAAAAGTTAGTTTGATTTACCAAGACACTAAACACAGATAACATGACAAGATAGACACATAGAAGTGAAGTTTTTCCTTCTTATCTCCCACTGAAAGTTAAATTAAAAAGTCCATGAAAGTAAGTCCCTGCTTGATATTATCAATAGCCAAGAGAGCTGCTGTTTTAAAACTTTACCCTCTTTTATGATTTTTCCCAACAAAGTTATTTGTTAATATTGCCATGATCTCTCTCTCTCTCTCTCTCTCTCTCTCTCTCTCTCTCTCTCTCTGTCACACACACATACACACCCCTTTTCAAATCATGCCTTTGTTAGGGTCTTCTTAGAGCTCTTTCCTTAGCCATCCCTTTCTGAATAGGAAGCTTTCTCCATTCTCAGGCCAATAAGAACTTCCTTGTTAGGGACCACTCACCCCTAAGGAGGTATCATCTAGTTATGTATGGTTTGAGAGGACAGGGAGGTCTGGGGATGGGTGATTCTTTGCCACAGAAGTCCATTGGTAGAGTCCATTACCAGAGTGTCCTAGGATGTTTCTTCGGTGAAGGTCCAGCCATCACATGGAGACTCAAAGTCTCAATCCCTTTGTTGATCACCATGACTGTTATGACAGAAATAAAAAATCCAAGTAGTTACATTCAGATAGGAATTTATTTAGCAGTGCATTCAGCTGCAGAAATAAACTGGGACCAAGGTTCTCAGTAGCCAACGACTTAGAACCTTGGTTTATACACAATTAAAATATAATTTAGAGTGAGTGAAAGACAGGGGAAGCAGGATTATAGGGATTGAAATACCTGGTTTCCTATTGATGGAGGGGATGAGGAGACACAGAGGTGAGAGGGTGAGGGATAGTTTTGTGACATTCCTTAAGCTGATAACCTTTGGGAGAAGGAGTAATCTTGTAACTTCTCCAAAACCAGGTGAAATTTAGCTTCACAAAATGGTAGATAAAGGCAAAATGAAGTCACTAATGGTATTTTTATTTTGGTTTGTTTTTTTTTTTGGAAGGGCAATTGGAGTTAAGTGACTTGCCCAAGGTTACACAGCTAGTAAGTGTTAAGTGTCTGAGGCCAGATTTGAACTCAGGTCCTCCTGACTCCATGGCTGGTGCTGTATTTTTATTGTCATGCTGGGCACTGTGTTGAGAACTTTAAAAATATTTTCTCATTTGATCCTCACAACAACCATATTTTTATCCCCATTTTACATATGAGGGAACTGAGACAAACAGATGTTGAATATTTGCCCAAGGTCATACAACTATAGTAAGTGTCTGAGGCTGAATTTGAATTCAGGTCTTCCTCACTCTAGGTCCAGAGCTCCCTCTGCAGCAGCACCACCTATCTGCCTTAAAGGCAATCTCCCTTTTCATCATTTCTTGCAGTATTCTGTTACATTTCTGGGCCATCACTTGTTCTTCCATTCCCCAATTAATGATCACCCCCTTTGTTTCTAGTTCAATGAAAAATGCTGCTCTGAATATTTTTGTAACCATGCAAACCTCCCCCCATTTTTTTTACCTAATAAGAAAATGGGCCCCAGAGAGATTCACTGATATGTATTAGATCATATAGGTAGTAAGTGGCCAAGTTAGAATGTGAATCCAGGTCCTCCAACTCCAAATCTGTTGCCTCTGAGATAAAATGCATGCTCCTCAGATTCCCATTTAAAGCCCTTCTTAGTCTGGCTTTATTATTTGGTATGACTCTTCTTCCTAATGCTGCATGGTAGCCCAAAGTGGTCCATTTGCTGTTCTTGGACCTCAACATCCCATCTCTCACTATGTACCTCTGGGCCTATTCCTACCCCATGGTGGGGAAGCATTGCTTCCTTTCCTTCACCTCTTAAAATCCAAGGCTCAGCTCAGTCAGTGGCCACCTCTTCCATGAAGCCCTTCTGGATTCCCTCATGCCTTCTCTCTGCTGTTAAGTTCTCCCTTCCTCAAAACATCTTTCTTTATCTATTTGTACATTGTATCCCCTAGAAAAATAGAAGTCTCTCCAGAAGAGGGACTTTTCTTTTTTATCTTTTGTCTTTGCATCCTCAGCACCCAGCATGCCTTGCAGGCTGCTTAAATGGATGCTAAATTGACTGGCATGTTTAGTCCTTGTGTTCAGTCTCTCCTGGTAATACTCCAGATTGCCTCCCTCTTTCCAAAAATGTGGCAGCCACGACTGAATACAATTCTTCAGATGTGACCTGACTAGGACAGTCTGTGGCAACTTACTCATCACCCTTGTTCTGGATACCCCACTTTTCTCCCTCTCTCTCTCTGTCTCTATCTCTCTTTCTGTCTCTGTCTCTCTTGTTATTTCCTCCCCTCTCAGGAATTATATTTAAAATATTGTTTAATTTCAATCTTATATTGAAATTAAAGGAAGGACATCAATTTTAAAATTCCATTTTAATATTATTTTATTTTCTGAATATATCACTCCCTCTTCCTCATCTGTTGAGCCATCCTTTGTAACAAAGAAGAAAAAAGAAAGAAAAAAAATGAAGTTCAGTAAAACTAACCCCCAGTCTCAGCCACCTCTGCCTTAGTTTGCGCTTTTATCACTCCACAGCCTGGACAATTGCAATAGCTTCCCAATTGGCTTCTCAGTCGCAAGCTTTTTTCCTCTCTCAGCCATCCTCCACCCAGCAGCCAAACTGTTTTTCCCCTAAATTGCATCTCTACTTGGTAAACTCTAATCTTTAGGACTAAGTAAAAACTCTTCCTATTTACTCTTTGATATATTTGCTATATTTATAGCTAATGATCTTCATAACCTAGCCCCTAGCCCCTAGTGTACAATAATATGGCACTCCACTCCCACTTCTTTGCTGGTTGTTCCTCGTGCCAGGAGTTCTGTCCCTGCTTACTGCCCTGGAGTATCCCTGATCCTTGGGTTACTTCAATCTTCTGCCCAAATGCCACCTTCTCAAGGAGGCCTTTCTAGCTGCTGGTGTCCCTCCTTTCACCCCACCCTACCCCCCCAAATTACTTTGACCTGACTCTATGTGTGTTCTTGTAGCAGCAAGCACCCCAAGTGTCCTCAGGGTTTGCTGCCCATACAGGTTCTTGGATCTGCTTTGATAAAGGAAAGCAACTCAAAATGGGTTAACAAGTTTACTTTAATCAGTCAAACATATATCGTTTACCTTGTTCAGGGGAAAAAGGTCAGCACCCCGAACTTCAAAGTACACAGACAGAATTATCAAGACAGAAACAGATCTAGTAGACAGATTTCAAACTGTCCAACCATTACATCCATACCCAGTCAACATCTGGGTTTCAACATCTGGGTTTTTCAAAGCCGGGGGGGGGGCTCTGGACAATGGCTTCCCAGAATCCATATCAAATCACAGAACACTTCTCCAAGTGAGCCCCCAAAACAAAGCCTCACATCAGGGCTTATATAGCCTTCTCCTGGCTCAGAGAATGTAACAACCTTTTGGACCCACTGGCCAATCAAAAAGTATCTACTGAAAAACATACCTCCCACCCCAGGCTCCAGGTGCACTTTAGCCTAGGGGCAGGGAAGATCTTTAAAATTTACATTCTCATTACAGTTCTATATGTACCTGTGTATATTTTATCTTCTCCAGTAGAATGGAAATCCCTTGAGGACAGGGACCATATCACTCTCGGTTTTGTATCCCCATGGAGACACCTAGTACAGGCTTAATAGTAACAAGAACTAATGTTTATATAGAGATTTATGGTTTTCAAAGTGCTCTCCACACTTTTGACCTGGAAAAAAGCCTTGTGAATGTGTTATTAGGCTGAGAGGGTTTAAATGTCTTGTCCAGGGTCTCATAGCAAATGAAGCAGATCTTGACTCTAACCCCAATGCTGTATCTACTGTGCCACTAAGTTGCCTGAAAAATACTTTTTAATTGAATATATACTATGTCCTACACCTATAGACTACATACATTTTCTCACCTCCTCTCTAAGACCAGTCTTGGTTATTCTAATTGCATCTCTGAATGAACTCAAATAGCGTTAACTTTTGTGACCGACAAATCATTCCCTTCACTTACACTGAATTTGTGGCCCACTAAGATATCCAGATCTTTCCCAATGGGAACTGTAGTCTTTATAGCCTCTCTGAACCTGTATTTGTGAAGCAGACTTTTTTTTTTAACCAAACTGACCATTTCTAGTTTGGGCAGAGGCATGGTTACAAAAATATATCATTTGGTATAGTGAAGGGAACAGGAGAGTTAGAAGACCTAGGCTCATTTCATTCAAAATAGTGACCGAGCATATGAAATTCAGAAGTCTATCTGCCAAGTCACACTCAAGAAATGTATGAATGCAACTACAAGATGCTCTTTTCAGAAATAGTGCTTGGCACATAGTAGGTGTTTAATAAATACTTGTCTCAATTTGACCTAGATAATAATAGAAATATTAATTGCTGGGGTGGTTAGATGGTGCAGTGAATAGAGCACTGGCCCTGGAGTCAGGAGGACCTGAGTTCAAATCCAGCCTCAGACACAACACAAAAACTAGCTGTGTGACCTTGGGCAAGTCACAACCCCAATTGTCTTACCTTCCCCCCTCCAAAAAGAAAAGAAAAGAAATACTAATTGCTCAAAACGACTAATGTGAGAATATGTTTAATATGATTGTACATGCCTATCTTGGGCAGGGGGCAGGGAAGAGAGGGGAAGAAAATTTAGGAATCAAAATCTTATAAAAGTGAATGTTGAAAACTAAAAATAAATAAATAAATTTAATTTTAAAAAATAAATATTAATTGCTCATGTAGGTTCTGCCAAAATAATAAAAACAACAATGCCACCTAAAATGATTTATTCAAGGTCATACCAAAATACTAAGGAATTATTTTATAGAGCTAGAAAAAATAATGAAAATCGTTTGAAACAGAGGTTTTTTTTATGTAAGGAGGAAGGGGGCAAACATTCATTAAGCACCTACTATGTGCTAACCATTATGCTAATTACTTTACAAATATTATCTCATTTGAGCCTCACACCCTATAGGGTAGGTACTAATATTATTCTCATTTTACAGATGAGGAAACAGAAGCAGATTTAAATTGCTCACCCAGGGTCAAGCAACTAGTAAATGTTCCAGTCCGGATTGGAACTTAAATCTTCTTGACCTCAGGCCCAGTGTTCTCTCCACAGGGCCACCTTGCTGCCATGGCCCCATTTGGCAGTCTGGTGAAAACTATTGACTCCTTTTCAAGATAATGTTTTTAAATACTTAAAATATATTGTTGTTTCATTTTCAGTCATGTCCCCTTTTTGAGGTTTTCTTGGCAGAGAGTAGTTTGCCATTTCCTTCTCCAGTTCTTTTTATAAATGAGGAAACTGAAGCAAACAGGGTAAAGTGACTTGCCCAGGGTCACATGGCTAATAAGTTTCTGAGGTCAGATCTGAACTCAGGTCTTTCTGACTCCAGGTCTAGCACTCTAGTTGCCCTAAAATAAAACACATAGGATTGCCAAGGAAACCAATTATATTGAAATATAGTTATCAATATTTTAAAAAAAATGAAGTTCACAGACTCCCAGGTTAAGAAACCTGATTCTGGGAAGAACTAGCTTTGAAGTGTGTATAATCATTCACTAGTTTTATGAATATAGAAAAAATTAGTCCCTCCCAGCCTCAGTTTCCCCATCTATAAAAAAGGCAATAGTGATACCATCAAACTTTAGAGGAGTGCTATGAAGTTCAGATGAGATAATAGACTTAAAGCCCTTTAACATTCTATATGGGACAGCTAAGTGACTCCATGGTACCTAGAGCACCAGACCTAGAATCAGGAAGATTCATCTTCCCAAGTTCAAATCTGGCCTCAGAAACTCACTAGGTGTGTGACCCTGGGCAAGTCACTTAACCCTGCTTGAATCAGCTTCCTCATTTGTAAAATGAGCTGGAGAAGGAAAGGGCAAACCACTGTAGTATCTCTGCCAAGAAAACCCCCAAATGGGCTCATGAAGAGTTAGACATGACTGAAAAACGACTGAGTAATTACAAAAAGGTGCTAGCTATTATTACTGATGGTCTTGTGTTCAATGTTTGGTCCTTATCAGGCACCCTGCTTCCCACAGAGGATTACAATTACCAGGATTATGAGAACTCGACTAGGGATACCCCTGTGGACGGGGTCAAGGGATATAGAGCATCAGAGATAATCTCCCTCCTGGTCTTTTCTATGGTCTTCCTGGTGGGCGTTCCCGGCAATGCGGTCGTGGCCTGGGTGACTGGGATTGAGGCCCGAAAGATGGTCAACGGGGTCTGGTTCCTGAACTTGGCCCTGGCCGACCTGCTCTGTTGTCTGGTGCTTCCATTGTTGGCCATCCCCATCATCCAGCATGACAACTGGCCCTTCACCGAAGCCGCATGCCACTTCCTGCCCTCCGTCATCCTCCTCAACATGTATGCCAGCGTCCTGCTGCTCATGGTCATCAGCATTGACCGTTGTGTGTTAGTCATGAATCCCATCTGGTGCCAGAACCACCGCAGCGTGGGCATGGCCAGGTCTGCCTGCGTGTTGGCCTGGGTACTGGCCTTGGTGCTGACCATCCCTTCCCTGAAGTACCGCAAGCTGAAGGAGGAGTATTTCCCTCCCAGCTGGCAGTGTGGAGTGGACTACGGTGGCGTCAAAACTGTAGAGTTAAGCGTGGCCATCTCTCGCTTCCTGCTCAGCTTCCTGGGCCCTCTCATCATCATCTCCATCTGCTACATCCTCTTACTCAGACGTCTGTGGCGCCGCCAGGCCACTCGCTCCCACAAGACCATCAAGGTGGTCGTGGCTGTGGTAGTGGGCTTCTTCATCTGCTGGACACCCTATCAGATTGTGGGCGTCTTGCTGGCCGTGAGCCATCAGAACTCCGACCTTTACTCCTGGGCAAAGAGTATAGACAGCTTAACCATAGCATTGTCTTATGTTAACAGCTGCATCAACCCGATCATCTATGTGGTCGCTGGCCACGGCATCAAAGACCGCATGAAGAGCCTGTCCATATGCACCAAGCTCCGGAACGTGCTGATCGAGGACTCTGTTGGGAGAGACAGCAAGTCCTTCAGCCGATCCACGATAGGATCGACTATAGTCGAGGGGCAGGTGTGAAGCTGACCTCTGGCCGATCCCTGAGGGAGTGCTGATGCAGTGTGAAGCACCCACGATTTCCTCTTTCTGGAGGAATGGTCAAGCTCAGCCTGTGGACAACTGAGTCTTTTCTTCTCCCTCTTCTACTAAACCACTGGCCTCCCCTAGCCTCCAGCTAGATGAGGGGCTTCTAGAGAGAAGAAACTCTTTTTGTCTTTCTTTGGATCATCAGTGTTTATCACAATGCCTGGCTTGATGGGATTAATAAACAGGCCTCCAGTCTCTCCTCAGAGAATCCTCTGTGCCTCCTTGCCAGCCCCCAGCCCCTCTTGGAGACCTCCTCTGAATGCCCTCAGCCCCCAGGAGGGCCCACTTCTCAGTTCCTCTGCTGTCTTCTTTACCTCCTTCTCCAGGAAATCCTCCCGGATTGCACCCACTCCCACCCCCACCCCCCATCCCCCAGGAGCTCTTGAATTTTCCCCGCCTGGTTTCAATAAACCTTTTGGTCAGAATTGAAGGGAGTACAGGTGTCCAGTGTTTCAGCAGGCTGTGGATGTCCAAGTGTGGTCAAAAGATGGCTGCTTCCCCCATCCAAATCTCTCAGAGATCTGCCCTGACAGAGTTGCCTGGCATGTCTCCAGTCAAACTCATCTCCAGATGGGTCAAGGTGTCCCAAATTTTGTTTTACTGAACTGGTGGTGCCTTAAGAAAATAAAAGTGACTGGGGGGTGGGAGGTAAAGTGGGATGGAGTGGGGCTGGGGGTGGGGGAGACAGGGTGGGGTGGGGTTTAAGAAAGGAAAATCTGAAGTTCTAGCTCTCAAACTTCTCTCCTCCTGACAGGCCCAAGAGACCTTTACCGAAAAAGAATTTGAATCCCATTTGTCCTTAGGCCCTGGGAAACCCCCCACCTTGAATTCTCCCTGAATTTTCCCCACTAGATCTTAACTTTTCATCCCCAAATCTATTACCCTTAACCTAACCTAGACCTCCATTGTTACCTCCAGATTGCCTCCTGCATCTTCCCACCTTTGATCCCATCAAAACTCCATTCTCTTGGTTCTTAGAGTCTGACCCCTAGTCACCCCAGTCCCATCAAAATCCTCCTTAGACTCTTCCTCCCAGACTACTAGACCACTCCTAGATACTTCCACAGTCTTTGTGTATATAAGACCCATCGAATTTCCATGAAGGTGCTCACATTCCTTAAGAGTCTACCAAAAATGGGGCAGCTAGGTGGTGCAGTGAGTAGAGTGCCAGCTTTGGAGTCAGGAGGACCTGAGTTCGAATCCAGCCTCAGACACTTAACACACACAAAAAGCTAGCCGTGTGACCTTGGGTAAGTTACTTAACCCCAATTGCCCTCCAAAAAGCAAAAAAATAAAATAAAATTAAAAAGAGTCTACCCAAAATGGTGGATATTTAATAAACTTTGTTTTACTTTGGCTGAAAGAAGGCTTGGGTTGAATTCATTTGGGCAGGACCCAGCATGTCGGTATTTTCGGGTCCTGAGCACCCCTAAATCTCAACACTCCCATCCTCAAATTTTTGTCCCCTTTGCTCCTCAGCTACCTCCTCCAAAAATCCAAAATGATTCATTCCTCTTCCCTGTTCTCTCCCTAGCCTCTTGGCTCATCTCTCCTTTCTCTCACCCTCAATGACATTCAGAGATTCAAATTTATCTTATAGAGGAGACCCAGTTAGACAATGATATATTTGAAAAGAAGAGGAGGGGGGTGTCTTAGTAGACTTGTAAGTCCAAAATGAGTCAGCCAAATAATGGGGCTGCTGGGATCTATTTCTGAGATCCTGTCATCATTTTGGTTCTCCCTAGCAGGCCAGGAGAACTTAGAGCAGAGGGTCTCTGTTTCTTGTTCCACCCTGGGCTTTGATTGCTCTGAGCCAAGTCTGTCCATCTACCTGCCTCTTTTTGTCTCTCATTCTTGCTTTAACACCTGGGCCATGAGGATTAGCCTTTCTCTTGCCTTTTAAACTCCTGACTGTTCACTCTTCCATCTCCAACCTCTGGTCTTGGTCCAGAAAGCCTCTAGGGAAGAGGTGAAGAAAGCACATGTGAGCACCCAATAGATCCTAAGACTTTGGGATGGTCAAGGGCCTTTGAAATAAGACATAGGCTTTTAGAGGAACCTAGAACATTTGACTCATAGGATCATGGATGTAAAGTGGGGAGGGCCCTCAGGGACTATTTTAACACCAAGCAACACAGCACACTTGAGGGCTGCTGCCGTGAATAATTTTAAGGATCTAGTCACAAGGAATAATCACTCTATTCAAAACTAAACCTTATTCAAAAAACCAAAGCACAACATTCATAACAACATAACTTATTATCAGGGTGACCACATGACCTTAAACAAAGCATATCATTCAGTATTATAACATACCACTCAGTATGTAACATGACACACAGCATATATCATTGCATTCAATATACTGCTCCATTCCAAGCTCTCCCTACTCCTGCCCGAGTCTCCAGGGGACCCTGCCCCCAGCTTCTATCTCTGGGAAAATGAAACTTAATAGGGCAATAGCAATATTTACCCACATGACCAGCAGCACTGTCTCAATTCACTCTCAAAGCCTGGAGGCTCCTTAATAAAAAGAGGCTTAAGCTAAGCCTCCTTCCCACGGACCAGTCTCTTTCCTTCAGTTCAATTCACTTGCACAACCAGGAGCCTCCTTCAGGAAGTTTCTCCTGCTGCTGCCACCACTAGCCTTCTTAATGCTCCACACTCCATGGTCATCTTCATCTTCATGTTCTTCTTCTGGGTTCACATTCATAGCAGGAGGGTAGGGGGGTTGGGGGGAGTGGGAGACCCTTAACAGTGGCTACCCAGAATCTTGTCCAGGACATCAAGTTAAGTATTCTTCCTGTGAGTGAGCCCCAAGATAATATCAGTCTTCCAGCTTATATACGGTTTTACTCAGCACCTGATTACCTCAGCACAGAGGGGCATGAGAGCCCACATGTGCAGCCCATGTGTGTGGCACCTGATTGGCTCAGTGCCCAAGGCCCACATGCCTCTGCACCTAATGTGTTACAGCTGTGGATTACCAGGGCTCAAAGGAGATTAATCTTTCAGATGTTTACAATTTTAGCCTGAGGTTGGGAAACAGAATTCCAAAAGAAAAACAACAAAAATTCCACCTTGATTGTACTTACAGCCATGTGCTCCAATCCCTTTATTTTCCAGGAACCTGATTGTCCCGGATCATATGAGTAGTAAATGTCAGGGCTGGGGTTTGAACTAGGGTCTTCAGTAGCCCAACTCTCACATTTTGCACTGAATTGACCTGAAGCCACCTATAGCTTCCCCTATAGCCCACCATCTCCAGCCTAATGCAATTAACACTTATTAAAGTATTGACTTCCACAAGGCCTTATGTCAGAACTGGAAGGTACCCTATAATAGAGGGCCTAGCCCTTTCTTGTGCCATGCACCCATTTGGAAGGCTGGTGAGGTCAATGGGTCCTTCCTCAGGATCTTTTTTTAATTCATTAGTGATGGAAATGCTCAATTTCAGGTCAAGATGAGTAAAAATAAATACATGATTCCCCCCCCTCATCAAAATTCATGGTCCCCCTGAAATCTACCCACAGGGTCCAAGTCAGGAAACCCAGCCTTGTATAATCTAGAATGCCAAAGCTGATCTCAGAACTGGCAGCAGGAAATAAATACATACTTGGTGTCAGGGGTTCGATCTGTCCCCAGGTGGAATGGAGTGGGGGATGGATGGCTATTTGGTGGGATGTTACAGCAGGGTCTTCCTTTCAGGACCCATCTAACTCCCATGTTCTATGATTCAGTGACTGTGGAGTGTTGAGAGCTGGGAGTGCCCTTCGCTAAGCACTCCATTTCTATGTTTATAGGGAGGTAACTTGAAGTCTAGAGGAGAGTAGACACTTTCCCAAGGTCACACATCAAGTTGGGGGCAGAACCAAAGAGGCATAGGGCCAAGGTGTCATTCCTTCCTTCAACAAACATTCCAAAAGCCAGGATTATGGGGTATCCAGGGCTCAATAAACTTGGTCTCTGTCCTTGGAGAGATAAGCCCTGGACAAACTGTGCCTGATAAGGGTTCTACCATGGCCCTGAAAGTCCGAGTCAGAGACTCTCTGAGTGGGAGGGGGCACTAGGTGATGGGAGGCTTTCTGAGTCAGATACAGGGAAAAGCTGCCCTCCTTGAGTCCTTGGCAGAAAGAGGAAGGGAGAGGGCCCAACATTCACCTCTAGGAGAGTCCTCCAGACCTAGTGAGATCCCAGGCAAACATGGGAGCTGGAGGAGCACAGAGAACAAGGTCCTGGACCCACCTCCAAAGGTGATTCTGGCTGAGCCCTGAAGACAGGAAAGGCCAAGGGGAGCTAAGAGCCAGAGTAGAGAGACGCCCTGGGCCCAGGCTCTGAAGGCTTCCCATGCCAAGCTGAAGGGTTGGTCAGGGTTTGAGACCAGGGTGGGTAGGGCTCTGAATCTGCCTGGTGCCTCTGCCTGTCCTGGCTCCCTGTCAAGCCCTTATCCTGTTCTCCAGTGGTTAGAGGACGGGTGACTCATGAGACAACCACACCCTGACTGGCACTGGTCAGCACGTTGTTGTCATCTTGTAACCCTTCCCATGGGGTGGAGAGTGTGGAAATTAGTGGGTGCAGAGTCAGCTTCACAGAGGGTGGCCGAGAGGGGAGCAGCCCTGCTTCCCTAGAATTCCAAGTGCTTTTGTGACGATTCCTCCAATGTGGGAAGTGGTAAGGCTGATCTGGTGTTTCAGTGCAGAGGGGGAAGGGGGAGGGGGAAGAGAAATGGGGTGTTGAAATCTCCCTGGATTTCCTCTTTTCCCCTACTCTGTGCCCCATCTTCTGCCCAAATATTTCCTGTTGTCCCATTCAAGGGACAGCTCTCATTTGCATTTGGGGCCCCTTAGCCCAGAAACAGCCCTAGTCCCAGTCCCAAACTGGCATCTAACTAGAAAACCCACTAGAATGGAGAACTCCTCATCCATCTGGGGTAGCAAGGCCTTAGCTCTTCCTTGGGAGAGCCTGCCCTGATTGCTAGGAAGTTCTGTCCTATCTGAAGGTGTATCTAACTATCAATCTATATAGGGCCTTTGGCTCGGCCGCCTGCTGCCTTCTGCCCTCAGATAGATAGATACACTGTCCTATCTAACTGTAACTTCCTCCCTATGACGGCCCTTCAGGTATCTGAAGAAACATGCAGGGGTCAAAGAGATTTTTATACTGGATAAATATCCCCAATTCCTTCGGCATAACTTCATATGGCAATGTGAAAGGTCAGTGTTGGGAGAAGCCTTAGAACAAGGAATGGCAGAGCTGGGAGGGGCCTTAGAAGAAGAGATACTGAATTATAAAATGAGGTGTTGGCCTGGATCAGGGTAGGGAACCTGTGACTTCAAGGCCATATGTGACCCTCTAGGTCCTCTAAAGGACTACATATGGCCTTGAGGCCACAGGTTCTCCACCCCCGTCTAGATGGTCTGTGAGGTTCCTTTTGTTCTATGATCCTATAATCTCCATGGATTATCTCACTCATCTGGGGGTATCCTACATTACCTTTCCTAAAGTGTGGTACCCAGAACTAAAAACAATTCTCCAGGTAGACCCTGACTTTCCCAGCGGAACTAATAGCTCCCTCTCTTTGGATACTATTGCTATTTTTAAAAATTCAATTTTATTCTATTTTCAAGCTCTCATTTTCTCCCTCCCCACCCATCCCACTCCCCATTGAGAAAGCAAGGAAAAATAAAACCTGTTACCATGTATGATCATATAAGACAAATTCCTGTACTGGTCATGTTTCCAAATCTATATACGTCTCCGTCTTCATCATGAATCTGTCACCTCTCCATCAGGAGGTGGGTAGAATGTTTCATCATGAGTCCTCTCAAATTGCGACTCCAGCTCAATTAAGGCAGCTCAAGATTACATTAGTCTTTTTGCTTGTGACACCACACTATCAAGGTTATGGTCCCACTAAGACCCCCGGCTCTTTTTCACACAGTAGCTGTCTAGATACAGCTCTGCTACCCTACCCTGGGAACCCAGGAACAAGGACAGGTTCTAGCCCCAGGTTTCTGTTTCCAAACCCAGTGCTCCTTAGCTGCTGCTTTCTCACTTACATTTCATCTTGGTTTCACTGTCTCTTTGGGGATCCTGGTTCTATGCCTGAGTGACCATGGAGAGGTCCCTTTCTCTTCAGCAGGCTCCAACTTTTCCCTCTGTAAAATGAAGATCTTACATTTGACAAGTGTCTGAGAGAGCCAGCCATCCCAGGGTCACCAGTCTGTGGCTCTCAGTTTCTTTCACCCAGTCTTTGAATTCTTCCTCCCAGCATCACAAATCTGCGCATCTTCTATGTCTTCACCAAGGCCAAGTGGACCTTCACAGGGATGACTCAGAGGGAAATCATCTATGACTGAGGTCATTAGATCAGTGATCTCTAAAGTCCATCTAAATCTGAGATCCTACGACTCCAGTAGATTCCCATTGTGGCTCCATGTCTTATCGGCTAGACTCTAAAGCAGCCTCCGAATGGTTTTTATCTTCCCCAGGGCCCCTTGGGCATTGTGCACATGACTGAAATGGAGAACTCCTCAGTAACCTATGACTATGAAGATTACAGCCTGGGTCCCGACGTGCGTGTAGATTGTGAACAGGGTGGCTCTTGTGTCTCTGTGGACCCTCTTCGGATCTCTCCCCTGCTTCTCTATGCTGTGGTTTTTCTAGTAGGTGTGCCAGGAAATGTGATTGTGGCCTGGGTGGCTGGGGCCACAGCACGTCGGTCAGCCTCCTCCGTCTGGTTCTTGCACTTGGCCTTGGCTGATTTGCTCTGCTGTCTGTCCCTTCCCCTGATGGCCGTGCCAATCATCCGTCAGGGCGACTGGCCCTTTGGCTCGTTCGCCTGCCGCCTCCTGCCCTCAGCCATTCTGCTCAACATGCATGCGAGCGTCTTGCTCTTGGCTGGTGCCAGCGTCGGACGATGTCTGGCTGTGCTTCGGCCAAGTGGGGCCCAAGACCGTCTGTGGCCGGCGTGGGCAGGTTGTGGAGTCGCCTGGGTGCTGGCGCTCCTGCTCACTCTCCCGTCAGTGCTGACCCGACGACTTCACCATGAATACTTTCCAGAACGCTATGAGTGTGTAGTGGACTATGGTGGGTCTCTTGGGGTTGAAGGGGCTGTGGTTGGCATCCGCTTCATTGGTGGCTTTCTTGGACCCTTGGGGGTTGTGGCTGGCTGCCACGGAGCCCTGCTGGTTCACCTGAGAGGGCAGCAGAAGCCCCAGATCCTGCGCCTGTTGACCTTGGTTGTGGTTGGCTTCTTCCTCTGTTGGGCACCTTACCATGTGGTAGGGCTGGTGATAGCTGCTGCAGCCCCTCACTCACAGCTCCTGGCCAGCGTTCTCCAAGCTGAGCCCCTCGTCATAGGCTTAGCCTTGACCAATAGCTGTCTCAATCCCATCCTATTCCTGGTCTTAGGCCGGGCTCGGCTCCACAGGTCCCTATGGGCTGCCTGCCGCCTGGCTCTGGGTGAGGACACAGAGGAGGATGTTGATGGGCCCAGAAGTAGCAAGTCTACCAGTGAAGCAATGGTCTCAGAGATGGTCTAGATTAAGGAGGAGCTTAGTTTAAACTTGGCTCTTCTGCCTATTAAGGGAGTGGCCTTGGGCAAGTTCCCATCACCTCTTACTTTTCCTATCTATGAAATGAGGAGTCTGCAAAAAGTGGCCAAACTGCACATACCCAATGGGGTCAAGGACAGAGGGAAAGAACCCACATGTGCAAAAATATACATATTCCTATATGTTAGCAATTTTTGTTGTAGCAAAGAACTGGTAACAAAGTAGGGACAGATCAATTGGGAATGGCTGAACCAGTCACACTATAGGACTACAAGGGGCCTTTATTGCACTATCAGAAATGAAGAATATGACAGAGTCAGAGAAATATGGAGCCATATACAAACTGAAGCAGAGTGAAGCAGTCAGAAGAACAACTTACAGAATGTAGTTTGAGGGCAGATAGACCTTGGAACTCTGACCAAAGCAGGGACCAACGGTGACTTCAAAAGACATAATAAAATGAATCTTCTGTGAGGGGATGAGGAGAAGGTAGATAGTAATTAAAATGGAAAGAATAACCAAAAAAGTTATGGATGCTATGGGCTCACTCTCTCAACTCAAACTGGACTAGTAGAACGGGTCCGTTTTTCCTTTCCTGTTTCTAGGCATAGGCAATCTTGAAGAGTTGTGGCTTCTAAGTTTGCTCATGAGCCCCCATCAGGTATGTCCCTCTTAATATTATGTAACTAGTGGATATCTCCCCAATATCAATTAACAAATTAACATCAGTTAGCTTTTACAAAGGGATATTTACAGAGAAGCAAGGACTGAAGCACAACCACATCCCTTTCCCTTCTCAAGTGACTGTGTGCAGCTTGGTAGAGCAGTGAATAGAGTTCTGGGCCTGGAGTCAGGTAGACCTGAGTTCAAATTTGGTCTCAGATACTTATACTAGCTGCGTGACCCTGGGCAAGTCACTTACTTAACTTTTGTTTGCCTCAGTTTTCTCAGCTGTAAGATGGGGATAACAAGAGTACTTACCTCCCAGGGTTGTAGTGAGGATCAAATGAAGTAATATTTATAAAAGTAAAGTGCCTGACACATAGTAGACATTATAAACAAATATATATATTTTTAAATTTTTTATTCATTTTAAATTTAAATACAAAATGAGAATCTAAAAAAAAAAGAATATTTCCATGTACACAGCAGAACACAAGAGAAGATTCAATAAAAAACAATAAATTTCCACTTCAAGAAAACCTATATAATAAATACCACACATTGTTTCCAAAGCTATCCGGCTTTTCTTTGCTTCCTTGTTAAGTTTTCTTTTGTTCTCTGCTATGCACTTTTTACTTCATTTTCTCCTCCCCTCCCCAACAAAGCTACAATTAAATGCAGATATCTATATCTATGAGTGTGTATAAATATATATATATATATATCATATACATATGTGAAAGGTCATCCTATGCATATTCCCACTTATCTCTTTCTCTGGAGGTGTTTAGCATCTTCCTTCATAAGTCCAAGTCCTTCTATGCTTTTTCTAAATCAACCAGCTCATTATTTCCTAAGCCACAGCAGTATTCCAACACAATCACATATTATTTGAGAGACTATCTACAAAAGTTTTTCCCCCCAATTTTCTGCATTCCTTCTACTCTTGGCTACATTGGTTTTATTTATACAAGGAAATTTTAATCTAAAATAATTGAAATGATCTATTTTACACTTGAACAATGTTCTCACCTTATAATATAGTTTAATGTCTGATACTGCTGACTCCTTCCTTTACAACCTTTCCCCCTGGTTTCTTTGAAATTCCTGACCTTTTGTTCTTCCAAGTGAATTTTATTATTTTTTTCTAATTCAGTAAGATACTTTTATACTTCTTTAAAGTAATTTAATTTGTATGACTGAATAAATAGATTAGTTAGGTAAAACTGTCATTTTTTTATTATATTGGCTTTACCTACCCATGAACAGTAAATATTACTCTAATTATTTAGATCTGACTTTGTATAAATAGTGTTATATGTTTATGTTTGTATAGTTCTTGTGTCTGTTTTGGCACGTATACTCTCAATTATTTTATACTGTCTACTTACTTTAAATGGTCTAAAACAATATTGAATAATATTGGCAACATGGTATAATTTCCCTATTTTTCTCTTTTGATTATATTTATTTTAGCTTTAACTTTGTCCAATATCATGATTATTACTCTTGCTTTTTTACATAATAAATTCTACTCCAGTTTTTTATTCTATCCTTGTGTGTATCACTTATTTTTATTGTGTTTCCTGAAAATAACATATTATTGAATTCAAAATTTTAATCTGCTATTCATTTCCATTTTATGTGTAAATTCATACCATTCACATTCTAAGCTATAATTACTTGCTGTGTATTTCCCTCCTTCCTATTTTTCCTTACTATCCTTCTCACCTTATTTACCCTATCCCTCCTCACTCTTCTAATTTACTTCTACCTGCTACCTTGTTCTTGTATTCCTTAAACTACCCACCCTTCTAAGAGTCCCTCTTTGTCCTCTAACCCCACCTTATCCCCTTGCCCTCATTTCTTTCTGAATTTAGAAGACTTTTATATATACATACACACACATGTGTTGATGATCCTTCTTTAACGAATGTTTGATGAGAGTAAACTTCCAGCATTACCTACCCTCCCCCCCACTTGCTTCTTCTGTATCATTTCTTCCTTTCGTATCTCAGTTGGATGAGATAATTACTTTTTTTTTTATCTCTTCCTACAGTTTATTTTAAGAATTTCCCCATCATATACAGATCAGTACAATCTTTTCTTTCAAACTACCCAGATAATGACAGTCATAAGAGTACTGATAACATTTCTACATATAAGAAGTAAACAATTTGATCCTATTAGTCACTATTTCTGCTTTGCCTTCTTGTTCTAGAACCTTAGGACAATTTTCCTTGATAATTTCTTGTATCAAGATTCTTCTTTTTTTTTTTTTTGTCTTTTTGGAAGAGGGAAGGCAGGGCAATTGGGGTTAAGTGACTTGTCCAAGGTCACACAGCTAGAAGTGTTAAGTGTCTGAGGTCAGACTTGAACTCAGGTCCTTCTGTCTCCAGAGCCAGTGTTCTATTCACTGTGCCACCTAACTGCCCCTCAAGATTCTTTATTGTACTTTTCAAGTAGTCTATTTTTATATTATTTCTCCTCAATTTGTTTTCTAGATCAGTTGTTTTTCTGATACGCTGTTCCATTTTTCTTCTATTTTTTTCATTCTTTTGATTTTGTTTTATTCTTTCTTGGTGTCTTATAGCTACCCCTTGCCCACTTCTAGTTTTCAAGAAATTATTTTTTTCCTTAAGTTTTTGAATCTTCCACTTGTTTGACTTTTTTCATAATTTTCTTGAACTGCTTTTATTTTTTTCTATGTTTTTCCTCAGTTTCTCTTATTTGATTTTTAAAGTCCTTTTAAAGTTCTTCCAACAACTCTTTTTGGGCTTGGAACCATTTGATATTTCTTACTGAAAAAGGAGTGGCTTTTTTAGCTCCATTATCTTCCTTTCAATATTAACCCAGATCTTCTCTACCCCTATAGTGACTATCTATGGTTGGGTTCTTTCTCCTTTGCTTACCCATTTTTATTTTTATTTTGTTTTTTAGCAGCTATTATTATAATCAAGCTATAGTCCTGAGATGTGGGGAATGATGTCCTAAGCCTTGGGTCCTTCTTACTGTTATTTTCTGAGGTCTGTCCCAGGGTCCAACCTTGGGCTCTCCTCTCTCCCCCTAAGCCATCACCAGGGCCCTCAGCTACATTGTCCTTCCATCACCTAGCAGTAGCTCCAATGACTGCAAACTACCACTGTCCTCTCTGCCCTGGAACTGAAACCAGGGACTCTGCCCTCCTGCAAGTGCCCACAGCCAACAGGGTCCCAGCCCCTCTCAGGTGTGAGCTATCCTCTACTGCAGCTGCAACCTAGGACCTCGACCTCATCTGGTCAGCACAGCTGTGCTTGGTGTCCCTCGACAACTGAAGGTCCTTCAGTCTTCTCCTACTCAGCCTTCAGACCCCACTGTCAATGAGGTGAAAATTCCGGAAGCTGAGGCTGTCCCCAAGGCTTGTTGTTGTCTGAGGTCCTACCTCTGCCCCGGGAGGTCGGGTCTTCCCTGGGGTCTTCTTAGGTTGTCTTTACCCCACTCCTGTTTATTTCTGCTGCTCTAGTTCACCCTGGGGTGATGTTGTGCCTTTTTTGTGTGTGAAGGAAATCTGGGAAGCCAAAAGTTTTCTGAACTTCTCCACCATCTTCCCAAAATTCCTCTAGTAGGATACACACACACATACACATACACACACATAATGATAATCATTTAATATCATTTTGGGGCCTTAACAAGAGCCGAAACCTTAACTAATCAATCAGACTGCTTTGCTTTGCTCTAAAAAAGGCCTTTCCTGTATAACTTAAAAGACCAGATCAGCTGGACAATGAGTATTCTTCCTGTTTGTGACAGGATGCCTGCAATCAGAAGAGTGGGGCGTCTCTTATCTTGGGCACACATGCCATATGGGGGCAGATATCCTGGGACTGTAACTTCCAATTGACATTACTTTGTCAATTGTCTTGTCTTAATGTATTCAACGAAGAAAATCCCTTCTAAGGAACTGTATCCAACTAAGAAACTATCCTGGTATGGATAAAAAACAACATACGGCAACCATAAATCTGAGGGACACAGACACACTGGGATTGTCCTAAAGCATATAAGAACGTCGTCATTCTTGTATCAGACAGTCAGAACTTAAGATTTTGGCTCCTTGTACATAGAAGCTCACTAGCTTTGTCTAGCTTTAAGGGAATAAATGATAAAAACACAAATCACCTAGCCTGTTTGTCTCTTTAACCAAACTTTCAGGTTGACAGTGTATATGTACATACATATACCTATCTATATACATATACATACATACATATATATGTATATGCTCATACCCTTCCTTTCTTTTTGTTCTCTGAAGTATAGAAAAGGGTCCCTACCTAGAAGCAAGCCCACCATACTTCCATGTGAGTTGGTATTAGGCAGGGGCTATTGTATTTGTTGTAAGAGCTGGACTCTCTAGCCAAGCCTCTTATTACACAATATTTTAGTCATCAACTTTACGTTAACTACAAATGGTTACTAAGCACGTTTATGTGGTTGTATTGATATTCAACATTACGTTTCTAATAAAACATCTAATTTTAAAACATTAAATAAAGAGGCTTGACAGTGGTCCCTTCCCAATCCAAATCCTAAAATCTTTTGATTCTAACTAGGTCCCTGGCTCTCTGTCTTACCCCTGGGAAGCCAGAAGGTGGAGATGAGGAGGGAGAGAATTTCGAATATGGGGGAGAGCCAGTGAAAACACTAGTAGTCTGAAGATGGACTGTGGTATTAGAGGAAAGGACCAAGCCAGAGTCACTGGATGGAAGAGTGTGGAGTTGGGGTGGGTGGGGAAGTGTAAGAAGCCTGAAAAGATAGGGACTGTACCTGGGACTTCACTGATAGAGGGAACTCTCAGAGAGGGAGGCCCCCTCTACCAGTATAGGTTGGCATTTTCTATGCAAATTATAGCCTTCGAGAATTACCTGAACTCAAATGACACTTAATTCAGCCAATAAGCATTTATTAAGTACCTACTTAATACCAGATATTGTGGCAAGCACTGTTGATATGAAAACAAACCACATATCGTTCCTGTCCCCAATGAGCTCACATTCACTTTAATGTCTCTCGCCCCTCAGTGGAGAGGTCTTGGCCTTCCAAAAAGTAGCTGCTGATAAAAGTTTGTTGAATAACTGATTGAATGTCTCCTGCTCCCTACTAGATGGTCAGTTTCCCAAGAGCAAGACCTTTCCATCACAGAGAGGAGGACCCCATAGGTGTCCATCTTCCTAGATACATGGATAGACAGTCAATCCATCAAAAAGCTTTCATTTAAGGCCTTCTATGTGCCAGATAGCAGCTAGGTGGCGCTGCAGAGGGTAGACTGCTAGGCCTGGAGTCAGGAAGACTCATATTCCTGAGTTCAATGGGACCTCAGAGACTGCCTAATTGTGTGACCCCGGGCAAGTCACTTAACCTTGTCTGCCTCCATTCCTCATCTGAAAAATAAGCTGGGGAAGGACATAATAAACCACTCCAGTATCTTTGCCAAGAAAACACCAAATGAGATCATGGAGAGTCAAACACACTGACAAAGGACTAAATGATAAAATGTCAGGCACTGTGCTAAAAGTTCAATCAATGTAAAGAAAGGCAAAAATACCTTCCCTGACCTCAGGGAGCTTATGTTCTAATGACGACAAAAGGGAGGTTAAAAGGGAGAAGTACCCAGGGTTGGGGTGGGGGGTGCCTTCACAGGGCTCAAGGTGAGTCGTCTGGGAGAAGATTTCTTTTGTTTTTTTTTTTTTAAAGTAATTATGAATGTTTATTCTACATATATGCATACATTCTACCCTTGAAAAGAAACCAAATGCGTTAGGGTAGAACGCTGAAAGTACAAAACTTTATATAAAGAGTTGCTAAGTGTTTTAAGCTGAATGCCTTTCCTGCTTAAAAAAAAAACAAAACAAATGAAAAAACCCCAAAGGTTGTAACCTCAAATTTTTATATCCTATTATATAACTATCCATATATAGCTATATGATTATGAAAAAACACAGACTGTCCAAACCCATACTGATCTGCTAAAGTACAAAATCATTATATATATGTAGCACAGAATTCATGCTGGCGTGAACAAGTCCTAGAATTGTTGTATTTAACAGCCTTCAAGGATTTTGCTTCATCATTTTGTTATAAAACTAAATGCAACGAGGTGGCTGCCTCCTAATTTACAAAACCACAAGATCTATAAACATTTTGGCAGTAGGTAGAAAAAAAAAAGTTTCACACCTGTCTCTTGTATTGGCTTTTGAAAATAAAGACTTCTTTTGAAGAAGGTGGACCTGGGGTGGCCTTATCCTTTTCCCTTTTCCCCAGACCCCATCCCACCATCCATCTCATCTCTTCTTTCCCCCTTAGTACCTGGCTACTCCCTCCCTCCCCATCCGCGGTCAAAAACCAGTTATTAAGCTCCCACTATATGCCAGGATCTGTGCTAATCGCTAGAGGGCATAAAGAAAGGCAAAAGACAGTCCCTGCCCTCAAGGAGCTTACAGTCTAATTAACTATATCCAAACAAGCTACATGCAGGATAAATGATCAATCATTACCCAAGGGAACGAGCTACCCTTAAGGGGTAATCAGGGAAGGCTTCCTGTGGAAAGTGGGGTGGGCTGGGGGGAGACACAGCTCTGATACTGGGTCATAAGGGCCCTCCCAGACCATTAATCAATGAGCATTTATTAGGCCCACGTTAGATGGTGGAGGGCAGGGACCGTCTTTAGCTTCTTTTTCATCCCGTTAGTGCAGTATGTTGATTGAGTGACTGTAAATGCCTCCTCTCAGAAGCTTATTATTACATATTGTTTTTTTTCCCCATTTTTGTGGAGGGGGAAGGCAGGGCAATTGGGGTTACGTGACTTGCCCAAGGTCACTGAGGCCGTATTCGAACTCAGGTCCTCGACTCCAGTATTCCCTGCGCCACCTAGCCGCCCTATTACATACTACCCTCAGCTAGCATTTACAGACGCCTCCACAGTTTGCAAACAAACGTTACGTCATTTAATCCTCAGGCCAACCTCGGGAGATAGGGACTATAATGATCCCCATTTCACAGATAAGGAAACCGAGAAGGGGACGGTTCAGTGACTAAGCCAGGGTCACCCCCGGGAGCCAGGGTCCGTCCCTTTGAACTCGGATCTAGCTCACTCCCGCGCTTGCAGTACCAAGGGCGGCCGAGTTTGGCTCCTCCCCCCCGCCCCCGCCCCCTCCCCGCCGCCGCCGGCCCCGCCCTCCGGAGCGCGCTGCAGCTGCTGCTGCTCCTCCTTCCTGGCATTCGGCGGCGGGGGGGGGGGGGGGGGGGGGCCGAGCGGCACGCGCAGGCGCAGTAAGGCAGGCGGCGCGCGCAGCCCGGAAGTGGGAGCCTGAGGGCTGGTTAGGAAGGTGAGGGCCTGCGGGGGGACGGGTGGGGTCGGGGTTCCCCGGGCACTGCCTCCTCCCCGGGGGTCCCCAGTGCTCCCCCCGGAGCGGGGCCGCGCCGCTGGGGGAAGGGGCCAGGCGCGTCTCCGGCCCCCAACGTCCAGAAGGGGAAACTGAGGCCGGGGGAAGGGAAGCTCCCGTCCCCCCGACGGGAGCTTCCCTTCCCCCGGCCTCAGTTTCCCCACCTGGACCGGGACGTGGCGCCCGCGTCTCCTCCCTAAGACGCAGCCGAGGGGCCTCTCTTACAGAGGGGGATAGCTGAGGCCCGGGGCTGGGGGCGGGATTAGAACCCACATCTGCGGGTCCGCACACAGCAGGTGCCTAATCAGTGCTTATTGACTGGCCCATAGAGCTGCGGCTCCCCTAGGCAGCTGGTGTCCAGAGCCTGGCCGGAGTTCAGATCCACCCCCCTGGGCGCTTACGAGCTGGCCGTGTGACCCTGGGCAAGTCACTTCACCGGGGTTTCCTCATCTGTAAAATGGGGGCAATAATAGCCCCACCTCCCAGGGCTGCTGTGAGGACCAGAAGCACCAAGACACACCCCGCATTAAAGTACTGAGTGTAGACTCATTCACCCCCCCCCCGGGGGCCAGGCCTGTGCTCAGCCGGCGCCCCCCATACCGTGGCCTCCCCAGGCTGGCTCACTGACCCCGGCAGCTTTCTGATCTGCAAACAGCAGGTGCCTAATAAGGGCAGACTTCCCCAGGCGGAGGGGAGGCCCTTTCTGCCGCCCAGGGCAGCCCTGGGGGAGGGGGGCTCGTCCCCAGCGCCCCGCCCCACGCACTCCACCCGCATCTCCCCCTGCACCCGCATCGGTGACCTCATCTGAGGAATGGGCTGGACCGCGGCCCCGCCCCCCAGGGCCCTGTGGGTGCTCAGGGGGACCCGGTTTGTGAGCGCTCTGCCGGCTGCTGCGGGGCAGAGCAGGGCCAGGCCCAGCCACAGGGCAGCCCGCGGCCCCACGGCCCTTGCAGGCCCTCCAGCCGCCTGTAAGGTCACTTCTTGCCCCAGCAGGTATCGCCAGGCCCAGGGTGACCCCCGGCCCGAAGGCCCGGGCCCGGGTCCGGGGACAGACTGCAGGGCTCCTGGGCGCAGAGCACTCTGGTCACCCCAAGAAGGACGAGAGCAGGCGGTGACCCCTCCTCGCCTCCCCTCTGCCCAGCCAGCTCGGGCCGGCCAGCCTCCTCTCGGAGGGCGGGAGCCATGTCCTCGTCCAGACAGACCGAGGGCTCTGGCCGCTGGGACTGGGGCTGCCCCAAGACGCGGAGCCAGCTGGAGGAGGCCTTCTTCGGGGACCAGGACGTCATCCGCCGGGGTTCCGAGGACTGCCGCAAGTTCTGGGCCTTCTTCGACCGCCTGCAGACCTTCCAGAAGCCCCGGCCGGGCCCAGAGGCAGGGCGGCCCGCAGAGGGACCCAGATGCCCCGCGCTCGCCGACCTCCCGGCCACCTACGACCCGCGCTACCGCATCAACCTGGCCTTGCTGAGCAGCGAGGGCGAGCCGGGCCTGGGGCGGCGGGGGGCCCGCAGCCGGCTGCCCCACGACCGGCTGGTGGAGTTCCGCCAGGCGGTCCTGCACTACCTGGACTTCGGGCAGAAGCAGGCTTTCGGGAAGCTGGCCAAGCTGCAGCGGGAGCGGGCGGCCCTGCCCATGGCCCAGTACCGGCAGCACCTGCTGCGGGCGCTCAGGGAGCACCAGGTGGTGGTCGTGGCCGGTGACACCGGCTGTGGCAAGTCCACCCAGGTGCCCCAGTACCTGCTGGCCGCCGGCTTCAGCCACGTGGCCTGCACCCAGCCCCGCAGAATCGCCTGCATCTCTCTGGCCAAGCGCGTGGGCTTCGAGAGCCTCAGCCAGTACGGCTCCCAGGTGAGCCCCGCCGGAGTCAGCAGCAGGACCTGCCCACTCACCTGTAAAAGGGGGATGTGTGCCGGCCCATTATGAGGGGACCCCCAGCTCACTGCGGTCTGGGTAATATCCTCCCCCTCCTCCTCCACCTGGGCAGCAGGGGCATGCTGGAGAGGGCCCGGGAGTTAGGAAGCCTGAGTTCAAATCCTACTCCAGACATGGCCTAGCTGAGTGGCTCTGGGCAAGTCACTGCCCCTCAAACTGACTGCCCCTTAAACTGACTGCCCCTTCTCCTGGCTTCCTTCAAGGCCCAACTGAAGTCCCTCTTCCTAGAGGAAGCCTTCCCTAGCCCTCCAGAACCCAGCGCCCTCCCCTTTTAGGCAACCTTTGTGTCCTGGTTCTAGCTTGTTTTGGGCCTGCAAGTCGTCTCTGCCATAGGCTCAGGTGCTCCTGAGGGCGGGGTCAGCTTGCCCATTGGTTGACCCATCTGTGAAATGAGGGACATCCCTGGGTTGTAGTGAGGCCTGAATGAGTGAGCTCCAAGGGACCCACCAGCCTCCCAGCCTGGGACCATGCTAGGAGGTTGTGAGGCCCAGCCCCATCACGCTGGGGCCATGCCACCCGGTGCTGGGGACCCCGGCTGACCCTTTGTCCTCCATCCCATTTCCGCAGGTGGGCTACCAGATCCGCTTTGAGAGCACACGGTCACCGGCCACCAAAATCGTGTTTCTGACAGAGGGCCTCCTGCTCCGCCAGATCCAGCGAGAGCCGGGCCTGCCCCAGTACCAGGTGCTCATCGTGGACGAGGTCCACGAGCGTCACCTCCACAGCGACTTCCTGCTGGGCGTCCTCCGGCGGCTGCTGCCTGCCCGCCCAGACCTCAAGCTCATCCTCATGTCGGCCACCATCAACATCAGCCTCTTTTCCAGCTACTTCAGCCATGCGCCGGTGGTACAGGTGCCGGGGCGGCTGTTCCCCATTACGGTCAGTGCCTGCGCTGGGCGGGGCTGACCCTTCTCCTGCTGCGTCATGGGGACAGGCTAAGGTGACCCGGTGGGGCCTCCCCTCCCTCCCAGACTTGGGGCTGGGGTTGGCCTGGGGGTGGAAGTGGGCACTCCCTGCAGACCTGGGTGTGGTGGTCTCAGTCCCTTCTGCCACTCTTTACCTAGAGGTAGGATGGGTGGACAGGGTGTTGTCTAAGCCTCCTTCACTCAGAGTGGAGTGAGAGCCTTAGAAAGGACTTCTTCAGAGTGGGTGTGGTAGGAAAGACTGCCTCAGGAGCACCAGGAGGCTCAGGTTCGAGGCTCTGGTCTGCCCCTGTGGCTCAGGTCCCTTCTCCTGCAGCCTTGGTTTCCTTGATTGTTGAGTAGTGTTGACAGATGTTGGAGCGATGGCACGTTGTGGGGAGTGTCGGCGCCAGGGACCTTGGTGTTCAAGTCTTGGCCCCTGGCCCCCATGGAGCGTGCGTGGTCAGGGCTCCCTCTGGAGACAAGAGCTAGCCTCAAGGATCTCTTGACCTCCCCATGCCTCAGTTTCCAAATATGTAAAAGAAGGGCCTCTTTGGTCCTGCCCCCCTTGTGTTCTCTGATGCCGCCCGGGGTGTGACTGGGCCTGTCTTGTCCCCCCAGGTCATCTACCAGCCCATACCAAAGGAGGAGGTGCCCACGTCCAAGGTGGAGAAGTTGGACCCGCGGCCGTTCTTACGTGTGCTGCAGGCCATCGACCACAAGTACCCGCCGGAGGAGCGTGGCGACCTGCTGGTGTTCCTCAGTGGCATGACAGAGATCAGCGCCGTGCTTGAGGCCTTCCAGCCATATGCCACCCATACCAAACGCTGGGTGGTGCTTCCGCTGCACAGCGCCCTCTCCATCGCGGACCAGGACAAGGTGCCCACAGACCCGAGGCCCTCGCTCCCCCTCTCTATGTTGTATCTCACTTGGGGGGAAGGACAAGCATGAGAGATGGACCTGGGGGCTGATGCCAGCCCCTCCCTCCTCTTCCCACTCAGGCCCCCACTTCGTGGAGGACTCTGGGTTCTGGGGTCAGGAGCACTGACCCTGTTCTCACTCCCCTTGCCCCCTCCCTCCAGGTATTTGATGTGGCTCCTCCTGGGGTACGGAAATGTATCCTGTCCACCAACATCGCAGAGACCTCGGTGACCATTGATGGCGTCCGATTTGTGCTGGATTCTGGTGAGCGCCCCCACCTCCTCCTGCCGACCATAGGTCATGCAGGGTCCTGTGGCCCTGGCTGAGGGAGCTGTCTGTGCCCTCCACGAGCCGCGGGCAGCTCCCCTCATCCCCCTTTGGGGCTGCCTTCGGGCCGGTCCCTGAGCTGGGCGCTGGGGCTTCCTCCACTGCCGCCACAGGGCCTCAGAGCAGGGGGGCAGCAAGGTGTGGCCCAGAGACATGTGCTTTCAGATCCCCCCGATGCTGCCGAGTCGTGGTTGTCTCATTCGCACAATGGGCAGGAAGGCTCTTTTATCACAGAAGAGAGAAGGGTGGCCTCCCTGGTGCAGGCAGGTGGCCTGGAGAAGCCCAGAGCCCTGGAGTGTTGGCTGTGGGAGCGCTCTGGCCCTGTCCCCCACTCCCTGTCCCCCCATCCCCTCCTGTTTAGCCAAGGCCAGGGGCTTTATCCGCCAGCGTTCAGTGCTGGGGGATTGATTGATTTGGATTGGCAGATCGCCTAAAGTCAGAGGGCTAGAAAGTACCAGAGCTGCTGTTCAGTCCTGGGTCCTTTCCTACCAATCCTGAGCTCAGCCCACTTCCCTGTCCTGTCACCCTGCCACCCTCTCCCACCACCACGCCCTCCTGCCAGGCTTTCTTTCTACTATTCTAGCTGTCTTGTCCTCCAGGGCAGGGTCCAGGACCCGCCACTTTCAGGAAGGCCAGCTTGACCATCTCCAGTCCACAGTGCTGACCTCTCCTTTCTTTAAAGTTCGGCAGCATAAAGTCAGCTTGAAGCTAAACCTTTGGGGTTTGAGGGGACCTCAGACACCCCCTCATTTTCCAGAGGCCAAGACAGGGGCAGGGTCGTGGCCAAGGTCTATCTGTGAATTGGTAGATCTCAGGCTGTCAGAGGCCTGGGATGTCCCAGGCCTGTCGGGGCCCTAAGAGACCGTCCAGTCGAGTGCTCTCATGCCCCATACGAGGAGCGTGGGATGAGGTCACGTGGTCAGTCGTGGCCAAGCTGGGCCCGTGGTGGTGGCCCTGGGGGCACCGTGGCTCCAGCAGGCGGAGTGAGAGGATGTCCTGTGGCCTTCAGGTAAAGTGAAGGAGATGAGCTTTGACCCCAAGGCCAAGCTGCAGCGGCTGCAGGAGTTCTGGATCAGCCGGGCCAGTGCAGAGCAGCGTAAGGGCCGCGCCGGCCGCACGGGGCCCGGGGTGTGCTACCGCCTCTACGCCGAGTCCGACTACGATGCCTTTGCCCCGTATCCCATCCCGGAGATCCAGAGGGTGGCCCTGGATGCTCTGGTGCTTCAGGTGAGTGGGTGGCCGGCGCCAAGTCCTGGGTTCTAATCCCCTTTCTTGTGTGGCCCTAGCTGGGCAGCTCTCTTCTCTCCACCTCACTGGGCCCCGGTTTTCTCATCAGTAAAGCATGGGGCGGTGCCCAGCTTGAGGAGCTCTTCCCAGAGTGTGTGGCCTTGGGACGGTGCCGCTCAAGGCTCCCAGCACACTTTTGGCCTGTTACTCCTATGCAAAAGGGACATGGCCCGTGGGGGTCTGACACCATTCCCTGTGGAAGCTGCCAGCATCCCGGCCCCACACGCTCCAGGGGTAGGCCTGTCCCTGGGATGAGCCCAGATCTTTACTGCAGGAAGCCTCGGCCCCTCCCGGGAGCTCCCTCCCCCAGGGTTCCCTCCAGAGCCTGCCAGGGCCTGGAGGATCATGGGGACACAGGTATGGTGTCATCCTTGACAGCTTCCCTCTGGAGCCCCTCCTGTTCCCTTGGGGGGGGGGGGCATCTCCTTCCAGAGGCAGCCTTCTATGGCGGTGTTGTTTGAGGTGACTTTGGGCAGCGTCCTGTCCCCTCTGGCTTTCCTGCTGGGAGTCTGTCTTGTGATTTAGATGAAGAATATGGGGCTGGGAGACCCCCGCAGCTTCCCCTTCATAGAGCCCCCGCCTGCTGCCAGCCTGGAAACAGCCATCGTCTACCTGCGGGCCCAGGGCGCTCTGGATGCCTTGGAGCTCCTCACGCCCATAGGGACCCTGCTTTCTCAGCTTCCTGTGGATGTGCTGATAGGTGAGGACACGCTCTGTGTGGGGGCCTCACGGGGGCTTTAACACAAGGAGGGGCAGATTTGGGGGGCAGGAGAAGGGAAGGCTGGAGGCAGGTGGGGAGGAGCTCCAATCCTGGCTGTGCCCCTGCGCCCTGGGTTTGGACTCGGCTGCCCTGGCTGTGGGTACCAGGCCTGACCTTCAGCTCCAGTGCTTCCCAAACTGTGTAGCCTTGGGCACACCCTCGCTGAAAGCAGTCGTGATGCCTGTGCCCTCACACCGCAGGGCCGTGCACGCTTCTTTAGTCAGTCAGCAAGTACTGTTTAATGCCTCCTATGTGCCAGTCACCGTGCTGAGCACCAGGGCTACAGAAAGTGTCAGGAGAGAGTCCTTTCCCTCAAGGAGCTTACCATCTGATGGGGGACTCAACATGGAAACAAACATATATACAGCCAAGTCTGTACAGGATAAATAAGAAATAATTAGTAGAGAGAAGACACTGGAATTAAGAGGGGTTGGGGAAGAATTCCTCTAAAAGATGGTAATTTAGTTGGGACTTGAAGAAAGCCAGAGAGGTCAGTAGTCCAGAGCAGAGAAGGGAGAGAGCTCCATTCACTGGGGCAGCCAGAGCAAATGCCTGGAGCTGAGAGATGAAGGGCCTTGTCTGTGCAACAGCCAGGAGGCCAATGTCACTAGATCAAAGAGGACACGATGGGGAATTAAGGTGTGAGAGGGCTGGAAAGGTAGGAGGGAAGGAGCCAGGGGATGAAGGGCTTTGAAGGCCAAATAGAACGTTTTGTATTTGCTCCCGAAGGCGATGGGGAGCCCCTGGAGTTTACGGAGTAGGGAGTGACACCCTCAGACCTGGGCTTTGGTGGCTGAATGAGGATGGATTGGAGTGGGGAGAGACTGGAGGGTGACAGAGGCCCCAGCAGCTCCTGTAGTGATCTAGGGGGGAGGGCATGAGTGCCTGCACCAGGGTGGGAGCCGGATCCAGGGGGAGAAGGGGATGTATTGGAGAGATGCTGCCGAGGGGATGGCAGCTGGCCTTGGCAACAGCTTAGATGTTGTGGGTGAGAGAGAATGAGGAGCCCAGGATCACTTCTAGGTGGGAAGCCTGAGGGACTGGGAAGATGGTGCTGCCTTCTACAGTTAAAATGAAGGCTTAGGGGGAAAAAGAAAGAGTTCTGTTTTGGACATGCTGAGTTTGAGATGTCCAGGGGCTGTCCAGTTGGAGATGACTTCTAGGCAGCTGGGAATGCAAGGCAGAAAGTCAGCAGAGAGGGCGGGGCAGGGGAGGTAGATTTGAGAATCATCAGCTTAGAGCTGGTCATTAAATCTGAGGCAGCTGATGAGGCCTTAGGACAGAGCTCTGGGGTCCCCTAGGGTCAGAGGCGGGCTCTGGAGGAAGATCAGCCAGAGACAGAAGGAGCGTTCAGAGAGGCAGGAGAACCAAGAGAAGGGGGATTTTTACTGTGAGAGTCAGTGGGATGTGGCGGGCAGGGACAGCTGTGGAGTCAGGAAGGCCTGGCAGGGACCAGTTTCCTTTGTACTTGGCCTCCCAATGACCCCAGGCACTCTCTGGGACTGAAAGATGCAGAGAAGGTGCTATCAGAGTTGGCACAGGGGGGTTTCCTTCCCTGAGACGTCACAGGTCAGGTCCCAGATCAGATTATTAACCTACTCAGCCCTCGCCCTTGCCCTCCAGGAGCCCACAATGACATTCAGAGGGCAAGATTGATGCTTTGGGGTATGCTGGGAAGCCTCAAGGGGGTGAGAGAGGAAGAGGGAAGGGCCTCAGAGAGCAAAGGCCTGTGGGCACTGCAGGGAGGGCAGAGATGGGGAGCCCCAGAGCCCTTCTGCCGACCCCCATCTTTTTCTCCAGTCAGTTCATTGGGTCCTGGGAATGCAAAAAACCTAGCTCTGCCCTCCAGGAGCTTACATTCTGGTGGTACTCTGATTCTGTGCAGGGAAGATCCTGATCCTTGGCTGCCTGTTTGACCTGGTGGAGCCCGTGCTGACCATGGCAGCGGCCCTGAGTGTCCAGTCTCCCTTCGTGCGCAACGCTCAAGGCAACCCAGAGTGTGGGACAGCCCGGAAGCCCCTGGAGAGTGACCACGGGGACCCTTTCACCCTGCTCAATGCCTTCAATGCCTGGGTGCAGGTGAGGCCACAGTCATGCGAGCAGCTTCCCTTTCTGTCTCCACATGGCCCATCTGTTGCTCAGCACAGCCCCTCAGCCCCTCCCAGAATGTATGGGATATATGTAATGTATGTAAGATCCCTTGTGCAGGCAGCTCTGAGAAGCGCCTGCTTTGGGCCCAGCGCTGGGCCCCGGAGAGCCTGGGGAACAGGCTGGATGCTTCACCTGCTTCCCACACGCAGAAGGCTGAGGACTGGGTCTTGACGTTTGTCCTGTGGCCCAATTGCTTAATTCTCTGGGCCCCTCCTTCCTCACCCAGGTGAAATCAGACCGAAGCACCAACTCCAGGAAGTGGTGCCGCCGCCGAGGCCTCGAGGAGCATCGCATGTATGAGATCGCCAACCTGCGCCAGCAGTTCAAGGTCAGGGCCAGGCCTGCACCCCCCAGACAGGCCAGCCTATGGTCTGGGCCTGCTCCCCTGGCACCGACCCACTATCCCCGAAAAGGACAGAGCAAGCACCCACTGCACTGGGGGTTCAGCTGTGGCCTCAGCCATGGGCCTGGACTGTGAGACAGGGAGACATGCAGGGGTCCCTGGCGAGGACCCTGCCTCGGGGGCAGGAGAAGGCCCTGGGCAGGAGTGAGTGCACTGGGTACACTTGTGAAATCCCGTCCTTTGGCCTTTCCCGGAGCAGGGACTGTTGAAGGACCATGGGCTGCTGGCCGAGGCCAGGGTGGCACCGGGGGACAGCTACAGCCGCCAACAGCGGCACCGCCAGCGCTGGGAGCTATACCAGTTGAAGCGCCAGCACGAGGAGGGTGAGGGCCGAAAGCGGAAGGTGCTGCGGCTGGAGGCCCTGGAAGGTGGCTCCTCGAGTGAGGAGGATGCAGAGGAGTCCAGCTCGCGAGCTGGGGATGGCTCCCACCATGTGGACATCCAGGTGGGCACGCTGGGCTGCCACCTCGGTCCGCCCTTCCCAGGGGCTCAGGGGCCTCCTTACCACCCACCTCACCCCCGCCATGGCTCAGGGGTCCTTTGGGGTCACCAGCCCAACACAGGCTGTCTCCCTGGTAGCCTTGTTCCCATTTCCTTCCCAGGACGTCAAGTTCAAGCTTCGCCATGATATGAACCAGCTGCAGGCTGCTGCCAGCTCTGCCCAGGACCTGTCCCGGGACCAGCTGCTGCTGCTGAAGCTTGTGCTGGGCCGAGGCCTCTACCCCCAGCTGGCTGCCCCAGACCAGTTCAACAGCTGCCGCAAGGACTCAGACCAGGTATCTGCCCCCACCAGGCTGGCCTCGCCGACTCCCTGGGTGACCTTTAACAAGGCCTTTCTGTCTGCCTCAGTTGTTTCACATGTAAAATGGGGCCTGGCCTTGCTACTCACTCGCTGTGTGACCTGGGGTGAGTCTTCCTCCTTGGACCTCAGTTTCCTTAAAGTCTGGATAGAGGGCAGGGTTCAGGGCATTGGCCCTCATGTCGTCATTCCTGTTTCTGTGGCCATATAGCTCTCCTCCCTGCAACCCTGGGACGTGGGGAGCGTGTGGATGTTAGTCCCATTTTATAGAAGAGGAGACCACACAGCAGGTCAGGCTTTGTGCTGGGGCCTGGCTCCCCTGAGCTCCTCTGCTGCTTTTTCAGTTCTTCCACACCCAGAGTAAGCAGGGAGCTGTCCTTCACCCCACCTGTGTGTTCGCCAACAATCCAGACCTGCTGCAGGGAGGCCAGGCCGAGGTCGAGGAGAAGAGCCGCGGTGAGTGGGGTGCCTGGGCTGCTGCCAGACTGGGCCTCCCTAGATGTGAGAGGAGATGGGCCTGGACCCTGGGACTGAGAGGTGCTGACCGCTCCTCTCTGGGGCTCTGCACAACTCCTGCTTGTGCAGGAGGGCCTTCAGAGGCATCAAGTCCAGCCGCCTCAGACAGGTCCCCTAGCTGGGAAGTGTCTGAAGAGGGATTTGAACCCCAGCCTTCCTGACTCCAGGCCCAGGGCTTCCATGGCTGATGGTGTTGAGACTTTGGGACCCACAGGAGAGACCTGTCCCGTGGTCTGTGGTCCCCCTTCCTCAGGAGACATAAGCCGTACCACTTGCCCCTTTCAGATCACAGAGACAACGGGATGAGCAGCCGACACCAGCTCCTGGCCTTTGTCTCTCTCCTGGAGACCAATAAGCCGTACCTGGTGAACTGTGTGCGTCTGCCGGCACTGCAGGTGAGTCTGGGCCGAGACCCCAACCCCGGGCGGGCGGGTCTGGGCGGGAGACCCCAACCCCGGGCGGGCAGGTCTGGGCGGGAGACCCCAACCCCGGGTGGGCGGGTCTGGGTGGCAGACCCCAACCCCGGGCGGGCGGGTCTGGGCTGGAGATCTAGGCCCCTTGATCTCCTGACGATGTTCCTTGGCTCCCCCCGGAGCTCTGCCGCAGATCTGCCTCATCCTCCCTGCTCCCAGATCCTGCTGTCCTCTCTAGTCATCCCCACATAGCATTGTCCTCCCTTCCTTAGGCGAAGGCTTAGGAAGAACATCTCCCTCATCGTCTCCCTTTCCTCTTCTCTCGGTCACTCCCCAGCTTCGTTCCCTGCTCATTATTCCCCTTCACACACCCTGCGCTTGAGCCAGACTGACCTTGTGGCAGTGTCTCACAGGCTCTCCTCCTCCTCCCATCCTTGGTGCCTTTGCCCAGGCTGTGCCCCCCTCCTGGAGCACTTCCCTCCTCTCCTCTGCCTCTTACCTGAGGCCCGTCCTGATGCCCTTGGCTGCTGGTGCTTGTTCTTCATTGGAATGTACATTTTCTCCCCTCATCTGCTTTATTGGTGCCTGGCACTTACACTTAGTAGGGACGTGATCATTGTGTGGTGGCTGCCTGAGCTGCTGGCTCAGTTCCTGCCACCCAGGCCAGCCTGGCCCTCACGCCGGGTCTGAGGGGGGAGCCGTGGTGGTCAGCATGTTGCCTTCTCTAGGTGTGGGTGGGGGGCGTGGGGAGCTTCCCTCTCTCAGCTCCTCTCACCCTTCTGTGGTGTAAGGGCTGGTCTGGCCTTAGAGAAGAGGCAGCTTGGGTCAGAGGGGGCCTGACTCTGAGCCATGTCCCACTGTCTTTACCCCTCCCCGCACTGGGGCAGACTCTGGGCCCCACCACGGGGAGAAGGAAGGGGTGTCCCCCTCACCCTTCCCTCCTCTGCCCCACGCCAGGCTCTCCTGCTTTTTAGCCGCAGCCTGGACACAAGTGGTGACTGTTCACGCCTGGTGGCGGACGGCTGGCTGCAGCTCCAGCTGGAGGATAGTGAGGGTGCCATGCGGCTCCTGTCAGCCACCCTGCGCCTCCGGGCCTGCTGGGAAGAGGCCCTGGACCGGCAGCTGGGCCGCCAGGCCCAGCCACGGGGCGAAGATGGGGCAGCTGCAGCTCCCAAGACGGAGAGGAAGATGGTGGCCACGTTGGGCCGGGACCTGCTGGACTTCATGAGATCCAAGGTCTTCTAGCCCAGAGCCCACCTGCGCTGGGTGGGGGGAGAAATGGGCCTGCCCGGGGCCAGGTTTGGGGCAGCTGGGTGTGGGCCTAGAGGCTGCCCCAGGGTGGGCCCAGGGGGCCTGGCATTCTAAGCTTGTCCAGATGTTGAGGCCCAAGGAGCCCGGTTCCAGGCCCGCCTCGGCACCTGCCTCCTCCCTCTGGGACCTGGGGCCGTTCCAGGTGGTCTGAGGGTGCTCACACGGTGTGGGATGCCCTGAATTGGGCCCCCCTCTCTCTGCTCCCTCTCCCCCTGTGGGCCTCTGGGCATAATCGTAGCTTCAGTAGTGTATGTGCTGCCTCCTGTCCAGCCTCTGGGGTCAACCTGCCTGGGATGGAGCCCGAGGCAGGGGCTGAGGGTGCCCCGGAAGAAGAGGGGCTCTGAGGGTGGGAGGTGTGTGGGTCTTGGCCGGAGGGATTGACTCTCACACTGTCCGCTCAGGTCTCCTACAGCATCCACAGGCTGACCTCCCTGGAGGCTCAGAACCTCTATGTGGGACCCCAGACCATCACAGCTGCCCCCCAGCTCCCAGGCCTCTTTGGGGAGGCAGCCTTGACCCCCCATGATACCAAGGGCGGCTACATCATCACGAGTTTCCTCACCTACAACTGTCTCATGGTGAGTGGGGGGGAACTGTAAGTGACCCCAAGGCGTAGAGATGTGCTCAAATGCACAGATCTTGCACCAAGGCTGGCGATGGGCCCGAGCATCGTGCCTCCAAGCCCAGGACCCCAGGGACCATGAAGGGCCCTGGCTGGGGAGAGGGTTCTAGGGATGACAGTGCGCTTTGGAGAAGTGGGTCTTGTGAGTGGGGGGCCCTGGGCCCGGGCTCTGACGCGGGTGCTGGGATCCTCAGAGCGGTGCAGACTTGTACAGTGACTGCCTGCGGACTTTCTGGTCCTGCCCTCGCTGTGGCCTCTACATGCCCTTCACTCCCCTGGAACGGATGAGCCATGAGAACAGCTGCCAGGCAGCCTCCGACAAGGATGCCCACGGTGAGCAGAAGGCCCGGCCGGGTGTGGGAGATGTCTGGGAGCTGGGGGCCCAGGTCGGCAGGGCAGCCCGCCCGGCTGTGGGACCACCAGTGTCTGCTCCCAGCCAACCTCCTTTCCCTTGCCAGGGACCAGCGAGGAGGAGGCTGACTCTGGCCACCAGGTGTCTGCTCTGAGGCGGGCCTACCGCTGTGAGCTCTGCCAGAAGGATTTGCTGCTGACACCCACGGAGATCCTCCGGCACCGCAGACTGCACATGTGAGCCCTGGGGGCCACTAGCTCTGGGGACCCATAGCCAGAGCTGCCCGTGGGGCTGGCCATGCCAGGGGCTGGATCTGTGCTGTGAATAAAGCGAGTCTCCGCCATCTTCTGTCTCTGTGCCCTCCGTGGCTGGGCTGGATTCCTGGGAAGAACCCAAGAGGCCCCATGTCCAGCCCTGGGCTTCCAGCTGTGACCATACATCGCCCTCAAAGTCTGGAGTCACTTTGCTGTGTATTCCCCTGGCCGGGCCCTGACGTGTTAAGGCCAAGAGGATGTCCTTGGCCCCATGTCCCAGAAGCATCAGGGGCATTGCACACGATGGGCTCTTCTGGCTGGTCTCCTGTTGGCATGTGGTGGGCTATCAGAAAGGGGGAACCCTGGGGGGAGAGTCCAGGGAGGCCAGTGTCAGCTAAATATCTGGGAGAGCTGGTAGAGGGCGAGGGCTGGCTGGCTGCTGCGCCACGCCATCAGAGCAACTACATCTGGTGGCCTTTGGGCCCTCGCCAGCGCTAAGAAGCCCAGCCATCAGTCCTGCGTGTCTTGACTTGTGGGGAGCGATCACCTCTGGGAAGTCCTGGGAGCCTGCTCCCCTGCAGAAAACAAGCCCTGTCCCTGGGAATCTGGAGCCCAGGTCCAGAGCTGCAGAGGGGGAAGCTAAGGCCAGGGAATCCAAGTGACAACTGATCGTGTCAGAGATGGGATTAGAACCCAGGGCTCTGGCCTCTGGTAAGCTGCCTCCCCTGCTGTGTTGGGTAAAACGTGTCCATCACAGGGCGTACTCTCCTTCAGCTAGTAAATGGGTCCGATGGTCGAGCCGGGCCGCTGCTTGCGGCCATGCCCTCTTCCTAAGCCCATTGGGCAGTGCCATGAAGCAGGTGCTCCTGGGTGCCCATAGCCTTCTGGGCCACCATATGCCCAGGAGAAGTGGGCTGCTCTTCCTGGCGGCGGCTGCGGTGGCCAGAGCTGGAAGAAGCCGCCTGGTCCTCTGTGGGCCAGAGCTTCTTAACCTGAGCCCCCAGACGGGTTTTGGGCAAGTGTTATTTCCACAGAATCGGTTTCTTTTTCATCCTACCTTTTTTACGTATCTTAAAATGTTATTTTTAGAAAAAGTCGCTAGGCCTCCCTCAGATCCAAGAGGTCCATGATAGCCCAGAAGGGTTGGTCACTTTTCTGGAGGGCCTTGCTTTACTCCCGCTCAGGGGAGAAGGCCCTTTATTTATTTATTTATTTTTAAAGAACAAGTTGAATTTATTAATATTGTTTTTAAAAGCAAGAAGTGTGGAATAGAGAGGCTGTGTTTCCTAGACAATCCTCTCTTTGTATTGTACTTTGTAGAAATGCTCATTTCTTTGATGTTTATTAAGTTCAGAATGTTTTTAAATTAAATTTTGTTTATTTTTAGTTCACATCATTTTTTCCACAAGATTTTGAGTTACAAATTTTCTCCCCGTCTTTCCCCTACCCACCACCCTAAAACAGCGATCCCACTGTATACCCCCTCCCCCAGTCTGCTCTCTTCTGTATCCTCCCCCATCGCCCCTCCGACTTTCCAGTAGGGCATGGTGGATCTCTGTACCCCAGTGCCTGTTTATCTTATTTCCCAGTTCCATGTAAAGAAAAATAATTTTTTTAAACATTTGATTTTAAAACTTTGAATTCCATATTCATTCCCTTCCTCCCTTGTCACCCACCCTTATTGGGAAGATAAGCAGTTCAGTATAGGTTGTACATGTGTGGCTAATGCAAAACAATAACATAGTAGATATATTGTGAAAGACTAGCTATATTTCCCTCCCTCCTATCACACCACCCACTTGTTCTATTCTCTACTTTGATCCTGTCCCTTTTTTTTTTTTTAAGCAATCAGGGTTAAGTAACTTGCTCAAGGTTACACGGCCAGTTATTTCTGGGTGTGGTGCTGAGTGTCTGAGCCCGGGATTCGATCTCCAGGTCGTCCCAACACTGGAGCCGGTGCTCTTACGCGCTGAGCCACCTGGCCGCCCCTAAGCAATTGGGGTTAAGTAACTTGCTCAAGGTTACACGGCCAGGTGTTTCTGGGTGGGTGCTAAGTGTCTGAGCCCGGGATTCGATCTCCAGGTCGTTCTGACACTGGAGCCAGTGCTCTTACTTGCTGTGCTACCTGGCCGCCCAGATCCTGTCCCTTTTCAAAAGTGGGTGCTTCCAACTTCCCTGCCCCCCCCAGCCTGTCCTCCCTTCCATCATCCCCCCTCTGATCTCCTTCCCCTCTACTCTCCTGGAGGGTGAGATACCCTATTTAGTGTGTATGTCATTCCCTCCCTGAGCCAAATTCAGTGGGAATAAGGTTGACCCATTCCCTTTTGCCTTCCTATTCTTCCCCTCCATTGTAACCATTTTCCCTTGCCTCTTCTGTATGAGATAGTTTGCCCCATTCTGTCTCTCCCCATCTCCTATCATTATATTCCTCTCTCACCTCTTGATTTCACCTTTTAAGTAGCATCCCTTCCTATTCAACTGGTCCTGTGCCCTCTATCTATGTATTACCTGTACACATATATACACACAAGTATTCATATGCCTGTATACCCTCCTGTATAGACACATATATGTCTGTATGGGAGAAGGTCCTTTAAGGCAATGCAGCTAGGGGCAGGGCTTTTCTTGCCATCTGTGACCCCAGAGGTTCTCTGCAAATCTTCCTTTCTCCCAGATGGGTGAGGGGGATGAGTGGGTAGGGGTAGGGAGAGCCTCTCTCAGAAATAGTCACAACCAGCTGCCTCCCTCTGAGAGTAGGAATGTCCCTGAGCCCCCAATCAACCCTGAAGAGCCAGCTAACAGATGGGTGCTGAGTCCCCAGCCATGTACTCAGCCCCCTGGGGAGGAGGAGAGTCAGGGAGATGGATACCCAGGAAACTGCCCCAGTCTGCTTTACTCTCTACCTGAGGCTCTCAGGGATGGCCAGTAAGCATTAGAAAAAGCAGCTGGGATCTCCAAGCACCAGTGTGACCACCCCAGATGGAGCTTCTGAGACTGGGAGATGAGGGCACGGGGGATGTTTCCATAGACTTCAGCAAAGTGGGACTTATGCACGCTGTTTGAGATGAGGGATGCAGGAGACCAGGGCATGGTGGACTCGCAGCTAGTTGAATGACTGGATGATGGAGGGAGGGTGCCAGTAGGAGGCCCTGAACTGTTTAACATTCTTTATCGATTCCTGGATAATTAAAAAAAAAAAAAAAACCTTGGAAGAGAAACTGATCACAGCTATGAGCAGGGCAGGAATCCTGAACCAAAAGGAAGATAAAGGCAGTTACAAAAGGTAAAATGATTCTGATTATGTGAAGTTGAAAAGCTTTTACCTGAACAAAGTCAATGTATTGAGAAAAAGAAGGGGAAAAAACATCTTTGTGTCAACTATCTCCACTAAAGGTGGGAAACTATATATATATGGGCAGCTAACTTATTTTAAACATTCTTCTATTTTATTTTCCAATTGCACTGAAAAGCAATTTTTAACATTTGTTTTTAAAAGTTTTGAGTTCCAGATTCTTTCCCTCCTTCCCCTCCCCCCTCCTTGAGAAGGCAAGCAATCTGATATCAATCGATCATACGTGTGTAGTCGTGCCAAACATTTCCATATTAGTCACGTAGGCACCCAACATCAGCTAACTCTAAATTAGGTTATAAACTAACACAGACAACTAACAAATGTATGACCAAAAGCCATTCTCTGAAAGAAGAGTGGGCAAAGGATACAAGCAAACATTGTTCGAGGCTCGGTCCCTCCCTCCATCCCTCACTGTGTCTGCTGCCCAACTTGCAAGGATGATGTGTGGAGGAGTTTCGGCCGCCACACCGGCTGAAACGCAGCAGATCACGGACTAGGCGAAGGCACAGCTTGAAGAGAGAGAAGATGGCAACTTTCCAGTCTTTAAGACTATGGAATTTAAAAGTCTAGTGCTTGTTGGAATAAACTGCTTCATTAAGGTTCATGTTGGCGAAAAGCAATTTATTCATATGCGAGTGTTCACAAGTCTCCCTCGTGAAAACAAGCCGTTGGTTCTACCCAGTTATCAAACCAACAAAACGAAGAATGATGAATTGGTCGATTTTTTTGTTTTGCAGGGGGGAAGGCACGGCAATTGGGATTAGATGACTTGCCCAAGGTCACACAAGTAGTGTTACGTGTTTGAAGCCAGATTTGAACTCAGGTCCTCCTGATTCCAGGGCTCATGCTCTATTCACTGTGCCACCTAGCTACCCCAAATTGGTCAATTTTTAATGCACCATATTTTGAATAGTGGCCCTTATATAGGTACATTATATACATCAGATGGGCAGGTATTAAAATTTGGGACAATAAAAGAAGTCTGATATTTTTTTTAAAACAGTATGCAAAAGAAGAATTGTAAACTATTTACAATTAGCCATATGAAAGATAAGGGAAGTTTGAGGGCAGCTATGTGGTGCAGTGGATAGTGTCAAGCCTGGAGTTGGGAAGACTCATCCTGAGTTCCAATCTGGTCTCAGACACTTTCTAACTGTGTGACCCTGGGCAAGTCATTTCACCCTGTTGCCTCAGTTTCCTTATCTGTCAAATGAGCTGGAGAAGGAAATGGCAAAGCACTGAAGTATCTTTGCCAAGAAAAATTCATAAGGGGTCACAGAGAGTTAGAAACAACTGAACAACAAAAAAGGGAAATGCAAATCAAAGCAGGCCTGAGGTTTATACCTCACACCCAGCAAATGGCAAAGAGGACAAAAGACAGGAAGAATCAGTGTTGGGGTGGTGGGAAGGCAGGTGCACTGATGCATTGTTGGTGGAGCTGTGAATTGATTCCAGTATTCTGGAAGGCAGTCTGCAGTTATGTGCACAAAGTTCATCCCTTTTGACCCAGAGATTACACTGCTTGGCACATACCCAAGGAGGACACTGACTAAAGAAAGGCTCCATATATACCAAGATATAACAACACTTTCTCTGGTAGCCAAAAAAAAAGGAAGAGTGGTCGCCCATCAATCGGGACATGGTTAAATTGTGGTAAATGAATGTGATGGAGTATAACTGCTCCATAGAAAATAATGACTGCGGTGAGGACAGAGAAGCATAGATTTAGATGAACAGATGCAAAGTGAAGTAGATGGATACAGGAAGACAAGACAATCTGGTTAAACAGGACAACAAAATAGTTGAGAATAAATACCATGTTACAGTGACCAAACTTGGCCAAAGAAGGAGAAGGCAGATGTGGGACCCTGCCCAGGTGAACAGCACTGTATATCATCAGACTTTTCTGTTACTTTGGTTAGTTTAGCTGAGACTTTTCCCCCATCCTTTAAAATATATATATATATATATATATATATAAAGAATGGCTCCCTGGGAGGTCTTGAGCAAAGGGATACATGGGGAATATCAAAGCAACTTAATTTGCAAATATGACAGCAACCAAAATGCAGTATTGGGGATAAAGACTGATATCAGATTTGCAGATGATGCAAAGCCAAAGTGTTAATTAATAGTTGGCTTGGGGGCAGCTAGGAGGCACAGTGAATAGAGCACCAGTCCTGGAGTAAGGAAGACCTGAGTTCAAATCCAGCCTCAGACACAACACTTTACTAGCTGTGTGACCTTGAGCAATTCTCTTAACCCCAATTACTCTGCCTTCCCCCTTCCAAAAAGCAAAAAATAAAAATAAATAGGTTGGCTAGACAGGCTTCACAAAGGACATGGTAGGGTTGAGTAAGTAGCTAGATGGTGCAGTGGATAGCGCACCAGCCCTGGAGTAAGGAAGACCTGAATTCAAGTCCAGCCTCAGAAACTTAGCTGTATGACCCTGGACAAGTCACTTAACCTCAGTTCCCTCATCTGTAAAATGTGCTAGAGAAGGAAATGGCAAACTATGTCAGTATCTTTGCCAAGAAAACCCCACATGGGGTCACGGAGAGTCAGACACCACTAAAACGATTCAGCAATGACAAAAACAGTTCAATTGTTGGACCGAATTTTATACAATAAATGTTAATGGAAGCACATGCAAATTCTTACATTGGGGTCCAAACAGTCAACTTCACAAGTGCAAAAAAGCAAGAGGCCTGACCATTTGATGTTTCATCTAGATGTTCTGGGGCCTTCAGTCAGCTGTGGGACTTGGCAGCCAAGAAAGCTAATGCCCACTTGAGCTGCATTCAGGGACAGGGTATCCAGAAGAAGGGGAGTGATTCATTTGGCTCTACTCTGGCCTAGTCATACTTTTCCAGAAAATCTGGAATATTATGGACACTACATTTTAATAAGGACATTAATTAATTTGCTGTTTTTCAGTCATGTCCAACTCTTTGTGACCCCATTTGGAATGGTTTGACATTTCCTTCCCCAGCTCATTTTATGGGTGAGGAAACTTGAGATAAATAGTGAAATGACTTGCCCAGGGTCACACAGCTAGTAAGTATCTAAGGCCAGGTTCAAACTTGGGAAGATGAGTCTTCCTTTCTCCAGGCCCATCACTTAATCCACTGTAATGCCACCTCGCCTCCCATTAATTAATTAGTGGGGTTAATAATTTTCAGTGAGAATAGTAATTAATAAATGGAGTATTCAGAGAAGACCAACCAGGATAGGAAGGACCTTGAGTTATCCTGCTGGAAGTAGCCTAGAGGAGAGAAGTCTTAGGGGAGGGGGCATGTCAGCTCTGGGAAAGGCTGTTGTGTAAAAGAGGAAACAGACTGGTTCTGTCTGGCCTTAGAGGCAGAGCTGGAATCGGTGGGTGGAAGCTGCCAAGAGGTAGAGATCTTGGCTGGCAGTGAGGAGTGGCTTCCTGGTGGTGAGAGCTGCCCTCCCCTCCCCAGCGACTTTAACACACCAAGGTCGGACAATTCCTTGTTGGATGTGTGTATTGGAGAGGATTCGTGTTACTTGTGGGCCAGCCTTAATGGTCTCGGGTGTCCATTGCAGCTTGGACATTCCGTGATTCTGGTTTCTGATGATGCCTACTTGTTAGAAACCACAGATTCTCAGCACTAATAATGCTCAGACCACACGTGGTGTGAGGATCAGCCTGGAAGACATGGACCCAGTCTATTGACACACACCCTACATCTCTCCATTTTCTTTCCGGTCACACCCTATTTGACTTTGATGAACATCAGTGACTCACAGACAGATGTTACTGGAAAAATTTTGGGTGGAGATTGGATCTGTGTGGGGACTGCTTCCAGTGGGGAACTTTTTTTTTTTTCCGCCAAGCAAGCTTTTATTAAGTGCCAGACACAGTTTAACAGGGATCTCACTTGAGCCATACAATAACTATGCTATTATAATCCCCAATTTACAGATGAGGAAACTGAGGCAGACAGCCCTGGGTCACATAGCTAGGAAGTATTTGAGGCTGGATTTGAACTCAGGTCTTCCTGACTCCAGGCTCAGCCTGAGTTACCTCTACCAATTAAGAGTGGTGGCTTCTTTGCAGTTCATTGGGAGAATTGCAGAATGTCACCATTTAAAAGATGGGTTTTTATTTTATTGATGAGTGCTGAAATTGGAGGCAGGAAGACAAGATCAAATCTAGCCTCAGATAACTTACTAGTTATGTGACCTTCAGTACAATCCACTGGATCCTGAACCCAGCTCATTTTCCATCTGCAGTATTTGTCAAAGATGTTCATACCCAAAACAACACAATAAACGAACTGTTCATCAGATTGTCACAGCCACAATCTGGACAATAAGCTTTTTTCATCCATTTGGTTTTTCATGTGTGGATTGTTAGGCCAGACTTGAGTCATCTACATAAAGGAGACTATTGTAATCAGTACAGTGTCATCCTTAGAGGGAAGCATCCAAAGGACCTCAGCATTCAAAGGCCATCCCTCTTCCATTTAGATCCCATAGTGGAGCTAGAGATAGTAGGTGGCGAAGTGGACAGAGTGCTGGGCATGGGGGCATGGAGGGAGGAAAACCTGAGTTCAAATCCTGCCTAAGATCCTAGTTAGCTCAGTGTCCTGGGCAAGACACCTAGCTTCTCTCAGTCTCCCATTTCCTCATTTGTAAAATGAAAATAATACCTAATGGCATACTTGTTAGGAGGAGCCACCAAGATAATGTAAGGTGCCTTGCAAACCCTTAAGGGCTATAAAATAATAATAGCTAATATTTGCTTGGGGGAGGGGCAGGTAGATGTCTCAGTGGAGAGATCCAACAGCCCTGGAATCAGGAAGACCCGAGTTCAGATCTGGCCACAGATATTAACTGTGTGACCCTGGGCAAGTCACTTTCCTCATGTGTAAAAGGGAGTCATAACAGCACCTCCCTCCCAGGGTGGTTGTGAGGATAAAATAAAACTATTTGTAAAGGACTTAGCACATTGCCTAGCCCATAGTAGGCAGTATATAAAGGTTAGCTATTATCACTGATTTATATTAATGTATTGACTATGATCCTAATGGCAGACATCTTAGGAAAGCATAAATCTAGTTATACGCCTTGATCGATATTCAATACAATTCCATTTAACACACATTTATTGGGTATTTACCACATGTCAGCCACTGTCTTGGTCGATAGGGGGGAAAAGACCCTCCCCCCCCCCAAACAACAACACAACCATTCGAAGGTGAAGAAGCTGAAATGAAGGGAAAGCCGAAGGAATTATGAATGGGATTTGGAGGGCTTTGTAATGATGAGGGAGGTCAGAGATTGAATTTATCCAGAAGAAATTTGGGAAGATAAGGAAAAGTCAAAGGAGAGCCAGATATAAACAGAAAGAAGATTCAGTCTAAAGATGGAATTAGGAGTCAGCATGGTGTAATGGACAGAGGGCTGGAACCGGAGTCTGGCTTCAAATCCCACCTCAGCCACTTACTAGCTGGGTAACTCTGGCCAAGTCCCTTCACCTGTCTGTGCCTTAGTTTCCTCATCTGTAAAAAAGTGCTTGTGTGTGTGTGTGTGTGTGTGAATTTGATGACTTCATTTGATGACTGATCCCAGCTATAAATCTGTGATCCCGTGACCACTGGAACTGCTGTTCCCTTGAAGCAGTTTGCCCAACCAGTTCTGAAGGACAATTCAGCAAACATTAAAAACAAAGTCTGAGGCCACCCTATCAGGAAGTATGGCCGGCGGGAAGATTCGTACCCGGATGCCCTTTAGAGTGTGATGTTTGCACAGCCCCAGGCCTGACATCTAGACTCCAAGTTTGGAGAGAGAAACACAAGGAACTCCTTCACCTTCTAGCTTGTTAAGGACAGTGAAGAAATTACTCCATAAAATAGAGAAGGCAAAGGGGAAACCTGACCTCTGTTCAGAGATTGGAGTAGGGGGAGGAATGTGGCAGAGATCTGAGAGAGAGAAGAAGGAGCATTGAACCTGGGGGGGGGGGGCAAGAAAGGGATTGGAGGTTCTCCCTAAAAAGGAGGGTTCAGGATGCCCTGAGGAAGGGGCTGCTTGTCTTCTGAGGATGTTAAAGGAAGTCCATAGGTGCTGCAAAGTTAGAGACCATCCATCGTGGGTCAGTCAGTCAAATTTGTGTGACGTACCTAAGGACTGGGGATATAGATAAAGCAAAAACATGGTCCTTCCCCTCAAGGAGCTGAGTCTAATGGGAGAGACCACATGCAAAAAACTATAGGTGGTCAATCGAGGAAGGCGCCAGCATTGAAGGGAATCGGGAAAGGTTTCTGGCACAAGGCGGGAGGTGAGTAGTGGCCTTGGTGATTGCTTGGCAGACACCCTGATAAGTCCAGAGAGATCTGCTGCCTTCCTGGGGCACGTGTCCAAGACTCAGCAGAGTCAGAGCAGAGCTGACTTGCTAGGTGTGATTATTTACAGAGGTAGGAGGGGTGCTGTCCAAAGGCATATAGCTCGGCCAAAGACTAGTCACAGGCCAGATACTGGAGATCTTAAGTGACCCATATGGTTCACATGTGGGCTGCTACCCACAGAAGGAAGAAGGAAATAAACAGCTGATTAAGTCTGAGAATGGGATTTGGATTATTCTCTGGACCGTGACCTAAAGTGTGGGAATAGCAGTTCCCTGGCCAGGGATGGAGTGTATCTAGCAAAAGTTGCTAAGGATGTTTGCTTGTGATCTTGCAAACTTGAGCCAAAGGGCTTTATGCTGAAAAGACCTATGTGTTCCCACCAAGTTAGACACCAGAGTAGCTGTACTCTAGGGAGGATAGCGGCTTAGACACATGGAAACAGTAGACAAAAATCCCATGACTTCAGATGTCTATACAAAATGCATAAAGTATGGTTAATAAACAAACAGAACCTAGAGATCCTAAAATAAGGAGATAAATTTGATTTCATCATTGTCCCTGATTTGGTGAGATAAGGCCTATGGAGTGGCCGGGTGGTGAAGAGGATAGAACCCTGAGCCAAGTTATTGAAATTTCTCTGAAACCATCCCCTTCATTTCTTGTAGCAAAAAGTGTTCTATCACCTTCATATATCACAGGTTGTTCAGCCTTCCCCCCATTGACAGGCAATCCCTTCAGTTTCCAACTTTTAAAAAAAACTTTTTGGAGGGGGGAGGACAGGACAATTGGGGTTAAGTGACTTGCACAAGGTCACACAACCTAGTATAGTTTCCAACTCTTCACCACGATAAAAAATGTTGCTACCAATATTTTTGTACATATGGGTGCTTTTCCTCTTTCTTTGATCTCTTCGGGGACATCTCACTGGGTCAAGGGGTTTGCACAATTAATAATTTGGGAGGTGGAATTCCAGGATGGCTGGACCAACTAACTCTACCTGCCAATGAATGGGGCAGCAATGTGCCTGTTTACCCACAGCCTCACTGGTGTTTGTCTCTTTCATTTTTTTGTCAACTTTCGGAGTGGAACACCAGAGTTGCTTTACTCTATTAATGACTGAGCATTTTTTTTTTCATATGGTAATAACTAGCTTGGTTGTCTTCCCTTGAGTACTGTGCACATATGTTTTGAACATTTATCACTTGGGACATGGCCAAGAGAAGCATTTCTGGACATGCACAATGTAGAAATTTGTTTTGCTTGACAATGCCTATTTGTCACAAGAGTTTTGTTTTTCTCTCCTTTTTAACTGGAGGGGTGGGAGGTAGTCAAAAAATAAATGATTTTAAAAGCGTTAAGAGAAACATGGAAGGAGGGAGAGGACCAGATATCCCTCAGGTAGATGGGCCAATGATGGCAGAGAACAGAGAGAAACCAGAGCTGCTCAGTTTTTAATTTGTCTCCATTTTCTCTGCCAAGGAGGATGATTTCTGGCCTGGATGGCCGATGGGGAGCAGATAGCCCAAATGAATAAGGATGGATGAAGAGCGCCCCTGGCTTCCCTCAATAAGCTGTGTTACCTGGCCCTGTGAACTACAACCTTGGGCACTGAATGAACAGGCAAAAGTGAAACCCAGGCCACTGTCAGTGACCTCTAAAAACTCACGGGGGAAGGGAGAGGAGTGGGGTGGGGTTGCAGGGCCAGGGTGGACCGGACAAGAGCAGATGTCATTCTGATGTTCAGAAAAAAACAGAAGTGAGTGGCTTCTGTGAAGACTAGACCAGTTAACTATTTCAATTTCTGGCAAAGTTCTAGAGTAGGAATTTTTAACTTGGGGTTTGTGAATAGATTTTAGAGAGTCCGTGAATTTGGCTGGGAAAAAGAAAATTGCATCTAATCTCTCAGAGTTTGGCATTTTCTTCCATTATGATTTTAAAAAACCAAACCAAACATGAATATGAGAAGGGGTCCATAGGCTTAGGGTTAAGAAACCAATGGATAGAGAACATTATTTGCATGAGGAAGAGAGGGAGGAAGAAGGAGAGAGAGAGTGAGTGTTTTGGGAAGGGTAGACTTTTGATGTGGAAACTTCCTCTACCACCATTCAGACATTTTTCAATCCTGTCCAACTCTCTGTGACCCTGTTTGGGATTTTCTTGGCAAAGATACCAAAGTGGTTTGCCATTTCCTTCTGCAGCCCATTTGAGATGAGGAAACCAAGGCTGACAGAGAGAAGTGACTTGCCCAGGGTCACACAGCTAGCAAGTATATGAGGCCAGATTTGAATTTCCTGATGTTAGCCACATGACTGAGGTTAAAGCACCATTCTAAAACATGTTTAGGCAGAGAACTTTAGTCTGGTCCAAGCTCCCTCCTCCCAAATTGGACTCTCAAATCCATACCATTTCCTTTCTTAATCTTGGCTCCACAGAGCTGCCAGAATAACCTTCAGGTGGTTCAGGTCTGACTGGGTCACTCACGTAATTGTCAATCGCTCCCTATTCTAGGATGAAGCACTAAACTCCCCCTTTCCCCATGAAGCCCTTTCTTCTAGCTCCAGTCAGCCTTCCCCAAGCTCTCTTCACATTACTCCCTCCCTTCCATACTTCCACATTCCAGCTCTTTGATAACCTCAACAATTCTCCCACCTCTATGCCTTTGCCCAGGCGGTGCTTGATGCCAAGAATGCACTTCTACCTTGCCTGATAAAAGCCCTTGCTTCCTTCTAGGCTTGGCTCATCTGAGACATCCTTCGGGAAGCAGTTCCCAATCTTCTCAGTTGTCAGGGGACCTCAAATAATCATGGACAGTCTATAATTACTGCATATGAACTATCCTCCCAGTAAACTCTTGGAGGCCCAGGACATAACACAGAGCCCAGCCTACAGTAAATACTTGCTGTATTGGATTTGCAGAGGAAGAGCTTGGTACCCAGAGAGAGGCAAGGTGGCAGGGCCAGCCTCCCAACCTGGAGACTCTGGGAGCTGCCTTCCCTCTCCCAGCACAAGACCAGAATCACAGACACAATTTAAATTTAATTTTTTTCTATTTATTGATTAGCCCTTGTGGTAAATACTGTTTCCTGGGTTTCCACAGGCCTTCCTGGGCTATGCCAGGCCAGGCAGGAGGCTCCCTCCATCTCAGTCAAGGTGAAAAAGGCCCCTCTCCAATGTACAAGGCAATTCTGAGGCTGACACCCCTCATTTTACAGAGATGTCTGAAGATCCAGAAGGTTGGCAGGAAAAACAACAGGGGAAAAAAACCAAAGCAGGGAAGAGGGAAGGTCCGATAGACCCAGGAGGGTCTGAGGAAGGGAGGCTTTGAGGGGGAGACAGCATTTGGGTCAAATTGTGGGGGGAAGAAGCAGGAATCCAAGAGTATAAGAGACCCAGAGAAAGTTGGGAGCTTGGACAAGGGGCTAGACACACACACACACACTCTCTCTCTCTCTCTCAGGTGCAGGATCCAGGGGCGTCGGTCTCAGCCCCAGCCCAACAGATGCAAGGATTCAGGGAAGAATCTGGAATCCAGAAGACATTTCAATCCTTCCCATCATAAAGCATTGTGGGCAGGGATGGGGACAAAGGTCCCTGAACTAGAGGAGAGAAGAAGGGTGAGAGTCAGGGCAGTCAGATTTCATGGTTGGACACAGGCTTGATAAGACCAATGAAAAGAATCTAGAAACTGAAAGCTAGAACTGGGTCCACCTCACCCCCCACGGTGGACAGGGGAGGAGTTTGTCCCCAAGCAGAAGCCTGGCTATCTCTGGCCTGGCTGCCCCAGGGCTCCCCTCACCTCTGCCTTCAGGCCTCACTTGCGCAGGGCGGCCTTGATCTCTGCCACAATTCTCAGGTATTTGTCTGAGGAGTCCACGAAGCCATGTCCAGCCTGGGGAAAAGAGAGGGGGTGAGCTGGAGCCGGGCTGCCCCAGCTCTTCCAGCCAGAGTCTAAGCCCAACAGTTCAAAGCTGCCATTGTGCAGAGGGCCCTCCCCCACTCCTCATGGGGCCAGCTGCTGGCCTCAGGTCACCAAGGCAATGAGACAGGAAGGCCCAGACCCTGCTCCACTCACCTTCTTGGAATGGACAAGCTTCCCAGCAACCGTTACTTCAAAGAAGCCGGTGACCTCCCGGGTCCCCTCGCCATTCTGGAGGCAGGGAAAAAGTGACAGAGGCTCTCACGGCGCCGCTCCCACAGTCCCCACCCCAGCTCTGTGACAGTGCGCAGTGGGTTGGGCCAAGATGTTCTCCAGAACTAGGACAAGGCCCCAGGAGCTGTGGTCCAGGGCTCTGAATTTACAGCATACCCCCCACAAGTCAGCACCCATTTTAACGGGATAAGGAGCCGGAGTGAGGGCTTCTCTGCCCCGCCCTCCTGGCTCGGCAGACATCTATGGCTGGGATCTCTGGGGCTAAGATTTCTAGTTACTTGACACCCCTCTCCCCCCAGCACCCACCACGAAACACTCACGATGTTCAGGAGGCCGGGAAATTCATCCTCTAGCTGCTTCTTCAGCAACAGATACTAAGACAGAGCAGAGAAGACACAGGGTGGGGGTTGGCCAACACAGCCCTCCCCAGTCCCTCCCCCCTCTGAGCCACCCCCACACCACTGACCTTGGGCTTGTACCCTCAGGCACCGCTAGCAGGGGGCACATCGGACCAAGACGGGGGAAGAAAGGAACCTCGGTCAGGATGAAATCATTCAATGCAACAAAAGACTCCAACAAAAGACTTCCAGACTCCTACGGCCCCACCTGGAGCCCCCCGCAAGGTGTGCAGCCCCTCCTGACCCCGGCACTCGCTCCCCAACCCCCCGCCCCAGGTTTGGCTCCGCTGGAAGGTTCTGGGGAGGAGCCCTCTCCTAGGTGCACCCGGGCGTGGGTGGGTGGGGGCTGCGGGAACCGGCCCGGCCCAGCCCAGCCCCGCCACGCGCGCCTCCCCAAGGGGATCTCCCAGCGCCGGAGCTGCTCACCAGTAAACCACGTGCACTTGGAGCGCCATGGCTGGAGCCCCGGCTTTGTCCCGGACCCGCTGGACAGCTGCAGAAGGATGGAACGTTGACGCCGCCCGCGTTCTAAATTAGAACGCTGCGGTCAGCAACTGTTACAAAGCGTTCTATGGGCGCTTCCACTGTTGGCGGGCGGCGGGGGGAGGCCAGGGAGGAGAGCCGGAGGGAACGGCCTCCCGAGAGCCGACCCAGGCCCCCATCTCCGACTACAGCACTGCGAGGGTCGTGCCTTGGAGTGACCAAATGGGGGCTGGACACACCTTGGGGACCCAGCAGGAGCCAGGGAAGCCTCTCCCCCCACCCTGCTCCCCCTCTCGTGGGGCAAAGATGGTAAAGCCCGAGTTCTGGGCGGGCCCTTGCCGAGTAGGAGCCCCCTTCCCCCCTCCCCGCCCAGATCCCAGCCGGGTCTGGGCAGCCCTGCATCCCTTACCCGGACCGGTAACTTCCTCCTCGCGGGGGCTGGGTACCCTGATTGGCTGCGTTGATGGCTTTTTGCAGGGTGCTGAGGCCGACCGTACCTGGCCTCTGCAGTGTAGCCGGACCGGTGTGGGCCGGCACGCACCCAGTTCCACCAGCCCTGGCCGCCCTCCACGCCTCTGCAGTCTGTCTTCAGTTCAGGAAATCTATCCAGCCGCGCTGGGGATACAGAAAGAGGCAGAAGAAGCCCCTGGCCTCGAGGAGCTTACAGTCTCATTTTGCAAACTCAGTCGCAGTTAACAAGCCGTTTATTTTAATATTCTTAAAAAAAAGATTTTGAATTCCAAATTCTCTACCTCCCTCCTCTCGCCCCTTTCTCTGAGACAGTGAGCAGTTTGATATAGATTATACCTGTGCAATCATGCAGGACAGCTAAGAAGATGTTTATTAAGCTCCTACCGTTTCCCCGATAATAAGACACTGTCTTATTATGTTTTTTGGAAAGAAAAACACCAGAGGGCTTATTTTCAGGGGAGGGCTTATGTTGTCCTGCCTCAGCTCTCCTCCGAGGCACTGCTCTCAATGGCGCCAGCAAGCAAATCACTGGGGAAGAACAGGATGACCCGCTCACTGCTGCAGCTCTGATTGGATGCAGCTCAGAGCGGCCTGCGTTTCACGGAGTTGGGGGGGGGGGGACGGTGCATACAGAGGGTACTGTAATGTAGCATGTAGCGCAGGGGATCACCTTCACTACAGTAGCAATCTCAATAGGGCTTATTTTCGGGGGAGGGCTTACTTTAGAGGAATCTTACACAGTAAGGGGAGGGCTTATTTTTGGGATAGGTCTTATTATCGGGGAAACACGGTACCACGTGCCAGTGGCGGTGCTAAGGCCTGGGGAGACAAAGAAAGGTCCAGTCCCTGTCCATAAGGAACTCCAATTCTGATGCGGGGGGAAAAAGACAAGGTTCACACCGGGTGGATAGATGGGACCCTTGAAGGGAAGGGTGGCCAGGGGTCTGGAAAGGCCTCTGACAGAAGATGGGGGGCCAAGAATTGGAGGTAAAGGACCCGAGCATTCCAGGCGTGGGGTACTGCAAGAGCCAATGGCACACGGTGGTGTGGGAGAAGAGGAGCTAGAGGGGAGGGGTGGATTAGGGGCATGGGGCCCGGCTGAGGAGGGTTTTCAGTGCTGAACCCAAAGTTTCTATGTGAGCCGTTGGAATTCATCAGGAAGGAGCGGGGCAAGTGGGGAGTGACGTTTAAGAACATTGCTGGCTACAATGTCAAGGGCGAATTCGAGTGGGGGGAAATCTTGGAAGACTAGATAGGGAATGTTGCTTCCCCAGAGGATTTGCAGCCTTTCCAGGGACTTCTAGGGAGTGCATTCTGGCACAAATCCAGGCCTTGAAGGCCACTCCCAGATTGCCTGGAATGGACAGCTTTGGCCTCCTGTGGGCACTGGCCCAGGACATATCTCTGCCTGTTGTCTGGGCCTGACAGGAGCTGACAGTCACTGCCTGCTAACACTAACCCAGTCGAATCCTCAGCCTCTCTCAATGGCCTTTTTTCCAGTCACTACAATCTGCCTGAATTCCTTCCCAGCCCACCATCCTCTGCCCAACCCAGGGATTCTGAACTCCCAGCTGTCTATGGACAAGCTCTGTTCCCAGCCACTGCTGCCCATTCCCTTTCTCCCATCCCACTCAAGCCTCCCCCCCCCCAAGTGCCCCACTCTAAACCTACCCACCCCTTTCACTGTGCTCTCTGGAATGCCTGTTCCATGGTTAACAAAGTTGATTTCATCCCACACCTTTCTCCTTGCCCATCCTCTCTATCTTCTTACTCTCACTGAAGCCATCTTGGTGACCCCGCTGGGAATTTTCTGAGTTCACATTGTCCCTTCCCAGCTCTCCCTCTACCTCCATCAGTCAGGAACCCCAGTTCTTTGAACATCACTCAATTGGATTAAGATTCTAGAGGCTGTCTACAGACCTCCAGGCTGCTCCCCTCCCTTAATGAGTTTAGTCTGTGACTCACAAGTTTTCTCTCTTCCTTAATTCCTCCTCTCATATTAAGGGGCTTGAATGTACATATCAATGCTCCCTCCAACCCTCTGACCCCCTCCATTTCCTATGACTCAGTCTTGTAGTCCCTTCAGCCACAGAGACAGTCATACCCTGATCTTGTCATAGCCCACAAAGGTTCAGCTTTCACATTCAGGAACTCTGAAAGTCCTTGTTCTGTTCATAATCTGCTGTTATATCCCCTCTCCCTTTGCCCTGCACCCCCTCACCCCCACCCCCCTCACTTCCACCCTGGGTACTTTCCCAAGCCATCCCTCCTGAACTGGCTCCACTCTCTTCCCTTCCCCATCCTAACCCGTTGGTGAACCAGATCAAAGCCTGTCTTCTTCCCTTGAGTCCCTGGCACCCTTATCTTAGCATGGATTGTTCCCTGCCAGGGCTCAGCCTTCACTGTCCTCCAGAACTCCCCTGCTATTAGGGGGGAGGAGGATCACAGCTGCCTCATAAATAACACAGATAAGTAAATATAAGGACAGGGTCTGTGATTTCAGGGCTATAGGAAACCCCTCTGCCAGTGTTGGGATTTTTTTTACCTCCTGGTAAATCGTAGTCTCGGGGAGTTGTCTAGACCCCTTGAGAGGTTCAGGCACTTCCCAGGATGTGTCAGGGGTGGGACCTGAACCCTGGTCAGCTCTCTATCCAATATATCATGCTGCCTTTCTCTGTACAAAATATATATACAACAATGGAATATAATTTGGAGGAAACACCAGGGGGCATAAAAGGCCTGTTGTTTGGTTGTGTTCAACTGTTTGTGGCCCCATTTGGGGTTTTCTTGACAGGGATACTGGAGCGATTTGACATTTCCTCCTCTAGCTCATTTCACAGATGAGGAGACTGAGGCAGAGTGAAGTGACTTACCCAAGGTCACACAGCTAGCCAGTATCTGAGGTCAGATTTGAAATCAGCAAGATGAGTCTTCTTGACTTCAGGTCTGGCACTCTATGCACTATGGCACCACCTAGCGGTCCTGTAAAAGGCATGAGCTTTCAAGTCGACTAAGGCTTCTGAGAGGCCGAAATGAGGAGGGAGGGCATTCCAGGCATGGGGGACAGCCTGGGCAAAGGCACAGAGACTGGTGAGATAGGGTGTTTCATGGGAAGACCAGCAAGAAGGCCAGTTAGGCTACAACATAGAGTGTATGAAGGAGATTATTATATAATATCATGAGACTCAAAAGGTAGGTTGGAGCCAGGGGGTGGACTTTAGAGGCCCAGAGAAAATGTTTGGAAAGTGTTTTGTTAAACTTATAGTCACACACACACATGCATGCACGCATACACATACATGCACACACATGTACATATGTATGTATATATACTTATATACACACATCCATATATACAAATGTTACTATTATATTTAAGAACAATCAATGAACTAATAAGCATTTTAAGTGCCTACCTTGGATTACAAAGAATTTATCAATCAATATTCTCAAGGAGTGTGTGTGAGTATTCTATCTATCTGTCTGTCTGTCTATCTATCTGTCTGTCTGTCTGTCTATCTGTCTGTCTGTCTGTCTGTCTGTCTATCTATCTATCTAATTATAAAGAGAATAAACATAAAGGAATTTAAAGGGAAAGGTCTTAAGGGAATCCAGCTGTCCTGGATCTCTCAGAATTGCTTTGTGCTTCCTGAGGGTCATGGCCCTGGAGGGTGGGTCATACACCAGCAGGAAACCTAGGTCTCAGGAGGTCTGATTTTGTACTTGCTGAATGGTATCTGCCAGACTCCTTCCATTCTCCAGGCCTCAGTTTCCCCATGTGTACAATGAGCTCTGCTGATGTGTGGGGGAGGGGGGAAGGGTTCTTAACTGTGAGCTTTGAAAAAACATTTAGCCAACTGAATTTCCATGGAACTGGTTTTCTTTGTAATCTTCTGCATTTTGTTTAATTCATTTAAAATCATGATTCTGAGAAGGAGTCCAGAGGCTTCACCAGTTTGTCCCAGGAGGTCCAGGACCCAAAGAATGGGAAGAGCCTGTGCATGTGTAAAGGGGTACTTTGGAGCCTTAGTACTCTCTCAGACTCTCATAGTCTCCCCCCAGCACATATGCATCTCCTACAGGGGAACTTGGGAACATAGTTCTCCTGGACAATTCTTGACCCTTAAATCGATCTCCTAAATCCACAGACCTAGACCTGGCAGGGACCTCACAGGCCAGCTTGTCTAGACCCTCTCATAATGCAGAGGAAGGCACTGAGGTCTATGGAGCTAAATTATTTTCTCAGGATAGTAATAATAAAAATAATGGCCAGCATTCATCAAGGCTTGCAAAATGCTTTGCAAATATCGACTCATTTGACCCTTACAACGACCCTGGGAGGTGGGTGCAATTATCACCCCCATTTTACAGATGAGAACACTGAGGTGACTGCCGAGGGTCACACAGCTAGGAAAGTGTCTAAGGCTGGGATCTGAACTTGGTCTTCTGACTCCAGGCCCGAGGCTCTGTGCACTGAGCCACTCAGCTGCCTTAATGAAGGCCTGTTGATAGGATGGTTAGGGGCCTGCATCACTTTAAGGAGCGCACAGCATTTGCCAGCATCGTGAGGCACAGAGACACACGACCAGATGGAGTCACAACAGCATTCCACAGACAGTTAGAGACATACCAAAAGGCACCATTGGCACACGGTCACACACACTCAATCTCTGTCTGCCTGTCCCTCCATCTCTGTCTCTCTCTGTCTCTGTCTCTATGTCTGTATCTCTCTACCTCTGTGTCTGTCTCTGTCTGTCTCTCTCTATCTCTGTCTGTCTCTCTGTCTCTGTCTCTGTCTCTGTTTATATCTGTCTGTCTCTCTGTGTCTATGTCTGTCTCTCTGTGTCTGTCTCTCTATCTCTCTGTCCCTCCATCTCTGTCTCTCTGTCCCTCTGTCTCT
>NW_027185797.1:42307017-42308530 GCF_028583685.1 Petaurus breviceps papuanus
TCTCTGTCCCTCCATCTCTGTCTCTCTGTCCCTCTGTCTCTCTCTGTGTCTGTCTCTCTGTCTCTGTCTGTCTCTCTTCTCCCCCTAGCTCAGATCTCCTACCTCTGCCTCCCACAGGTCTCCTACCCTCCCTAATTGAGCTTGCTGAAAGCTGGAGCTGGGGTCTAACCAGGGGTCCTGGGGGTGGGAGAGGGCTAGGTATTTTTAGTTACCATTAACCTTACCTCCCACCTCCCTTCCTTAAGCTCTCTGAAGCTACTGCTGGAGCCAATTGGTTTAATTACAGTGAATAAAGTAGGCAAGGCCCTAGGTCACAAGAAAGGGTGGGGGGAGCTTAGAGCCTCCTAAAAAGATTGGGGGGAGGGGGCACAGCAGCTGTTCCTTATCCTCAAACAGCTTCCATTGCAAGTACAGCTTCTCTCTCTAAGAATGCGCCTTTCTCTGGGCCTCAGTTTCCCCATCTATACAATGAAAGGACAGAGAAGGGTGAGTCTCTGGTGGTCTCAAATTCTCCTTACCTGCCCTCTCACCCCTATCCCCTATTCTACTTTCTGTATACTTCCCCTTTTCTTCCCCCTCCTGTAGGCACTCCTCCCTCCCCCCCCCCCGCCCCCATACTAGGTAGGCTCAAAGCCTGCCACCCTCAGATTCTGGTAGCTGGACAGGAATGGGGACTAGGAAGCCTGACATCTCAGGGAGGCTGAGGCTGGTTTGGGAATCCTGTCACCCACAAGTCTCCCTTCTGTCTCTGATAAGGGTGGGCAATAGCCCACAGCAATGGAATCTCAGAATCCCAGATTTTGTAGAATAGATTCTTTGAATCAGAATTTCACTGGGGCATGACCGCATTGTGGACTTTGGAGTCATCGAGATCCAGGTTCAAGTCTTCCCTGTGACACTTGTGTGATCCTTGGTAAATCTCTGATCTCTCAGAGTCCCAGGCAATTCTCTGATGCTATATAGCCACAGAACTGGAGAGATGAGGTCTTCTTAGCAACCATTTAGTCCAAAATATACAAGCAAGAAACCCCCTACTGAACATACTCAGTAGATGGTCATCCAGACGAATGTGGGAACTTTCCCTGTAGAGGCCATTGGCCCTGGAGTCAGGAAGATGTGGGATCAGACCTCACCTCTGCCCACTGCTAGCTGTATGACCATAGGCAAGCTACTTAACCTCTCTGTGCCTCAGTTTCCCTATCTGTAAGATGATACAGGTGGACTCCAGGATTTTGAAGATCCCTTCTAGCTATAAATGTTTGCCCCTATGACCTCTGGAGGCAGACCATTCTAATTGTGGACTTCTCTAATGGTAAGGAAGGTTTTCCTGACATCAAAACATCCATTCATTGCTGTTGGTTCTGCTGTCTGCAGCTGAACCAGTCTACTACCTTCTCCACAAAGCAGCCCTTCAGATACTTGGAGAAAGTTATCATTTCCTCCATGAGTCTTCTCTTTTCCAATTTAGACATGCCCATAATGAGCTTTGGAGGTGTTGTCTGCCTTTATTGGT
>NW_027185797.1:42313530-42317771 GCF_028583685.1 Petaurus breviceps papuanus
ATCTGCCTCAGTTTCTCTTCCCAGGAAAGATCCAAAACTAGCCCCTAAGAGAAATCCTACTGATCCAAGGACTCTTAGTGTTTAGGGGGGACCCACAGGAGAATGGTGGAAAGAGCCCTGGCAGTGAATTAGGCCCCCTGATTTGCTGTTCGGCCTCAGGCAAATAAACCCCACTCTGAGCCTCAATTTCCTTATTTGTTCAATGAAGAGGATCCCACCAGGACCCCAGGATCTTCCTTGGTTATTAAAAGGTTCTCAAGGGTACTTCCTGCTTTGACATTGTGCCCCCACCTTCTCCCCCTCCCCAGCTCCAGCTGAGAAGCTGATAAAGGGAAGAGATATAGGGGGTAGGAAGGAAGGAAAGGGGGCTGACCTCCCACCTGGGGACCTCCCAAAGTCTGGGCTTCCCACACATCTTCTAAGGCACACTCAGTTGGCATCCTCCTGACTTCCCTGCCCCCCCCCCACTCCTTCATCCTTTGTGTGATGAGCCTGGGAGTTTTCCAGCCCTGACTGAATACTCCTTGGGTAGCTAGACAAAGACAGAGACAGAGAAATCAGGGTGAGACCCAGACAGAGATCCGGGTACTGAGGTGGAGACGAAGCATCAGAAACAGGGATGGAGAAAGATACAGCGTGTGGGCCAGAGGCCATCTACCTCATTATCCCCCTCCTCCCTCAGCCCCCCACCCTCGGGGGCCACCTGCCCCTTCCTCCTCTAGTCTGCCCTTCATTGTTAAGCAGAGAGACAAACACAGGGATAGACTGAAGGAGGGAAAGAGGCTGGAGCAGAAGATTTCTTTTTTTAAAGATTTTATCATTTTTTTAAAAAGACTGAGAAAGAGACAGAGACAGACTAAAGAGAGTAGGGACAGAGCGGGGAAATACAGGAAAAAAGCCCCGGGGCACCTGCCCTGTCTGTGTCCCAAGACCTCTCTTGCCCAGGCCCGGAGGAAGGGGCCTGGACCATTTCCCCTGGCTCCTCTGAACTTCCCCCCACCCTTTGGCCTTGGTGCTCCCCAGGGTGGCACACGATGGGGCCTGGGGCTCGGGGAGAAGCAGGGAAGGGGCCTGCAGGATGGAGTGGGTGTCTTGTCGTCATCATTGAGGGATGGATAGCTCAGTGTGCAGCGAGTCCCAGCCCTGGAGCCCGGGGAGCCCGGGGAGGTAGGCGTTGAGGTGGGAGGGCATCAGGCCCGGCCCGCATCAGGCCGGGCCCTGGCTGGGAGCCCCAGGTGTATGTGGGGGGGGCTCAGCTCACAGGACCCTCCATATCCACAGAGAAGGAGTCCTGGCTTTGGAGAAAGAAAGGGTTTGCAGAGGGTCAGGGGATGGAGAAAAGCTTCCGGGACCCCCAGATCTTCCCCTATCTCCCCCCTTCACAGCCTGTTGGCTTCCCCACTCTAGGACATAGAGACACTTGGCATAGAGAAAGAGACAGAAAAACTCAAGGGAGAGAGAATGAGATAATGAAGAGACATGAAGACAGAAAAACTAAGAGACAGACACAGGGAAGGGGAGAAAGAGAGTGAGGGAAAAAGAGGCTGGAGACATGAGAGAGACAGAGACAGAAGGAGAAGCCGAGGGACAGAGGCATATAGAGACTGAGCGAGGGAAAATGAGAAGCAGAGATGCTGGGAGAGCGAGACAGAAAGGGGGACAGAGGGAAGGGGCCAGGCAGCCCAGGCTTCCTCCCTGTAGACTGCTCTCACCAGGCCCTCCCCTACTCCCAGGTGAATCCCATACCTAGCCTGGGTTCCCTCCGGCTGCTGACAGTGCTTGGGAGGCCTCTCTCCCCCAGGCCCCCCCCCACTCCCCCTCCTCTGCTGCTATCAGAGATGGATCTACAGGGAGACCCAGGGGGGTGGGCACTTGTGGAGGACACTCACCATCAGTGGGTGAGGCTGCAGATGCCCCTACATGTAGTGCCACTGCCTGTCCAGGCTCACGCTCATGCCCATGGACCCTGGGGATGAGAGAAGGAGGAAGGAGACCCCCTCCCCAAACCTACCTCCTGTAAGGAGGTGTGGGGCCCCTTTAAGAAGGGACAGTGGGTGGGACTAGGAGAGTGTGGGCTCCTGCATGCAAAGGAAGCTTATGCATTATTCATGCGTCCTGGGCCCCCGGGGAGGCTCTGAGTGGACGGGAGATCTCCGTAGTCTGGTAGTCTGGGAGCAGGAAGAGCCTGGGGGGGGGGCAGGGCTTACCGGTGGTCCTCATGGGGGGCCCAGGGCCTGGACTCTGGTCTGGACCAAAGGCCCCCAGGGCTGGGCGGTGCTCAGGGCTATAGGCTGTGCCAGGGCCTGCGAGGGGGACACACACGTCTGTGGGAGGGGTCTGTCTTAGGACATACCTGCCCACCCCAGCAGAGGCTAGACCTAGGCTTTGTGGTCCAGCACAGAAGAGGAGGAGGCTCACGGTCCAGCTCGACCCTGAGCTGCTACAGAGCTGGCCACTTCACCTTTCTAGGACTCAATTTACCTCTCTGTATAAGGAGGCTGAACTCAATGGTCTCTAAGGTGCCTTTCCTGCCCCAAGTCCTATTTTTACTCACACACACACGCACACACATACACATGTAAACACACACATCCACACGTACACACCTGCCCTGTTGGACTGGTCAATCATAGGCTGCACAATCCGCCTCCTGGCATTAATGAACCTGTGGGAGAAGATCCAGAGACACCAACAGACGGGGAGACAGAGAGACACAGGGAGACAGAGATGGGGTCATAGAGAGGTCCCAGGAGGCTCAGGGGATAGGAGGAGGGTCAGACTAGCTGAGCCAGGCAGGAGCTGGGTGGGGCAGGGACTGGGGGATGGAGACAGATAGAGGGAGAGGGAGGCCCTGATCCCTCTCCAGCCCTCCCCCTCTCCCCCCTCAGGAGCTCCTCACCAGTTGTTGACCTGTAGGATGGTGAGACCCGTGTCCTGGGCCAGCTGCTTCTTTTGCTCCTCAGAGGGGTAGGGGTGCTGGGGGCAATACAGAGGGTGGAGATGGACCAGGGGTCATCCCCAAAGAGAGAGAAAGAGAAGGTAGTGGCTAAGTTCAGGGCCTCCCAATGCCTTTAAATTCCAGTAGAGGAAAGGATGGAGGTTCTCTCTTTCCTTTGAGTCAAACCCAGGACTGCAAGGGGTTCCAGTGAAGGGTCTAAGGCTGGGCCAGGCCTGGGAATGCCTGAGGTATAAGGAGTATCTTTGAGGTGTGTGTGTGCAATTAAGTGGGTCTGGTTAGATGTGTCCAGTGCCTTCCTTGGGAGTAGGTGCTAGGGACAGGGGCTCACCGCCAGGTGCTGAAAAAGCCAGGCCCTCATGATGTTGGTGGCCACCTTGGGGAAGATTCCCCGCTTCTTACTCTGCCTCTGGTCATGATCAGGCTCATCATCTTCTGGCCCAGAGCTGGGGGAGGCTGCTCTGGTCTCCAGTCCATCTCCTGACAGGGAGAGGGAGCCTCCCATCACAACAGAGCCTTGGGAAGCCTAACCCCATTCACTCCACCAGGACCCTGGGATCTTCCTTGGTCAATCTTCCTAGGCTATGCCTAGTCCTCCCTGCCCCCATGCTTACCCTGCTCACTGGAGGCATCCCCACTCTGGGAGGCCATGCCTCCACTGGATGGACCTGGTGTCCCCAGGTGCACAGACCCGCTGTCACTGTGGTCCCGAACCCAGGAATTATTCTGAAGGAAAAAGAGAGTTGGTGTGGGTTTTGGGGGTTAGAGTTCCCCCACCAAGGCCCGGGAAGACACAGGGTGGGTTTAGACATCCTCACAGCTCCCACCTGGGATCTCCTGGCTACCCACACCCCCTGCCTCTTCCCAAACAGGCTTATGTATTGTGTGTCTGAATGTGACTGTAAGAGGAATAAGTACAAGTTGTTCGAGTGTGTGACCAAGTGGATCTGAGGGCATCTGGGTGTGCGATTTTCTGTGACTAGGTAGTTGTTATATGAGTGTGTGGCTGTATCTGAGGATGTGTTTGTGAGAGGGTGGCTGTATTTTACCATACTGCATACTGTCTGGATGGGAGTGCCGGTGTGTCTGAGTGTCTGTATTTCACTGTGAGTGATTGAGACTATGACTGTGTGACTGTCCCTGAATGTATGTGTGTGTGTCTTTTTCCCAAGAATGTTGTCTACCTCTGGGTATGTGTGGCTGTATCTAAGTGTGTGTGTATGTGTGTGTGTGTATGGGTGTGTGTATGAGTGTGTATGTGAGTGTGTGTGTATGAGTGTGTATG
>NW_027185797.1:42317781-42324639 GCF_028583685.1 Petaurus breviceps papuanus
GTGTGTATGTGAGTGTGTGTGTATGAGTGTGTATGTGAGTGTGTGTGAGGATGGGGGGGGGAGTGCAGGGGGGAGGCTGCACCTGGTGGGGGAGCCCAGGGCCAGGAGTTGGGAAGTCCTCCAGGTCAGCTTTGCAGGGGACAATGGAGTCGTCACCATCGCGGTCTCGGTCCTCGATGACCAGGTCGATGGGCATCTTCCCCTTGAGGCAGGTGATATACCGATGGCAGAAGTTGTCACACAGGTCGTGTACCTGGGGGGGGGGGCAGGAATAGAGGTAAACTGGGGAGTGATCAGCTGGAGAGGGGCAGAGGGAGAAGAGGAGCACTCACCTTCTCCAGCTCCAGCAGATGAAACCGTAGGACCTGAATGGCCTGTATCATCTGAGGGGAGAAACAGAGACACAGAGAGACAGAGACAGGCAGAGACACAGAAGCAGTGAGAGCGAGACAGGCCAGAAGATACGGAGAGGCAGACAGGAAAAGAGGGAGAGACAGAGATAGTCATGGAGACAGAGACACAGACAGATGGGGAGACGGATTGAGAGACCTGGAACAGGTTGGGAGATGAGGGCCGGAGGGGGCAGAGGGAGGACAGAGAAGATGCCCAGTGCTCTCTTCCTAGACCCTTCCCCAGGGCTATTGGAGGGCGGGGCTGCCTCTCGGGTTAGGCCTGGTGTTGGGGGAAACCAGAGCTTCGGGGTTCGCGCCTCAGCTAAGCTCTCACCAGGTTGTCCAGCTCTGGGTTAGAGGAGAACAGAGGCCTCTCCATGCGGACCTGACGTGACATTGAGAGAGAATGGGAGCAGACAGAGGGGGGGAAGCACGGAGCGCACGTCAGGGGGCTACCTGGCCTTCCCAGCCCCCAGTCCCCCCGTGCGCTCCTCAGACCCCAGCCCAGATCAGTGGGTCCCGGCGGAGCGGCCCCACCTGCTTGGCGAAGGCGGCGATGTCCTCGTTGAAGGAGTCGGAGGAGCAGACGTCGGCCCCGGGCCCCAAGCCCGGGCTGCCCCCAGGCCCCGGACCCGCCCCGTCTCTAGGGGAGCACGTGGCCAGCTCACACTTCTCAAACACCAGAGCCAGAAGCGGAAACAGCGGGTGCCTGCAGGGTGCGGGGAGAGGTAGGGCTCATCTCCCACCCTCAGGGGAGGAGGGGTGCTCCTAAAGTAGGCTGAGGCCCCCCGTGAGGCAGGAGCGGAAAGACAGCGAGAGGGAGAGGGAGACACACAGACAGACTGCAAGGAGAGAGACGCACGTAGACACAGGGGACCCACTGAGGCGGGGACCTAGCAGCCTCTCTCACCCGTAGATCTCGTCTTTCTCGCTCTTCAGTCCGTCTCCTCCCCTTGCTCGATTCCGGGCCGGCCCTGGGGTCGGGGCGGGGCCGTAGGGGGACTGGGACAGCACAGCTGGCCGCCCGCTCCCCCTGGGCGCGGCTTCCGAGAAGTTGGCCAGGCCTGCGCTGTCCACGCGGGGATACTGAGGCAGGTCATCGTACTGTGAGAGGAGAGAGATAAAAAGAGTATCGGAGGGGTTGCCCCGGGACACCTCCCCGAACCCCTTTTCTCCCAAGCCCGGACATCTCTTACTCCTCAGTGAGACTTGGGGAGGGGGGGAGGGAGACATCGGAGAGTTTTCTCCGCCTTTCCTCTGACCACACCAAATCCCTTCTCTCCCTCCGTATCTCCGTCTTTCCCATTGCTTCCAATCGCTGTCTCTGGTGCTGTGTCTCAGTCCTTATGGACATCTCTGTCGGTGTAGCTCTTTGTCTCTCTCTCTCTGGGTCTCTGCATCTGCTGGAGTCTGTCTCGCGGTAGCTGTTTTCGTCTATTTCTGCGTTTCCATCCCTGTCTCTGGTGCTGTGTTTCTGCCATATCACTGTCTCTATAGGTATAGGGCTGTCTCTGTCTCTGAATTACTGCTACTCCAAGTAGGTGTTCCTGTTTTTCTCTCTCTATCTCTCTCTCTGCCTCTGCCTAGTTAGTCTCTGTGGAGCTAACCCTGTCACTTTCTGTCTCTGTTTGTATCTCCGTGCCCACCCTTCCTTTACTTCCTTTCAAAGCATTCATAGTCAGAGATTGATTCATTATCCCTTGGGGATAGTTCAGGAGGGATCAATCAGTCTGAGTTTGGAATCCCCAAGCCCAGGAGTCCCTTGACCCCTCCCCCCCCACACACACACACAGTACAATGGCAGCAAGCCTCCAGAGACAGGTACATGGGATAAACACCTGGGTTCTGAATGTATTTCCTAGTGTGTGAGGTCTGAGGTGCATTTTTCTTATTACACATTCTTCTGCATATGTGTGTTGGGGGGAGGGGAAAGATAAAGACTTTTCCTCCACCCTCTTCATTTCAGTTCTCTTTAGCAGACTGTGTGCGTATCCCAAACAACTTCAGCTAATCTCGCTCTCCATTTACAGAACACTAATCCAAATAAAGTCAAATTTATTTGCAGCCCCCACCCCCCACCTACCCCACATTCTGGTCCACAATCTGGGAAACCGTCAAATACACAGACATTATTCTCTTCCTTTTGAACACACACACACACACACACACCTCTGCTCCAAACTTTTCCTCTGACACTGGGGGCCCTCAAGAAGTCTATCTCAACTTAGAACTCCCACCCCAACTTTTTGGGGGGTGGGGACAGTGTCTAGAAGCTCTGTCTTCCCCTTCCATCTCACAGGATGAGAGGGGCAGAGTCTGGGGACCTGGAGAGGACATTGACTGACACTCATCTCCTCTAGGGAGCTGACCTCCTGCTCTCCCCCTTCCTCTCCCTCTCCGAGATGTCCCAGGGCTCAGCCTGAGCTCTTGTTCTAGTTCCTTAGCTCCCCCTCTTCAAAATCAGGGACAAGAATGGAACAAAGAGATGGGGCTGGGGGGGGCATAGAATGAAGACAGAGGAAGGATGGGACAGAGGGACGGAAGGACAAGGACAGAGGTAGGAAGACAGAGTGAAGGAACAGAGGGAAGGACAGAGGGATACATGTTAAAGAATTGGGACAGAGACATGGGGACAGAGGAGGTAGGAACAGAGAAATGGGAGACAAAGGGATGGGGAGAGAGGGTTGAGGAACAGAAAAGTAAGGTCGAGAGGAACAGGGGGACAGAGCTGGGGAACAGTTGGCTGGAGAAGAGGAATGAGAAAAAAGTGAATGAAGAGACAGTGAGATGAGGAATAGAAGAGGGATGTGGTAGGGAGGTGAAGTATAGAGAGGTTGAATGGGGGACAACAGAGGTACGGAGATAGAAGGATGGAGGAGAGAGTGACAGAAAGAAATAAAGTTCAAGGAAATCGGGCCAGAGAATTGAGGAATATAGACATATGGGGATGGGGGAAGGCAGCAGAACCAGAAAACTGGGGGAGAGACATCAGATGGGAAGACAGAGGGACAATGTAGAGGAAGCTAAAAGGAAAGGAGGAGAGAAAAAGAGAAAAAAGACAGGGAAAAGGATAGGAGAGAAAGCTGAGGACTGTGGGAGAAAGGGATAGAGGAAAATGGGATAGTGAGAGCGTCAGAAGGATGAGGAACAGAGATGGAGTTCAACTGGATGGGAGCAATAGTCAGTCAGTGAAGAAGGATGGGGGCCAGTGGTAAAAGGACAAATAGGTGGGGGCTAGAAGCATGGGTACAGAGGGATATGGGCTGCCTAATGGATAGATAAGTAGATAGAGGAATAGGGATGTCAAAGGCAGGACTGGGGAACAGAGAGGTGGATAGAAAGAAGGCTGGAGGAAAAGAAGAATGGGGAACAGGAAGAGATAACCAGAAGGATTGGGGAAACAGTGTCTGGGACAGAGAGATGGAGAGAATTGAAGAAAGATGAATGTGAAACAGAGGGATGAAATAATAGATTGGTGGAAGGAAAGAGACTTTAAGGGAAGGAGGGATGGAGGGAAAGAGAAATAGGGGTCAGAAAGAATTAGAGAGATGGTGATAGAGGAATTAGGATAGGGGAATGGGGATATAGGGATAGGGGACAGAAGAATAAAGGAGAGATAGATGAAGGACAGAGGGACAGAAAGGCAGGGAAAGAGGAATGGAGGTTTAGAGACATGGAGAGAAAAAGCAAAGGGGGATAGAGGGATGAGGACTGAAGGATGGGAGGAAGAGGGATGAAGGAAGAGATTAAAAGAAAGACAGATGATAGATGGAGTGGCAGAGGACCAGAGGAATGGAGGTCTGAAGAACAGGAGCAAGACAGAGACAGAGACAAAGATGAGAAAGGAGGGATGTGAATGAAGGGATAAGGACTGAAGTGAATGGGAAAAGTGAATGGGTGGGTGACAAAAAGTGGGACAGATAGACCAATGGGGACAGAGGTGAAAAACAGAAATGAGGAACAGAGAGATGGGACAGAGACACGGATAGATGGGGACAGAAGTATGAGTGACAATTCAACAGGAGGTTGAGGGAAAGAGATTGGGGGAGAGGGTTGAAACACACAGGGATGGACAGATAGATGGGAGACAGGGGGAGTAGATACAGAAAAATGGAGGAACAGAGGAACGAGAGATAGAGAGATGTGAGAGAGATGAAGAGACAGAGACATGGGGGATAAACATGGACAGAAAGAGCGATTGACTGGGAGAGACAGGAAGACAGTTTGGAGGGAAAGAGGAATGGGGCATGAATGTGAGGACAGAGGGAAGGAAGAGAGATTGGATGAAGATACAGGTATGAGACAGAGACATTGACTGAGGTAGAAGAGATGGAAGACAATGGAAAACAGGAACAGAGATAGGAGAGAGAGGGGGAGACTGAAAACAAGAATACAGTGGGTGGGTGGAAGAAGGATGGAGGAAAGGAGGGATGAGGCTAGAAAGATGCAAGACAGCTGAAGAGATAGTTGAGATAGGGAACAGAGCCTGAAAAAGAGGAGGGTGAAGATAAAGAATGGGGGACAGAGAGATGGAGTAGAAGGATGGGAGACATGGTCAAGTGGGGACAAAGATACTGGGAAGAGAATGATGAGGACAGAGACACTTCACCAGGGTAGAGAGATAGGGGTAGAGAAATGGGGGGAAATAATGAGCACAGATGTGAGATAGAGATAGATAAACAGGGATGAAGATGAGCAAAAATGGCTGGGGAAGAGTTGGGAGGCCTGAAGGACTGGCCAGATGGGGTGGAGGGGAAGAGGGATGGGAAGCTAAGGATAGAAACAGAGATGGAGCCAGAGAGACAGAGGGATGAGGACAGAGAGAAGGGGTCAGGTGGAGAAGGATGTGAGACAGATCTGGAGAGAGGGGATGGGGAGGGAGAGGGATGGAAAAAAGAGAGATGGGGAAAGTGCGAAGGGGATGGAGGATTAGGGAGTAAGTATGGCATGAAACTAGCCAGAGATGGGGGACAGAGCAAGAGAGAGTCAGAGGGATGAGGACAGGGAATGGGAGAACAGAGAAAGGGGCAACATTTCAGTGGGTGACAGGAAGTGGGGACAGTGGGATGGAGAAAAAGAGAGATAGGGGACAGGAAGATGAGGACAGATGTGAGGCAGCTAGAGACAGGGATGGGAGACAGGGATAGGGAGGAGAGGTGGGAGAGATGGGGACACATTCGAATAGGGGATGTAGGGAAGGGGGAACAGTGGGATAAGGAACAGGAATGGAGGATAGAATGATGGTGTTAGAGATAGGCAAGAGCTGGAGAGGCAGAAATTAGGAACAGAGAGGGATGGACATAGGAGGATGTGGGGGAAGAGTGAGAAAAAGGAACTGGAGAAATGGAGACTGGATAGGGACGAAGGAGAACGTCTCAGTGATGCTGGCTGACTGGAGACATGCATCCATACTTACTCTCTGTGCCATGGGCCCCCAGAATTGGGGCCCACGTCAGGCAGTTCCAATGTCTGTCCCTCGCCAGATCCGGGCCTGGGGGCTGGGCTGTGGAGGGTGAGTGGGGACACGGGTTGCCCCCCAAGTTCCCCCCACAGCCCAGGACCCCCTCTTTCTGCTCAGTGGTGGGCGTAGTGTTCTGTCATGAGGACCCCAGAGCACAGACTCCTGCCCAGCCCCCAGGGGTCAGTGCCCTGGCTCCAGTGGCATCCCAGGCTGGTGGAGAGAGTTGGGGAGTGGATCTGGACCCCAGGATGGGGGAGAAAAGGCTCCCCTGAGCCCCAGCCCCACCTCAATACCCCAGAACTGGAGCCTCAGTGAATCCAGTAAGAGACAGTGAAAGAGAAAGATTCAGGGAGAGACAGAAAGAATGAAAGAAAGAAAGAAAGACAGAGATCAGAGAGGGAGGGAGGGAGAGGAAGGGAAGCTGAGAGGAGGGAACCGGTATGGGGAGACCTGGCCCCCCTGGCAAGGGGCTGGGCTGGGCTGGGCCCCTGGGTCCCTGGTGTGGGGGCTGGTAAGCAGCTGAGTGGATGCTCAGCTGTCTGCCTCTGTGTGTGTCTCTGTCTCCCTCTGTCTCCCTCCTCTCTCTCTCTGTGATCATATCCGGAAGTTCCCACATCACCCAATCCTTAACCCACTGTCCGCCGGCTGCTGGAGGGGCCAGAGCTGAAGCCAGAGGGGCCAGGGCGGGCTTGGGGCGGGGGCTGCTGAGAGGGAAAAGAGGCCTCTTGGTCCCCGCCTGCTCCTCCGCCCCCTCCCACCCCCCGAGGTTCAGCCCTTGTCTTTCTGTGTCTTCGCTGAATCTCTTGCTCTCTCCTTTAGCAGGCTCTCTCCTGTCCTCCCTTCTCTCCTCTCCTCTCTTCTCTCTCTCTTCCTCTCCTCTCTTTTCTCCCTCTCTCCCCCTCTCCTCCTTGTCTCTCCTCTCCTCTTCTCTTCTCTCTGTTTCTCTCCCTCTCCTCCTTTCTTCTTCTTCTTCTTCTTCTTCTTCTTCTTCTTCTTCTTCTTCTT
>NW_027185797.1:42324649-42357098 GCF_028583685.1 Petaurus breviceps papuanus
CTTCTTCTTCTTCTTCTTCTTCTTCTTCTTCTTCTTCTTCTTCTTCTCTCTCCCCCTCTCTTTCTCCCTCCCTCTCTCCCCACTCCTCTCTTGTCCTTGGCTCCTTGCCTTACCCTCTTTTGGCCCATCTCTTCCATTCTCTCTCTTTCCCTGCTGATTTTCCCTATCCTCCAGTCTTTCTCTTTCTCCCTCCAGCCATCTATTTCTCTTTGTATCATCTATCTTTCAATGTGTTTCTCATTTCTCTTTCACGATGTATCCATTTCTGTGTCTGTTCTCTCTTCTCCACCTGTGAGTCAGAGGGAGTCACTTTGTCATGGCTCTGGGCCCTTTCCCCTTAGGGTGAAATTGGAATGTCTCTACTGCCCTGATGTCCTGCAGTGGCCGGGGTGTTCATCTGGGTACCTGTGTTGGACTGTGTATGTCTGTATCTTTGAGTACGTGTGACTCAGTTTGCGGGGGACAGGAGAGGAGAGAAAAAGGAAGGAGAGGGGGAGAAAAGAGAGAGGAGAAAGAAAGGGAAGAGGAGGAGGTGGAAAGTGTGTGTGTGAGTGTGTGTGAGTGTGTGTATGAGCGTGTGTGTATGTGTGAGCATGTGTATGTGTGTGAGTATGTGTGAGTGTGTATGTGTGTGAGTGAGTGTGTGTATGTGTGTGAGTGAGTGTGTGTGTGTGTGTGTGTGAGCATGTGTGTGTGTGCGTGCACGTGCAGACAGGGACAGTGAGGACAGTTGGTAGGTGGAGGGGCAGTGGTCAGATTTCTTGGAGGTGGGGAGTCGGAGACATGAAGGTTTCCTAGAGCCCTGCTCCTTCACCTTCTTGTTCTGCTTGGGCCCTGAAGGCAGAGCCAGGAGCCGTGAGTGAGTAACAGCCGAAGAGAGGCCAACTTCGGTTCCACACAAGTAAGAATTTTGAATATTAGCTATTCCAAAGTAGAAAGGGCAGTGCTGAGCTCCCTGTCCTGGGAGTGCTTCAAGGGCTGAGCAGACTGCTTGTTAGAGGGAACTTCTGCTGTGTGTGCTGGTCCCCTTCGGCCTGAAGATTTCAGAATTCCATCTCTGGGGGCTCTGCTGGGAGTTGAGGGGAGGGACAGGGAGCAGGTGACTGAATCACGCAGGCCCCAGGTGCTGCCTCCCAGAGCGAAGACCAAGACAGCCCCTTAAGAGAAGGAGTGAGCGGGGCTTTAACAGTCAGGACAGAATGTCTCCTGCCTGGCTGCTTGATTCTGTCTGTCTGTCTGTCTCTGTCTTATCTGCCTGCCTGCTCATTCATCTAGCTGCCTTCCCTCCTGACTGCCTGTCTGTCAGCTTGTCTCATATGCCTTCCTTGCCAGCCCATCAGCTTGCTTGTCCATCTGTCTGCTTATCTATTTACTATCCATCTGTCTGTCTCGGTCTTTATCTTTCTGTCTCTCTCTCTGTCTCTTTATCTGTCCATCTCTCTATCTACCTATCCACCTGTGTCTCTCTCTGTCTTTATCTTTCTGTCTCTCTATCTGTCTCTTTATCTCTCTTTATCTTTCTGTATCTGTCTCTTTCTATTTATCTGTCCATCTGTCTATCTACCTATCCATCTGTCTGTCTGTCTTGCTCTATCTCTCTGTCTCTCCATCTATTTCTATATCTTTGTCTTTCTGATTCTCTACCTCCCTCCCTTTCCTCCTTCTTGTCTGCCTGCCTTTCTGTTTGTCTGTCTGCTTCTCTCTCTCTCTCTCTGCCTGTCCATCTCTGTGCCTTCCTGTCTCTCTATCTTGCCTGCTTTGGAAAGATAGATGGACATGGGTGGCATCACTAGCCTTGAGTTAGAATCTTGCCACTTACTACCTATGTGACCTTGAGAAAGGCATCTCCCTGGGCCTCAGTTTCTATTGGTAAAATGAGAAGATTGGGCCAGGTGACCTCTAAGGACCCTTCCAAGGGTTCGTGTACGAAGCTGTGACCCTATGATCTGTCTGTATGTTCTATTCTGGTACTACATTCTCTCAAGAGACAGAAAGAGATTGGGGGGGGGGGGGGTTGAGGAGGAAGAAACAGAGAGACAGAAGCAGAAACGGGAGACACACTGAGCTAGGAAGAGAGGACCGCCCCCTCCTCTCTCCCCCTCCCCCCCAAGCCCCAAACCTCCCACCACGCACAGCTGTTGGCCTCTGTCCTTCTCTGGCCCGAGCACTGATCCCTGCTGTGAGTGCTAACTTGATAATTTCCCAAGGTCCCTAATCAGGGTCCCTGCTGAGCCCTGGCTTCTCACTGTTGTCCCCTATGCCCTTTCTTCTACTCAGGCAGGAATTCCTGTAGGGGTCTCTGCAAAACCATTGAGAGGACGGGGGTGGTTCCTGAAGAAATATGAGAAATCACCATGGGAGGGCTCAGAGAGAGGCAGAGGGCTGATACTGGGAGGCAGGGGCATGGAGGAAAGGACCTCTTTTCTCACCTGACCCTCCCATGGCATAAATATAAGGCAAAGAAACACACACACACACACACACACGCACAGAGCAGCTCTCTTTGCCTGTCTCAGCTATATACCTGATTTTTCTCTCTCCATCTTTCACCATTTTCTTGTTCTTTGCTTCTTTGCCCATCTCTCTGGGCACAGCAATCGTTTTTTTTTCTCTCCCTCTCCCTTTCTATGTCTGCCTCTACCTTTTTTTGTCTCTCTACCCCTTCCCATGTCTCTTTTCCCCTCTTTCTCTCCCTTTCCCTATCTCCTTTTCTCTCTTTCTCTTTCTGTCCCCTTCTCTGTGTCTGAGTCTCCTCTACATGGAGAGGGGTTTGTTCCTTTAAGAATGACCCTCTTTCTCAGTCTCTGAATTTCCTTCCCAGCCCAAGGGCTTGAAAGAAGGAAATTAATTTCAATCAATCTCAATGAAAACACAAAACTACCCCTCTCCCCCTCCCCCCATCCCTGCAACCCCCACCACCCTCCAGCCCAGGCCCTGGGGTCAAGGGAGCCAGAGGACCAGGCTCTGCCTGCTAGGCCAGGCTAGGCTGCTCAGCTTGCTGACCTGTGGTGGTGTGGGGGGCAGAGAAGATGGATGGGGCCTAATGTGGCAGGTATTGCTCCCTCCATAGTGTGTGTGTGTGTGTGTGTGTGTGTGTGTGTGTGTGTGTGTGTGTACACAGGGCTCATCCATCACCTGTCAGAGGCCCCCGAGAGCAGGTGGGGGGAGGATCTCCTACCTAGAGAAACGGCCACAGGGAGAGATACAGAGGAGAAACAGATTGTGAGGGAGGAAGAAACAGAAAAAGCGAGATGGAGGAAGGGAATGGGAAGACAGAGAGGGAAAAGCACACACAGAAAAACAGACAGATCCTAAGAAGGACACAGGGATAGGGTTCTACATTCAGCAAACGTTGACTTGCCTTGAAAGGTCTTGCTGATCCCTTCTACCAGAACAGAGAGGGATGGGGAGGCCAATCCCAAGGCATCCCCCCTCTCCTCTCCATGCAAAAGACCTCAGACTTAGAGCCAGGAGACCTGAGCCAGTCCCCTCCTTGGGCCTCTCTTTATTTATCTGTAAAGTGGGGATAATAATACTCACATCACCTCCCTTGAGGTGGTTTTGTGAGCAAACTTTAAGCCAGGGACACGGGGAATGTTGTTATTTTCCCATTCTTCTCATCTTTTTCTATGAGTTTCAGATGGAAAAGGTCCTGGGACCAGTTACTATCCTGAAAGTATCATTCTATTTTTAATGTTCCATGGCCTACTGCACCAATGGATAAAGTAACTGGTGTTGTTTTTAATGGTTGAATCAAAGTGTAGTGTGTCCTCTGGATGACCTCAGCATTTTACAGGTTGCAGGTTGGGCCCTAGGGTTGACCAGCACCCTTGGCTCAAGGTACTTTGTAGTGCATTCCTAAAACCATAGCCCGTAAGCCCCCACAGGTGGTTTACCTTTAATAGTGAGCCAGTAGGCATAATTATCTCAAAGAAAAATCATTTACAAAGATGGCATAAAAAAACAATAGATCCAAAACATTCACTTCCTGCCTAATCTTCAGGCACTTTCTCACTAAATAAACAAAGCATCGGTGGATACATAAAACATGATAGCAGTGGCTAGACATGTACTGAATACATATGGCCAAGGCAACTCATATCTCTCTGGCACTGCCAGGACCCTGATGTCCTTCCCGTGGTATCTTCATTATGCTTCCCCCTGGGAAAAGCGTCTCTACTGGACCAGTCAGTCATTTGGGTTCTGTGGGTCCACCCACCTCTGTAGCTCTATTTCTTTATGTCTGGGCTAATTCCTTCATGAAACTATAGCTGTCTCTTTTCTCTGCTGCCAGGAGTTACTTTTCAGAGTTGACTTGCCATCAAGAAAAGTCTTGTTTTGTGTTTTTAAAGACCACCAGGGATGTATCCCATCCTTGGCCACCCAGAAACAAGCTAGTCTTCTAATTCCATCAAGAACTCTTTCACACTTCATAAAGGGGTATCAAAATGAAATCTTTTCCCTTCTATTATTTCATCAACTGGGCTGACATGCGGGTGGACCCCCTACCATTACAAAAAAAATTAGACTATAACCCATTCTCTTTAGGCTCAGCACAATTTCATTGGCAGGACTGGACAAGGCAGATAACATGTATCTCCTCCCGTTTCTACAAGATTTTTATCTCTTCTGTATTTTGAAAGTTTTTCCATTCCACGTAGCTTTATGAATATGAGCATTTAATATAGCAACATTTACTTAAAACATTGTTCTTAAGTTTGTGTGTGTGTCAATGTTTTATCTAAGGGATTGTGAATAATAGTTGAATCTGTGATAATGGTCCAGTTTCTGTAGAGTTTATTGGGTGAATTGTCCCAATGATATTGTGAAGTCTGTATTTGCAGCATTTCTTCCTGTTTTTTTGGTGGGGAAGAATTCATTGTTCTATAACTACTTTAAGGTGGTTGGCCCTGCCTTTCATTAATATTATACAATTTTTAGGAGGATACTCCCCAAATCTGAAAACACATATTAAGACGGATACTATATAGGTATTTATCACTTTAATCTCATTCTTCCCATTCAGCCTTGATTCCAGAATACTTGCAATCTGTTCGACTTTAACTTTCTCTGCCAAACCTTTATGTTCAATGGCTTCCTTTGGAGGAGAGTAAGGTATCTGTAGGTGTTGCTTTCATTCGTTAGTTTGATATGATTTCTAGGTTCAAATTCAGACCCTCCAGTCTCTATCTTTCTTTGGTATTTGTTAAGAATTTTATACTTGTCATGTCCAGATGCCATTTTTGTATCTTTGGAGAAAGTTCCCAGGAGGTGTTTTAATGTGCTTTTCAGTGAAAACGGAACTCTAATCATGAGGTGATTTGGTTTGACTCTTTTAATTTTGAAGTCATTCTTAGTTCTATTTAGGACAGAGAATAATGGATGTAAGACTAGGCAGAGCGATAATGGGCTTAAAATGTCTCTCTGAAAAATGCCGCATTTTATATTAATTGTACGTGCCGTTATTATGTCGCTGCTGTGTTTTAAAGAGAGAACAGGTTTCCACGTAGACATTCTTGCATTCTCACTCTACTGGGGGGCCTATTTTGGGTCTTGGCCATAAGTGAATGAGCCTATAACTGAATGAAAGGTTCTGTGATAATTAGCAAAAGTAGTATAAATGGTATAGAGCATTTGGGAAGGTTGTTCAATAATTACTGATTTCTTTTTTGGAGAATGTGTCTTCCTTATCTCACCCATGCTGAAAGTGCAGTGACTATGAGCCCCCTCCCCTGCCCTTGGGGGGCCCATGATATTGGTGCTGGGGTTGGTGCAGACATCCTTAGCATGCTATAGCTCAGAATCCTTGAGCTTCAGTAATGCATTGGCCTCAGTCTCCCCAGGAGCAGGAGTTAAAAGGAGTGCGCTACCATTCCTGTGATTCATAATTATTGAATTAAGAATGAGCTGTTGGCCAGGTAGCACAGCGAGTAAGAGCACCAGCTCCAGTGTCAGGATGACCTGGGGATCGGATCCAGGTTCAGACACTTAGCATCCACCCAGAAACACCTGGCCATGTAACCTTGAGCAAGCTACTTAACCCTGATTGCTTAAAAAAAAAAAGAAAGAAAGAATGAGCTGTTCTTTACAGCCCTTGGATTTTGGGGCACAACCTTTCTGGTCCTCAATAAATATATTGTTTTCTTGTAGGTGGTTTCTTTTTTAGTGCTATGGGCTGTTAATAACATGTATAAAGAATATAGACAGCATAAGGTATACTGGACTCGGGCTCACAGAACCTGGGCCAAACCCCAACTTTTCTACATACTTCCCATGGAACCTTCAGCAAGCCATTTAATCTCTGTGGGCCTCAGTTTCTCCACCTGTAAAATTCAAGGGTTGTGCGGGATGACCTTTAAGATCCCTTTTAAAATTTTCTTTCTTTTTAAAAATTTATTTAATTAATTAATTTAGCTTACAACATTCAGTTCCACAATCCCTTGAGTTCCAAATTTTCTCCCCCTTCCTCTCCTCCCCCCTCCACCCCATAGCAGCACGCATTCAGATATAGGTTCTACATTTACCTTCACGTTAAACATTAGTCAAGTTGTAAAGAAGGATTATAACCAATGGAATGAATGAGAAAGAAACAAAACAAAAGAGAAAGAGAGCAAGCAGTTTGCTTCAGTCTGCATTCAGGCTTTGTAATTCTTTCTCTGGATGTGGATGGCCCTCTCCATCATGTAAGGTCCCTTTTTTAGCTCAAAATCTATAATCCAATGATAAACACATAATACTTAGAACTTAGAGGAAGAGACCTTAGAGGAAGCTGAGAAGGGAGGAAGGAAAGAATGAAGGAGGGAAGGAAGGAAGGAAGGAAGGAAGGAAGGAAGGAAGGAAGGAAGGAAGGAAGGAAGGAAGGAAGGAAGGAAGGAAGGAGGGAAGAAGAAAGGGAGGGAGGGAGGGAGGAAGGAAGGAAAGAAGGAAGGAAGGAAGGAAGGAAGGAAGGAAGGAAGGAAGGAAGGAAGGAAGGAAGGAAGGAAGGAAAGAAGGAAGGAAGGAAGGAGGGAAGGAAGGAAGGAGGGAAGGAAGAGAGGAAGGAAGGAGGGAAGGAAGGAAGGAAAGAGAGAAGGGAGGAAGGAAGGAAGGAGGGAAGAAGAAAGGGAGGGAGGGAGGGAGGAAGGAAGGAAGGAGGAAGGGAAGGAAGGAAGGGAGGGAAAAAAGGAGGGAAGAAAGGAGAGAGGGAGGAAGGGAGAGAGAGGAGATAAGAAGGAGGGAAGGAAGGAAAGAAGGAACAAGGAAATAAGAAAATAAGCATTTATTAAAGCTACTATGTGCCAAGTACTGTGCTAAGCATTTTACAAATATTATCTCATTTGATCCTCACAACAGCAACACTGGGAAGTAGATTCTGTTATTATCCCCATTTTACAGATGAGGAAAGTGAGGCAGACAGAGGTTAGAGTGACTCTCCCAAGGTCACATAATTTATGAATATCTGAAGCTGAATTAGAACTTATGTTTTCCTGATTCTAAGTTTCACTCTATATAGATAAGGAATCTGAAGTCCAGGGAGGTAAAGTAACTTGATCAAGGACACACAGGCACTCAGTAACAGAGTAGGATTTGAACCAAAATCCTCTGACTCCAAATCTTGAGTCCCTTCCATTATATTATGCTGGTGGTTTCATCTTTCTGTAATATACACACCATGCCTTTTGTTAAGGAAGTTTGGACGCAAAAACCATATAAATCCGACTACTAAACACTCCACAAAAAATTGTTGTTATTTTAGTTGTTTCAGTCATGTCCAGCTCTTCATGACCCCATTTGGAGTTTTCTTAGCCAAGATGCTGGAGTGGTTTGCCATTTCCTTCTCCAGCTCATTTTACAAATGAGGAACTGAGGTAAACAGGATTAAGTGACTTGCCCAGGGTCACACAGTATCCGAGGTCAGATCTGAACTCAAGTTTTCCTGACTTTAGTTCCGGGGCTCTATACATTGTGACACCTAGCTCCCTTCTACAAATGATTGGAGAAATACATATACATATATATATATATATATATATATATATATATATATATTGCTCATGGATAAGTCACACCAATATAATTAAAATGATAATACTTTTTAAATTAATTAACTTGTTTGGTGCTATACCAATCAGGCTACCAGAGCACCACTTTATAGATCTAGAAAACATAATAACAAATTTCATCTGGAAAATAAAATGTCAAGAACCCCAAGGGAAGCAAGGAAAAAAGTAGGAAGGAAGGAGGCCCAGTAGTATCAGATCCTAAGCTATACTGCAGCATCATAATAGTCAAACCATTTTGGAAGTGGTTAAAAGAGAGAAAGACATTGATCAGTGGGAAAGATTAGGTACACACAGTATACAGAAGCAAACAAATACGGTAGCATAGCATTCAGCAAAACCTAGGACCCTAGTTTCTGGGGTAAGAACTCACTATTTAACAAAAACTGTTGGAAAAACTGGAAAACCATCTGGCAGAAACTAAATATAGAGAAACATCTTATACCATATACCAAGACAAGTTCCAAATGCATACATGATTTAGACATAAAGGGTGATATCATAAGCAAACTAGAGGAGAAAGGAAGAAATTACCTTTCAAATCTCTGGCAAGGGGAAGAGTTATTTTTTAAAGACCTTTCCAAAAATCCTTGCATTCCTATACAAAATTTTTCAAATTCACAAAGCAAAAATAAGTATAAGCGTTACACTAACATAACGTAATGTCATGAACTTACACATGAAATACAAAATAAAACTTATTGCCGGTGAGATAACATTAATCCAGTTGAGTTCATCTCCATATCGTTTTACATGGAAAAATCATTTCATTTATCTATCAGTTTTGACAATCTGTTTTCATTCTGCTCAGAAACCATAATATAGAATAATTATAGCTTTTCCTCTTCTATATGCAAAAGTACAGCTATAACCAGCAGTTATTTTTTAAATGGTATTTTCCCCAATTACATATCAAGTCAATTTTTAGCATCCATTTTTACAAGATCTTCAGTTCCGATTTTTTTCTCCCTCCCTCCCTCTTCTCCCCTCTTCCTAAAATGGTAGGCAGTTTGATATAGGTTATACATGGGCTATCATGCAAAACACATTTCTGTATTAGTCACCATTGTGAAAGAAGAAACAGATCAAAAGGGAAAAAAACTCATGAAAAAGAATAAAGTAAGTGAAAAAAGAATGCTTCGATCTGCATTCAGAGTCCATCAGTTCTTTATCTGCATGTAGACAGCATTTTCCTTCCTGAGTCTTGTACTTGTATTGGATCATTGTATTGCTAAGAAGAGGTGAGTCATTCATAGCTGATCATCACACAATGGTGCTGATACTGTGTACAATCTTCCTCTGGTTCTGCTCCTTTCACTTTGCATCAGTTCATATACATCTTTCCAGGTTTTTCTGAAACCTGCCTGTTCATTATTTCTTATTGCACAATAGTGCATTCCATTACATTCATATACTACAGTTTGTCCAGCCACTCCCCAACTGGTGGGTATCCCCTTAATTTCCAATATTTTGCCACCATGAAAAGAGCTGCTATTTTTACACATGTAGGTCCTTTTTGCTTTTTTATGATCTCCTTGGGATACAGACCTAGTAGTAGTATTGCTGGATCAAAGGGTATTAGTCACAATTTGGTTGCCCTTGGGGCATAGTTCCAGAATGGTTGAATCAGTTCACAATTCCACCAACAGTGCATTAGTGTCCTAATTTTCCTACATTCTCTCCAACATTTATCATTTTCCTTTTTTGTCATATTAGCCAGTCTGATAAGTGTGAGGTGGTACCTCAGAGTTGTTTTAATTTGCATTTCTCTAATCAAAAGTGATTTAAAGCACTTCTTCATATGCCTATAGATAGCTTTGATTTCTTCATGTGAAAACTGTCTGTTCACAACCTTTGACCATTTTTAAATTGGGGAATGGCTTGTATTCTTATAAATTTGACTCAGTTCTCTATATATTTGAGAAATGAAGCCTTTATCAGAGATACTTGTTGTAAAAATTATTTCCCAGCTTTCTGGTTTCCTTCTAATTTTGGTTGCATTGATTTTGCTTGTGCAAAAACTTTTTCATTTAATATAATCAAAATTATCTATTTTACATTTCATAAAGCTCTCTATTTCTTGTTTGGTCATTAATTCTTCCCTTCTCCATCGCTCTGACAAGTAGACTATTTGAATATTGATATTACTTCATTGTCTATGGTACCTTTTAGCAAAATGCAGTTTCCTTCCTTATTTCTTTTAATTAAGCCTATTTTTTCTTTTGCTTTGTCTGAGATCAGGATCGCCACCCCTGTTTTGTTTTGGTTTTAATTTCAGCTGAAGCAGAATAGATTATGCTCTAGCCCCTTACTTTTACTCTGTGTGTCTCTCTGCTTCAAGTGTGTTTCTTGTAAACAACCTATTGTAAGATTCTAGGTTTTTTTGTTTTGTTTGTTTGGTTTTTATCCACTCTGTTATCCACTTCTGTTTAATGGGAGAGTTCAGCCCATTCACATTCACAGTTATGGTTACTAATTGTGTATTTCCCACTAGCCTTTTTTCCTCTTGTTTGTCTTCTCTCTCCTTTCACCCTTTCCCACTTGACAATGTTTTGCTTCTGTCTACCTTCTCCTGGTCTGCCCTTTCCCCTTACTTAATTTCCTCCCTTCCTACTTTCCTGTTGGTTAAAATAGATTTCTACATTCAACTGATTGTGTATATTATTCCCTCTTTGAGCCAATACTGATGAGAATAAGGTTCAAGCCATATCTATTGTGCACCACCACATCTTTCCTTCCGCTGCAATAGGCTTTTTGTGGTTCTTTATGTGAAATAATTTACCCCATTCTACCTCTCCCTTTCTTCTGCACCCAGTGTACTTCTCTTTCTCATACTTTAATTATTTTTTTAATGTCATTCCCTCAAATTCACTTTATACCCATATCCTGTGTCTATATATTAGTGGAACAATTTTTAAGAATTGTAAGTATCATCTTCCCATGTAGGGATGTAAACAGTTCCATTCCATTTAATCTCTTGTGTTTTCTTTTCCCTTTTTGCCTTTTTCAGCTTCCCTTGGGTCTTGATATTGGACATCAATTTTTTTGTTCAATTCTGGTCTTCTCTTTATGAAATGTTGAAACCCTATTTCATTGAATGACCATTCCCCCCCCCCCAAAGTACTATGCTTGATTTCATTAGATAGGTGATTTTTTGGTTGTAGATTTAGCTCCTTTGCGTTCTGGAATATCATGTTCTGTGATGTCTGATCCTTTAATGTTGCAGCTGCTAAGTCCTGTGTGATACTGATTGTACTGCTCCAATATTTGAATTGTTTCTTGCTGGCTACTTGCAGTACTTTTTCCTTGGCCTGATAGTTCTGAAATTTGGGTATAATGTTCCTTGGAGTTTTTATTTTGGGATTTCTTTCCTGAGGTGATTGGTGGATTCTTTCAACACCTATTTTGCCTTCTGGTTCCAGGATATCAGGGCAGTTTTCCTTGATAATTTCTTAAAAGATGCTGTCCAGGTCCTTTTTTTTGATGCTGACTTTCAGGTAGTCCAATGATTCTGATATTGTCTTTCCTGGATCTATTTTCTGGGTCAGTTGCTTTTCCAAGGGGGTATTTTACATTTTCTTCTATTTTTTTCATTCTTTTGAATTTGTTTGACTGATTCTTGAGATCTCAGAAGTTGTTTTCCTCAGTAAGCTTTTGTACTTCCTTTTCCATTTGACCAATTGTAGTTTTTAAGGAGTTGCTTTCTTCAGTGGATTTTTGTATCTCCTTTTCCATTTGGCCAATTCTACTTTTTAAGCAGTTTTCTTTTTCCAAGCTGTTGACTCTTTTTCATAAATCTCTTGCATCACTCTAATTTCTTTTCCCAAGTTTTCTTCTACCTCTCTTATATGATTTTAAGCTCCTTTTCAATCTGCTCCATGAGTTCTTTCTGGGCTTGATGCCACTTCCCATTGTTCTTTGGGGCTTTGTCCATAGGTTGTTTAGACATTTGTCCTCTTCTGAATTTGTGTCTTGATCTTCCCTATCACCAGAATAACTTTCTATGGTCAGATTCTTTTTTGTTGTTGCTTTTTGTTGATCTTTTTTGGCCTTTTTTTTCCTTTCTTTTATATTTGAGCTCTGCACCCTAGTGGAAGGGGCACTGGGTCTCAGATTTCTTGGGCCAGTGGCTACAGGTCCTGGCTGTTTACCTTGTGCTGCACTGAGGGGGTGGGATGGGGAGAGCTGGAACCACTGGAGGCTGTAGGGGTCTGTCAGTTTACCTGGAACTGAGCTGGGGTCCTAGCGCTGGTGTCTTGTGTGTGCTGAGGCCAGTGGGGGGTATTCTTTATTTCTCCAGGGCTACACTGAAGCATGTAAGGATCTGGCTGTTGGAGTCTACTTGTTTTCCCGGGGTTATACTGAGGCATGTGGTGGCAGTGGTGGTGGTAGTGGAGTAGTGTCCTGGTGTGGTTGTTTGGGGGTCAGGGGCTCAGGATCTCCCACTGGTTTGTTGAAGTGAAGCCTGCTTTTGGCTTGCTGGGACACTTCCTAACCTGGACTGCTCTCCCCTTTTACCCAAGTAAGACAGACCTTTCCTGCTGCTCTCACAAGTTTCTTGGGCTAAAAGATGTTTCTCTCCATCTCTTTGCTAGCTCTGCTGTTCCAGGATTTGTTTTGGGGTGCCATTTTATGGTTGTTTATGAATATGGGAGAATTATGGTGATTTACTGCTTACCTCACCATCTTGGCTCCTGGGAAACTACCTATAATTATTATTTAGAGCACAGATCAGCTATGCTGTGAATAACAATTTTTCCACAATTAATTTATTAAACCCATTAAAAATACAAATTTCAAGTGGTTCAATTTTAAAACCAGTTACAGGAATACCAATTTTGAGTGCATAAAGTTGTTTTTTAATCTTCAAAAACAAAACCAATGTGACTAAAATTATAAGGAAAACAAGCAAACGGGAAAACACTATTTGTAGCAAGTTTTTCTGATATCCAAGTTATGTATGACTAACTAATTCCAATTTATAAGACAAATGGCCATTTCCCAATAGATAATTAGTCAAAGAGTATGAACAGAATTTTCCAAAGGAATAAATCTAAGTTATTAATAATCACATGAAAAAAATTTTCCAAATCATTAATAATTAGAGAAATGTACACAAAATCAACTTTGAAGTTCTACTGGTAATACTGGTAAAGATGACAAAAGAAGGAAATGGCGAATGCTGGAGGAACTTCACAAAAACAGGCACATGGAAAGCAATTTAGAACTATGCCTCCCAAATCATTAAACTGTTCATACCTCCTGACCTAGTGAGACCATTACTAAACCTTCGCCCCAAAGAAAGAAGAAAAGGACCCACATGTGCAAAAATATTTACAGATCTTTTCATAGTAACCCCAAACTGAAAACTAAGGGGCTTCCCACCTCTCTAGGAATGGCTAAACAAATCATAGTATCTAAATGTAGTGGAGTTTTATTCAGCCATAAGAAATTTTAAAATGAACATCTTCAGAGAGAACTGGAAAGACTTCTATGAAGTGATGCCGAGTGAAGTGAGCAGAGGTAGGACAGTGATTTATACAGTGACAACATTACAAAGAAATGACACTTTGAAAGACTAGAATTCTGATCAATACAGATTCCAGAGAATCAAAGACAAAATACACTACCTACTTCCTCCCAGAGAGGTGATAAACTTCAAATGCAGTATCAGACCTTTGTTTTTGGACCTGGTCAATGTGGGTACTAGTTTTGCTGGACTCTGTATTTGTTATGAGGGGTCCTGTCATCTTTGTTGTTGTTGAACTGGGGTAGGGAAGGGGAAAAGTGAAAATAAGTGCTGGTTAGATTTTTTTTAATAGAAGAAAGAAAGGTGAGATCAGGCACTGGCAAACTGCTTAGAGCTTATGTACCACTGTGAAGTGTTAGCCAATAATTACAGACCTTATCCAGCCATACCATTTTGCAGAGAAACTAGATTTTCCATCATCTCCCTTTCTGTAATTGCTTTGTTTAAGATGACAGAGTAGAGGCAAGAACTCACTTGAACTCTCCCAAATTCCCATTCAATCAACATTAAGATAGCATCCTAAATTGAATTCTGGAGTGGCAGAGACAATAAAAGGTCAGGGGGAAATAATTTTCTAGGCAACTTAGGAAGTTGGCAGGAAAGGAGACCATCCAGTGGGGTGGTGACCAGGCCTGGGGAGCAGCATAGGCCATGGCAATATCAGCAGCAGGTCTTGGAGGCAGGTGCAACAGCAACTTTGAGAGTTCTTTTTTTTTAAACAGCTTTAATGAAAGACTATTTTAGGGCGACTCTTTTTTAATTTTTTTTTTTGCTTTTTTTTTGGAGGGCAATTGGGGTTAAGTGACTTGCCCAAAGTCACACGGCTAGTAAGTTTGTTGAGTGTCTGAGTCTGGATTTGAACTCAGGTCCTCCTGACTTCAGGGCCAGTGCTCTATTCACTGTGCCACCTAGCTGCCCCAACTTGGAGAGTTCTTAACCCATAGATGGTAAGGGGAGAAAACAACTGATCAGAAAGAAATTACAGGGGATCCTTTGCAGGTTCTGAATTCAGGACCCTATTGTATTGCCCAGATACAGTTCTGGGCTGCAGTTCAAGGGAGAAGAGAAGCAGCCACAGGGGAGTAGGGGCCCTGGTCAGAGTTCCCACACACACTAGAGGAATGCCAGCATTTGTGGCTATAGGACAATAAGGTCCCTTCCCAGGTAAAGACCAGAGAATAGGCCAGGAGAGCAGTGACTACATCTTTCCTTAGATCATACCACCCTGGAAACAGCAAAAAACTTACAGACCCCCAGAACTAGCTCTGAAAACAATAGCAAAAAAAAAAGCCTGAAAGCTTGAGACAGTGCCTTCATATCCCCAGATGAAGAAAGCCTAACTTTAATATAAAGTTAGGCAAGAAATAGGCTGGAAAATGTGCAAACAGCAACAGCAACAAAAAGAAGCTGACCATAAAAAGTTACTGTGGTGACAGGGAAGATCAAGACACACTCAGAAGCAATGATATCAAAACAGTTCCAAGCAAAGCATCAAATTAAAATATGAATTGGACAAATAAAAATAAGAAGGTGTAAAAATATATCATTGGAAAAACAACTGACCTGGAAAATAGATCAAGGAGATATAATTTAAGAATGATTGGACTACCTGAAAACTATGACAGGAAAAAAAGTCTAGACATCATATTTTAGGAAATTATCAAGGGAAACTGCTTTGATATCCCAAAACCAGAGGGTAAAAATAAGTGAAAAGAATCCACCAATCACCTCCTGAAAGACATCCAAAATGAAAACTCCCAAGAATATTACAACCAAATTCCAGAGCTTACAAGTCAAGGAGAAAATATCATAAGCAGCCAGAAAGAAACAATTCAAATATTGTGGAGTCACAGTTGGTATCACACAAGATTTGGGATCTTCTACCTTAAAGGTGCAGAGGGCTTGGAATATGATATTTCAGAAGGCAAAGGAGCTAGGATTACAACCATGAATAGCCTACCCAGAAAAACTGAGAATAATCCTTCAGGGGAATATTTAGTGAAATAAAAGAATTTCAAGAATTTCTGATGGAAAGACCAGAGCTGAATAGAAAATATGATTTTTTTTTGCTTTTTTTTCTTTTTGGAGGGGGTAGGGCAGGACAATTAAGGTTAATTGACTTGCCCAAGGTCACAAGGCTAGTTAAGTGTTAAGTGTCTGAGGCCTGATTTGAACTCAAGTCCTCCTGACTCCAGGGCTGGTGCCCTATTCATTGCACCACCTAACCACCCCAAAACATGATTTTGAAATACAAAAGAAGCATAGTTCAAGTTAAAGAGAAGAATAAAAAGTAAACATAAAAGAGAAATCATAAGGGATTCAATAAGGTTAAACTACACACACACACACACACACATATATATATATATATTCCTATATAAGATGATATTGGTAACAACTCCTAAGAACTTTATAATTATTATGGCAGTTAGAAGGAGTATACATAGACAGAAAGATGACTATAAGGGAATGATTTAAAAAATATATATTAAAAGGTGAAAAAGAGGGATGCACTAGGAGAAGGGGGAAGGGAGAGGAACAATGGAGAAAATTATCTCACAAAAAAGAGGTGTGAAAGGAAGAGCCATTATATGGGAGGGAGAAATGGAGGGGGGCATGCTGACAGATAGCACATAAAGCTTACTCTCATCAGAACTGGATCAAAGAGGGACCAGTATGCATACTCAGTTGGGCATAAAGATCTATCTTACCCTACAGGGAAGTAGGAAGGAAAGAGAATAACAGAAGCAGGGAGCAGGGGGAAGGAGCTGTTAGAAAGGAGGGCAGAGTAAGGGAAGCAGTGGTTTAGAGGCAAAGCAGATTTTTGAGTAGGGACAGAGGGGGAGAAAGAGAGAGAGAGAGAGATTAACAAGGAAAAATAGGATTAAGAGAAATACACAGTAATCATAACTGTGAATGTCAATGGGATGAACTCATCCGGAAAATAAAAGCAGATAGTAAAATGGATTAAAACCAGAATCCAGCAATATGGAATTTACAAAAAAACACACTTGAAATAGAGTCACACACAGAGTAAAAGTAGGGGGCCAGAGCAGTATCTATTATACTTCAGCTGAGGTAAAAAAAAAAATCAGGAGTAGCAATCATGATCTCAGATAAAGAAAAAACAAAATTAGACCTGATTAAAAGAGATAAGCAGGGAAACTGCATTTTGTTAAAAGGTCATAGACAATGAAGTGACATCAATAGTAAAGACATATGCCCCAAACAGCATAGCATCCAAATTTTTAAAGGAAAACTTAAATGAGTTATAGGGAGAAATAGACAGTAAAACTACATTAGTGAGGGATTTCAACTTTTTCCTCTAAGAATTAGATAAATCTAACCATAAAATAAACAAGAAAGAAGTTAAGGAAATAAATAGAATTTTAGAAAAATCAGATGTGATAGCCTCTTGAGAAAATTGAATGATAATGGAAAGGAGTATGGCCTTTTCTCATCTATAAACGGCCCCTCTGCAAAAATTTAATATGTATTAGGGCATAAAAAACCTCATAACCAAATACTGAAAAGAAGAAATATTGAATTCAACCTTTTCAGACATACAACAAAAATTACACTCAATGAAGGACTGTGGAAACATAGGTTAATAATTAATTGTAATTAAATAGAATGACAACAATGAGACAAGTTACCACAACTTATGGGATGCAGCCAAAGCAGTGATTAAAGGATAATTTATAACTTTAAACATTTACATCAATAAAAGAGAGAAAGATTAGAACAACAAATTAGGCATGCAATTAAAAAAAAAAACTAGAAAAAAAGAACAAATTTTAAAATGTCCAGTTAAACACCAAATTGGAAATCATGAAGATCAAAGGAGAGATTAATAAAATTGAAAATAGGAAAACCATTGAACTAACAAAACTAGGCACTGGTTTTATGAAGAAAACCAATAAAATAGACAAATCATTTGTTAATTTGACTAAAAATAAAAAAGAAGAGAACCAAATTACCAGTATCAAAAATGAAAAGAATGAATTCACCACCAATGAAGAGGAAATTAAGCAATTGTTAGGAGCTAATTTTCCCAACTGTATGCCAATAAATCTGATAATCTAAGTGAAATGGATGAATATTTGCAAAAATGTAAATTGCTTAGATTAATAGAAGAGGAAATAGAATACATGAGGAACCTTATCTTAGAAAAAGGAGTTGAACAAATCAATAAGAAAAAACACCCAAGAGCAGATGGATTTACAAGTGAATTCTACCAAACATTTAAAAAACACAGCCAATACTATATAAGCTATTTGGGAAAATGGACAAAGAAGGGTTCTGACCAAATTCCTTTTATGGCACAAATATGTTGCTGACCTAAAACCAAGAAGAGCACAAACAGAAAGAAAACTACAGACCAATTTCCCTTATGAATATTTATGCATACATTTTAAATAAAATACTAGCAAGGAGATTGCAACAATATATCATGAAGATGAGACACTACAACCAGATGGGATTTATACCAGGAATTCAGGGTTGGTTCAATATTAGGAAAACTATCAACATAATTGATCACACCAATAACAATAACAACAAGAGTTGTATGATTATCTCAACACATGTGGGAAAAGCTTTTGACAAAATACTCATTCCTATTTTTAAAAAATACATTAAAAATCATAGGAATCGGGGTGGCCAGGTAGCACAGTGAGTAAGACCACTGGCTCCAGTGTTGGGATGACCTGGGGATCAAATCCCGGGCTCAGACACTTAGCACCCACCCAGAAACAACTGGGTGTGTAACCTTGAGCAAGTTTCTTAACCCCAATTACTTAGGGGCGGTCAGGTGGCTCAGCGAGTAAGAGCACCGGCTCCAGAGTCGGGATGACCTGGATCAAATCCGGGCTCAGATACTCAGCACCACACCCAGAAATAACTGGCCGTGTAACCTTGAGCAAGTTACTTAACCCTGATTGCTTACAAAAAAACCCCAAAAACATAGGAATGAATGGAGCTTTCTTCAAAATGATAAGTAATATTCTAGTTGTTTCTGTTTTGGCCAGAAAGCCTGAGGATCTTCCCCTCCCAGACTGATTATTTTTTGACTAGGTAAAGAAGCCATTCTTTTCTTTGAGGCCAAATGAAGTGGTCTCATTTCTTCCCTAGCCTTAATCACTGAATGGGCATTGTCTCAGTCAAAATGAAACCTGTTAAAGACTTTAGCTTGAAAAGGCCAAGGTCCCTCACTGCATCCTGGGCCATCTCCAGTCGTCCTGATCTATATCTGGCCACTGGATCCAGAAGGTTCTGGAAGAGAAAGTGAGGCTGGTGACTTTGCACAGCCCTGCCTCACTTAGATACAATTCACTTGCGTGTCATGGCACCACCTCTCTGATGTCATGGTCCTCTCCAAGAATGAAGGACAAACAGCAACAAGTAATATCTGTCTAAAACCACCAGCAAGCATCGCCAGTAATGGGAATAAGCGAGAAGTCTTTCCAATAAGGTCAAGGGTGAGACAAGGATATCCATTATCGTCACTATTATTAGATATTGTTCCAGAAATGTTAGCTATAGCAATAAGAGAAGACAAAGAAATGGAAAGAATTAGAAAAGGCACCAAGGAAATAAAATTATCACTCTGCTGATTATATGACGACATACTTAGAGAATCCCAGATAATCAACTAAAAAACTAGTTGAAATAATTCACGACTTCAGCAAAGCTGCAAGATATAAAATAAAACCATACAAATCATCAGCATTTCTATATATTATCAACAAAATCCAGCAGCAAGAGAAAGAAAGAGAAATTCCATTAAAGTCTAAATTGTAGATGATTCAAAACACTTGGGAATTTACTTGCTAAGATACCAAGATACCCAGGAACTATATGAACACAATTACAAAACACTTTTCACACAAATAAAATCGGATCTAAACAACTGGAGAAATATTACTTGTTCATGGGTAGGCCAACCCAATATAATAAAAATGACAATTCTAGCTAAATTAATTTATTTATTCAGTACCATGCCAATCACACCACCAAGGAATTATTTTATAGAGCAAAAAAAAATAATAATAAAATTAATCCGGAAGAACAAAAGGTCAAAAATATCAAGGGAATCAGTGAAAAAAATGTAAAGAAAGGTAGCATATCAGCACCAGATCTCAAACTGTATTACAAAAAGGTAATCATTAAAATGATATGGTGTTGGATAAGAAATAGAATGATGGATTAATGGAATAGATTAGGTATATAATATATAATAACAAATAACCATAGTAATTGCATTTGATAAACCCAAAGATCAGAGCTTTTGGGACAAGAACTTCCTATTTGACAAAAAGCAACTGGGAAAACTGGAAAATAGTTTGGCAGAAAGTAGGTATAGACAAACATCTCACACCATATACTGAGATAAGGTCTAAATGGGTACATGATCTAGACATAAAGGGAGATATCACAAGCAAATTAGGAGAGCATGGAATCATTTACTTGTCAGATCTGTGGATAAGGGAAGAATTTATGATTAAACAAGAGATAGAGAGCATTACAGGATGTAAAATGAATAATTTCGACATCAAATTAAAAAGCTTTTGTATAAACAAAACCAAGGCAGACAAGATTAGAAGGAAAGCAGGAAACTGGGGGGAAAATTTACTGTGAGTTTCTCTGACAAAGGCCTCATTTCTTAAATATATAAACAACTGAGTCAAATGTATAAGAATACAAGTCATTCCCCAATTGATAAATGGTCAAAGGATATGAACAGATAGTTTTCAGAAGAAAAAATAAAGCTATCTATAGCCACATGAAAAACTGCTCTAAATCACTTTTGATTAGAGAAATGCAAATTAAAACAACTCTGAGGTGTCACCTCACACCTATCATGTTGGCTAATATAACAGAAAAAGAAAATGATAAATGTTTGAGGGGATGTGGACAATTAGGCACACTGATGCACTGTTGGCATAGCTGTGAACCAACACAGCCATTCCGAAGAACAATTTGGAGCTATGTACAAAGCAATGCACAAAAACTGTGCATACTATTTGATCCAGCAATGCCACTACTAGGTCTGCACCCCAAAGAGATAAAAGGAAAATGAAAAAAAAAAGATTTACACATAAACATTTTATAGCAGTTCTTTTTTGTGTTGGCAAAGAATTGGAAATTGAGGGGGTGCCCATCAATTGGGGAATGGCTGAACAAGTTGTGGTACAGTGTTATGATGTAATACATGAGGAGCCAGATAGTTTCAGAAAAAACTGGGAAGACTTGCATGAACTAATGCAGAGTGAAGTGAGCAGAACCAGGAAGGCACTGTACACAGTAACAGCAATTTTGTGAATGACTTATCTAGTTTCAACAGTACGATGATCTGAAGGACTTATGATGACAAAATGCTATCCACCTCCATAGAAAGAACTGAAGGAGTCCAAATGAAGATTGAAGCAAACTTTTTAAAATTTTAATTATTCTTGGGGTTTTTGGTCTAGTTTTCTGTTTTGTTTTGTTTTTTTGCAACATAGCTAATGTGGAAATGTTTTCTGTGAATGCACATGTATACTCTAAAGTTATTTGCCTTCTCAGGGAGGGGGTAGGTGATGGAGGGAAGAAGAGAATTTGAAACTCAAAATTTTTAAAAAGAATATTAACATTTTTTGTTTATTTATAACTGAGAAAGAATCAAAATCAACAACATATGTACAAAAAAAGAGAAAAGTTAGATGTGATAGACCTCTAGAGAAAACTGAATGGGAATAGCAAGGAGTATGCCTTTTTCTCTGCTGTACATTGCACCTTCATAAAAATTTACCATTTAGGGGTGGCTAGGTGGTGCAGTGAATAGAGCACCGGCCCTGGAGGCAGGAGGACCTGAGTTCGAATCCGGTCTCAGACATTTAACACTTATGAGTCGTGTGACCTTGGGCAAGTCACTTAACTCCAAATGCCCTGCCTTCTCCCCTCCAAAGAAAAAGCAAAAAAAAAAATTATTATTTATTAGGGCATAAAAACCTCACGACCAAATGCAGAAAAACAGAAATATTAAATTCATTCTTTTCAGACCATAATGCAATAAAAATTACACTCGATAAAGGACTGTGGAAGTATAGATTAAAAATTAATAGGAAACTATATAATATAATCCTAAAGAATGAGTAGGTCAAAGAACAACTCATAGAAACAATATATAATTTCATTAGAGAGAATGACAACAATGAGGCAATATACCAAAACTTATGGGATGCAGCCAAAGCAGGTCTTAGGAGAAAATTTATATCAATAAAATAGAGAAAGATTCAAACAATAAACTAGGCAAGCAATTTTTTAAAAACTTGAAAAAGAACAAATTAAAAATTCCCAATTAAACATAAAATTGAAAATACTGAAAATCAAAGGAGAGAAAGCAGAAAAACCATTAAATTAATAAATAAAACTAGGAGCTGGTTTTATGGGGGGACAATAAATACATAATTGCTTGATTCTTCAATGGTCAGATGGTTGTTCTTAGGACTGACCTTGCATTTCTGTATTGTTGGGACTTCTTGCAAATCCATAGAGGACCAGAACTTTTCCATCTTGTCTTTTCTCATCTCCCATTTCTTATGCCTCAGTATTAAGTACTGTGGTGATGAAATTGGAGATAGTTAGTTGTCTTATAAGAGGAACAGTAAGGAGCCCGGCATCTCTAAATCAAGGAATTTTGGAGGAGAGTAATATGTAAGAAAACTGGAAAAGTAGGAAGGGGACAGATTATGAAGGGCTTTGAAAGTCAATCAGAGGATTTTATAATCAATACTGTGGGTGATAGGGAGTTGCTGGATGTTTTTTTTTAACGGAGTGGGGGATGATATGGTCAGACCTGCACCTTAGGAAGATCAGTTTGACAGCTGGTGGAGGAAGGAGAAGAGTGAGGAAAGAAGAAAGCAGGGAGATCAACCTGCAGGCTACTCCAGTAGCCCAGGCATGAGATGATAAAGGTCTGTAACAGGCTACTTTCAGAGTCAGAGGAGAGAAGTATGCATATAGGAGAGATATTACAAAGGCATAATCAAAGTACTTGATTGCTGGTGGTACATTGGAGGGGGTGAGTCATGAGAGAGTTGGAAATCAAGGATAACACCTAGGTTTTGAATCTAGCTGCCTAGGAGAATGGTGGTGCCTTCAACAGTAACAGGAGAGTTGGGAAGTAAAGTTTTGGAAGAATTGAAGAGTTTAGGGGGCGGCTAGGTGGCACAGTGAGTAGAACATCGGCCCCGGAGTCAGGAGGACCCAAGTTCGGTTCTGGCCTCAGACACTTAATACCCACACAAAAATATTAGCCATGTAACCTTGGGCAAGTTACTTAACCCCAACTGCCCTCCAAAAAGAAAAAAAAGAATTGTAGAGTTTTCAGTTTTGGACATGTTGAGTTGAAGATGTCTATGGGACATCCGGTTGGAGATGTCCAATAGGCAGCTGGAGATGTGCAGTGGAAGTCAGGAGAGGAGTTAGGGCTGGACAAGAGTCTTTACATAGAGATGATATTGAATCCATGGGAACTGATGAAATGACCAAGGGAAATTATATAGAGCGAAAAGAAAAATGGGCTCAGGAGAGAGTCTTGGGAGACCTTCCCCCCAAGTTACCAGTCATAAGTGGATGAAGATTCATCAAAGGTGTGGTCAGTCCAGGACCACCTAGAGAAAGTGATCAACATGGTCTGTCAAAGGTAAGAAAAGAAAGGAAAGAGGCTCACTGAAGTATTTTTAAATGCACAAAAGAGAACAGAAGGAAAGCTAGAAAGAATCACAGACAAGCAGGACCACTTTGAAAGTTATATGTTGAATTTATTATATGCTTTTTTTAAAGCAAGCTCTACATAATAAAGATTCACATACAATTTTTCCTCATAGTTCTTTTTTTCTGTTATGCTTTATATGTAGAAATCTTTTTTTAATGTTTGTTAAATTCAAAATAATAAAAAAAAATGGAGTGGTCAACTGAGTCAGAAGCATAGCAGAGAGCTCAAGAAGGCTGAGGACTGAGAAAAAGGCGTGGAATGTCCCAATGCACACATCTATCTCCCTGATTCTTGTGGACCAGGTGCCCTCTTGTGGGCTGGGAGGAAATGCAGCCTTGGAAGTGGAATCCCTGGGGGCCCCAGTGTTGGCCCCCACCCTCCCTTTCCTCTGGGGAGGGCTTTTCTTGGCTCTAACCTGAATCCTGCTCGCTGCAGAGGTCACTTGGCCTTGCCTCTGGGGTGGAAAACCTTCCCTGAGCACCACTGGAGCTTCCCCCCTAAATAATTCCAGGCCTCCTCTCTGAACCCTCAGCCCCCCAGCTGCTGACTCTGTTCTAGAGAGAAACAGGTAGAGGCATGGACATGGCTGAATGACAGGTATGTCTTGGGGCCTAATTCTCCCTACCTCTAATCCATGTTTCCATGGTTCAGAATTCAAAGCCATAGGGATGGAGGTGGGAGTGGAAGAAATTCAATGAATAAGACAAGCATTTATGGGGCCCTATTTTGTCCCAGGAACCAAGCTGGGGACTGAAGACACAGGACAAAAATACCCTCAAGGAGCTTACATTCAATCTGGGGAAACAATGTACACATAGACAAGTTCATTTTTTAAAACCTGCACAATAAGTATAAGGTAATTGGGACAGGGTCCGTGCAGCTGGGGTGATGAAGAATGGGCTTTGGAGGTGAGCATCAAGGGGATCAGGAGGAGCATTCCAAGGATGGGTGTGGGAGACACTGCCAGAGCAGAGACCCTGAGATGGGAGATGGAGAGACAAGCAGAAGGCCAGCTTGCCCGGACTCCAACATGTGAGAAAGGGTATGATAGGTAAACAGGGTGGAAAGGTGGGTTGGAGCCAGCTCTAAGTGCCAAGCTGAGGAATGGAAGCCTAATCCTATGTATGACCAGGGAGCCACAAGACCAGGGTGTGTGTGTGTGTGTGTGTGTGTGTGTGTGTGTGCGTGCGTGCGTGTGTGTGTGTGTGTGTGTGTATGATCACAGGTGGGGCTTAGGAAAATCACTTTGGTGACCATGGGAAGAGCGAACTGAAGAACAGAGGCAGGAGACTGGAAGGCCAATTGGGAGGCTTCCAATAGCCTAGGAGAGCTGATGAGACTTGAGCCAGGGTAAGCCAGAGAGCTCTTCTTCCTCCCACAACACCAACAGGTGCCTCTAAGAGTGCTAAGAGCAGGTGGGAAGTTTTTCTATGTGGTCACATCTAATGGACTGGTTGCAGCCACGTGCAAATAGCTAGACTAGGGTTCACCTAGTTAGAATGTGGGAACATCTCCTAGCTGGGGGGTGTGTTGAGCTAAACTATGGTTGTGACTGGGTATGGTTAGGGAAAGAGGGGTTTCTATGGGGGCTTTTATCCTTGAATATCTATCTTGATCTTTCATACTCAACTGTCCAGCTAGTAAAGGTTATGGGGATGGCCAAAAGAGGTCCCTAGTCCCTTCCTGATCTTTGCCTTCCTCCTCATTCCCACCCCCCAAAGATGGCATCTCACAGGCAGAATTCCAAAGTTTTATGTCAACTTTTGCAGAAATCACAGAGATGGGGCAGGAAGGAAGAAGAGACAGGGTGGGGCACGGGAGGAGAGAGAAGACAGCAAGAGTCCTGGTAAACCTGGAGCCCTCTCTCCAGCCCCACACTCTCCACCCTCCCCACTTTAGGGCCACTTGACCCCAGAGATCTTGGGGAGGGGGTTGAAACAAAATCCACAGTAAGAAAATGCAGAAGACCAACAGACACTGAGCCTCCAAAGTTAAAGTTAAAAACAGGACCACCTCCCCCAGGCCCACCCCACCAGTGAGCAGGGACACAGCAGCTCTGGCTGTCTGATGGCATTGGTCCCTTCTGGCCCTCCGGTTTTTCTTTGAGGGCAGTTTTCAGGGAGAGAGTATATATGTGTTTGTGAGGGGGGAGGGTCTTCTCTGGTTCTAGTCCCTTGGTCTGGTCCTGTCTTTGGGTTTTTTGCCCCATTTCCCCTTCCACTGCTCTGATTTAGAGGGGGAGGGGACAGACCTGGAGGGCTCTTGCCCTCCCTCCCTCCCTACCCCTGCAGCGATTCTGTCCCCCCCCAATCATGCAGCCCTCCCACCCACCCCGCCCCCGACACTATATACACCCCCTGCCCCTGCACCCCCCTCCCCCGTTCCCAGCCGGGGCCCAGAGGTAGCAGGACAAGCAGGGGCCCCTGGAATGTTCGAAGTTGCAGGTGCAAAGTGCATTCCAGTCCCCAGGTGTCTCGGGGCCTGAGTCATCCCAGCCCTGGCCTGGTCTGAGAAGAGGAGCCAGATAAGGAGGGTCCCTGCAATCCCCTCAAGGAGAAAAGAGACTGGCCCCAGGTAACATACTGAGTCTGAGAGGACTAGAAACCAGGCCTGGTTCTGGGCTTGGGGGCTCCGTCCACCCCACCCAGAGAGGCATCCACAGGTTAAGGGAGTGGGAGGGGGGCCCAAGGAGTCAGAACAGGACAGGAGCGGAAGAACCCTCCAGAGAAGGAAGCCCCAAGAGGATTCCCCAAAACCTTGGGGCTCTAAGGCTGGTGAGAATGGAGACAGGACTCTTTGGAAGGGGGGAAGGAGTTTCTGGTCCCTCTAGGAGCCATGAGATGCACTCTCTGAAGGAGAATCCCCAGAAGACTGAGTGGATGGCAGTAGATTGTTGGACGAAGGGAGCTGAGCTCCTGGGAGGTGGTGCATGGTAGGGGAGCAGGGCTCAGAGGAGGGGCTGGAAGCTGTGGCTGGGACACAAGATGGGCAGGAGGCCTCCATGGGCAGGGTGGCCTGGCAATCCAAGCCTGGCAGTATTCCGAGGCTGCGAGGGACGAGTGGGGAGGGGAGGGGGACTCTGGGCAGTGCCCGGCTGCGGCAGTAACTCTTCTGGTCAGGAAGGCTGGGTAGGCTCCCTGGAGGAGGCTTTATTCCTAGGGGGCCAGAAGGAGGTGCTGTCTCTGGAGCTTGGGGTGAGCATCCCAGCCTGGAAGAAAAGTAGGGAGGATATGGCAATATCCCTGGGAAGGGAGAAAGGAAAGGGCTCCCTGGAGGAGGCATTTTCACCAAGGGTGAGGGCAGAGCATTCCAGAGCTGGGGGAGGGGCCCTAGAAACCAGGGGTGTGGCAGTGGCTACCCAGGCATAAGGGGAGGGCTCCCTGGGATTGGATTGTGCCACCTCCCCCCCAAGGAGCCCTGGGTGTGGTCATAGATCCTTAGGATGGTCAGGGCAGGAGGGCTGCCCGGAGGTGGCGGCAGCGGCATCTTCTAGAAGCCCCGAATGTGGCAGTAGGCCTCCAGGCTAGCAAAGAGGATGTAGAGCAGCCAGAGGCCCAGGAACAGGGCCGCAGTGGCCAGCTTGGGCCCTCGGGGGCCCCCCAGCTCGCCCCCAATGTGGGGCCGCCGGCGGTAGAGCAGAACAGAGACAGCCACGAAAGCGAAGATGGTGAAGAGCGTGACGGAGAAGGCCAGGGCTCCGGCCTGCACCTCAAAGGCCCGTCCCTGGGCTGCCCAGTAGACAGCAGCCACCGACCAGGCCACGCCCAGGCCCAGGAAGACGTTCACAGCATTGGATCCTGTCACGTTGCCAATGGAAGCGTCAGCGCACTGGTCCTGCAGGGCCGCCACCTTGCTGGCAAACGTGTCTGCCCCAGGAGGGGGTGGAAAGAAGTTGTTAGGCCCCCCACGGCAGCCCACGTGCCTCCCCGGTCCTGCTCTCCTCTCTTCCTCTGGCTTCTGGGTCTCCCATCTCCAAGTTCCTCCGTCTTTTTCTTTCCCTCTGCCTCTGTCTTCCCAGCTCAGACTCTCAGCCCATCTCTGCTTCTGCGTATCTCCCTCTCTATCTCTTTTCTCTCCCTCTCCTTATCTACCCATTTCTCCCCACTTTCTCTCCCATTTCTCAACCCTTTCCTCTTCTTTCCTGGTCCCTTCCCACCCTCAGCCCCTCTCTCTCTGTCTTTGACCCCTTCAGTTCCCCTCTCTCTGTGTCTCAGTCTGTCTGCCTCAGTGGTTTCCTCCTCTCCTCTCTGTCCCTCCCTCCATGCCCCTCCCCTCTCATCCTCCTTGCCCTTTGCCCCAGTACCTGGTATCGATGTCCCAAGAGCCACAAAGACTACGGCGTTGACAGAGTCCTTGAGGCCAACTGTGCAGCCAAAGTGGGAAGCCAGGTCGCCAATGAGGGCCGTCAAGAGTCCGATGACCAGGATAGAGACTCCGAAGCAGGCCCAGCCGTGGCAGTACTCAGTGGGGGGGACACAAGCAAACAGCACCTTCCAGAAGACGGTCAGGAAGTGCATCACGTAGTCAAAACAGGAAGGCAGCCGCTCTTCCCTTGGGCCATCCTCCTCCTCTTCCTCATCTCCTACAACACAGGACAAGCCCTATCAGAGGGCAGGCTGGCGGGCTCCGTCTTCTGGGCACTCCTCACCTTTCTCCCAAACATCTCCTCTAAGAGGTGTGCCGCGGCCTCATTCCTTTCAGTCTTCGCGACCTTGTTCTTAATGGTTTCTACTAAGTCTGGCTACTTTGATTTGTTTTAGACCTCTTTGCCTTTTTTCTTTTATCTCCACATCTCATCTCCTAATCCTAGTTTCTTTCTAATTGGAGGGTTTAGAGGAGGGATACACTCAGAGGTCCTGCTACTCTCTGGTCCCCTAAGGCACAAGGGCAACACTGCTATTCCGAAGCCTTCCTGGAGAACAGTGGGGGGAGGAGATGTCAGAAGGACAAGTATCCCTAATGCTACTGAGGCCAGCCTCAAGGTCACACCCCAGCAACTGAAGTATGGTGGTGCCCAATCACCTCGATGTGCTCCTGATCCTCCCCAAGCTCCAGTCCTCAAAAGGCCTTCCACTTCAGTCCCTTCCCTCCACATATCATTGTTGGCCTCTCCCTCCAGTCCACCACCCCCTGCATCTGTCTGTACTTACAGAATGTCAGATCCCAGAGGAGCACTTACAGAAAGTCCAATCCCCTCATTTCAAAGAGAGAGAAACCAAGGCCCAGACATAAGCCTGGTCCAAACATATTTGCCCAGCACCAAACAGAGATAGAGCTTTGGCTAGGCTCTAGGCATCTCAGAGTCCCCACTCCCTTCTCACTCTTCCTGTCTCTTTTCTAGTTTCTTCTCCCCTTTTCTCTTTCCTATCTTTATTTCCCCCATCTTCTTATTTCTCTCTTTCTCTCTCTTTCTCTCTCTGTATCTCTCTCTCTGTCTGTCTCTCTGTCTCTGTCTCTCTTTATTTCTCTGTCTGTCTCTGTCTCTCTGTCTGTCTCTGTCTCTCTGTCTCTGTCTCTCTGTCACTCTCTCTCTCTGTCTCTCTCTCTCTGTCTGTCTCTGTCTGTCTCTGTCTCTCTCTCTCTCTGTCTCTCTCTCTCTCTCTGTCTCTCTCTCTCTCTCTCTGTCTCTCTGTCTCTCTCTCTCTCCTCTCCAGTTCCGAATCTTGGGATAGGGCAAAGGAAGTAAGAGGGACCAAGTAGTACCTGCACTGACGGTGATGGCTTCTAAAAACTGTTCCCTCCAGGAGTGGGTGCCGATCACCAGAGCCAAGTTTGTTTTCTTAATGAGCTTGTCCACTGTATTCTGAGGGAAAGGAGGTAGCATGTTGGTCCCAGACAACTTGAGTCTCCACCACACCCCGCCTTTCAGCTTCAACCAAAAGAGGAGGGACTATGGATGCTCTCCATAGTGCTGACAGAGGGGCAGACACACCGGTGACCTCCCTCCCAGGGGTCCTGGCTCCTCTGCCCCTTCATCCCCGGGACTCCCTGCTCTTTTGCCCTATGTCCCCAGCCTTCAACCCCTGCATCCATCACCTTAAAATCATAAGATTCCTCTATGATGACTTCGAGGCGGCAGTTCTCACCCAGGACCGGCTTCCCCATCTCTGCAATTCTCCGGGCCTCTTCTTCTTCTGCAGTCAGCTTTCTGTCTCCATCCCCTATGGGACAGGTCGCAGGAAGGGATGGGGGATTCGGTTGCAGTGTGAAGGATGAAGGTTAGAGTCTGGGAAGGCATGGCTGCTTCAGGCCCCAGAGAGGCGTGAAGCTGAGCAGACTTTCAGAGCCACAATATCTCAGCCCCAGCTTCAGTCTTCCAGCTCATTAAACTGCCCCCTTTGATATGCCCCCTCTGCTCCCTCACCTCAGGATGGTCTTCAAATATTCCAGACTCCATTCTTTCTTCCCCCCTCCTCTCCACCTCTCCCAACCTTTTCTGTCTTTCAGGGCCTTTATTGGAATCTCTCCCTGTACCTCTCCAAAGCCTTTGGATCTTCCCTATACCACTCTGGCTTCCCAGAGTGAGTCCCACACTCAGCTCCTGAGTTCTCTCCAATTTGGAAGGTTTTTGGAGATTTAGGAAGAGGGAGGCCTCATCTCCCAACCAGATGGTATCATATCATATGCTAAGATTTCAAACTATCCCCAGATCCTCACCTGAAAGAGAACTCTAGATTGAGACTGACCTCAAGACTCCCACAAAATGGTGCATCTTCATCATTAGACCACATTCAACTTGAGTCAGAATCCCTTCCTTAATCAAGATTAAAACTGAAACCTAACTTTAATACATATTTCTTAAATCTAAGCCTGACCTGAATGCCAGCTTCACAGCAGTATCAACCCTAACCCTGATAACCCTGATCCTGACTCTAAAATTGATGCATCTATCAAATCTACCTACGATCCATGCTCAGATTAACTACGAACATAGTCATTTTTTTGAGGCAACCAGGGTCAAGTGACTTGCCCAGGGTCACACAGCTAGTGAGTGTCTGAGGCCAGATTTGAACTGAGGTTCTCTTGATTCTAGGGTCAGTGGTCTGTCCATTGCACCACTTAGATGTTCCTTGAATATAGTCCTAACCCCATCCATGAATCTGACCTTGACCTCTGGAAGTAGCTGAGACACCAACCCTAACTTTACCCTAACTGAATCCTAAGACAAACTTTGATCTTAGCTTTAACCTTAAGTCAAAATTTGACCCCAAAGTCGAACTTCAATTCAACCTCCTACTCAATCTCAAGCCTGACCCTAAACTGACCCTAACCTTCAATCAATCTGAGCACGAATCTTTAATCTAACTATGACCCTAACCCAATTCTGACCACATCCCAATTCTAAACCCAGTCCCACCTTACCTTTAAGGACAATCTTACCTCCAAGCATCTGAAAAAAAACACTCAGCCCCAATACTGCCTTCCCCCAAATCTCAGCCCTTTGTCACCTGAGCCTACATACCCTGATTGAGCAGGAGAGCTAGAAGGAAAGACAAAGATACAGGGACAGAAAGAAAGGGTGTTAATTGCATTCCATCTGAGACAATCCCACTTTCTCCCCTTTAACCCATCCACTATCCCACCCACTCTACCCAAAAAAGAACTATCCATGGTTCTGATTGGGCGTAGTGACTCTAGCCTTGTTTCTTCAGTCCCAGGGTCCCCTGTATCTCTTCCTCCCAGATCCCCTTTCCCCTAAGGGCTGCATCTATCCCCATCCATCCTTGATTCTCCATGCCCCCCTGAAACCCCTGCCCACCCACATCTATGCCTTATCTGAATTCTCTGGCTCATCCTTCCAAGTCTGATCCCTCTACACCTTCCTTCATTCAATTATTAAGCTGAGCCCTGGCCCAGCCCCTTGGACCCTTCCCAACCCTCAGACCAGCTGTAGCCGCAGCCACCTGAGATCCCTCGTTTCAGCCACTGGGGTTGGCCCAGCTCAATGAAGAAGTTGTCCTTTTTCTCATATTCCTCATCATCCACTATCTTCACCTGCAGAGTCTTCCTGGTTGGAAAAGGGAGAGAGACAGAGGGTGGACTTCCTGTTGCGCATCCATGGGGAACCTGAGTCCTCTCTTGGGGACTCCCTCTAAGCCTCTAGTAATTCCTTCTAAACCCTCATATCCCGATTCTTATCCACCCCTAAGAGATCCTGGGTTTCATGGGGGTTAATTGGACACTAATTGGTTTCTTCAGCATCGTCATCACCATGGGAACTGGACTTAGATTTGGGAAGGGGGAAACAGAGAGAAAACTGCCACAGTCACAGACTCTAACACAAACACCCCAGTCACATAGCGGCATCTCACACATGCAGAGCCTCACAACAAGCACAGCCATTGTGATGGATTGCACATTACAGACACAAAGCCACAAAACACACAAAATAGACACACGGTGTCAGAAAATACAGATACCTCACTGTATAATACAAACAAAAACTGATACACCTACACATTCCAGACATCTAGTCATGTAATACTGGCACCTAATTATACAACTACTCGACACACAATCACACAACAATAAAAAGCTATGGAGGAAACAACGTCAGCCATTACCTAAAAGCTTTGAATCCCACATCCAAAACTTACAAAATGTGTGACCCTGGGCAAGCATGGTACAATAGAAAGTGAGCTGACTATAGGATCAAAAGACCTCACTTCAAATCTAGCCTTGATGAAGTGACAATCTTGTGACCCTGAGCAAATCACTGAACACCTTACTTTCCCATCTGTAAAATGGGGGAGCTGGACCAGATGGCCTCTGAGGTCCCTTCTAGCTCCATGTCTATAATCTTATGAAATTTTCCCTCCCTAAGCCTCAGTTTCTTCATCTGCAAAGTGGGCACAGCACCGCTCATACTTAACTCACGGGATTATTAGAAGGCTCAAATGAGATAATGTCTATAAAAAAGTGCTTTGTAGATTGTAAAGCTTGATAGAAATAGGAGTAGCTGTTGTTGCTGCCAAGCATAGCCACACACCAACACAATCACACAATATACACACTGTGGACACCAGCAACACAGATACAGTCAAGCATTCACCACAAGGTCAGTGTCACACAACACACAGAACCACACCACATACACTCAACAACACTGTCACCAGAAAT
>NW_027185797.1:42357498-42357915 GCF_028583685.1 Petaurus breviceps papuanus
AGACTTGGAGGCGACTATATGCCGCCATGGGGTGGGGAGGGAAGAGAGGGGGACAAAATGTGAAACTCAAGGAATTGTGGAATTGAATCCAGTAAACTAAAAGGAAACAAACAAATTAATTAAAAAAAAAAAAGACTTGGAGGGGCTGTCCAAGGTGCTGAATTCAGATTTCTGAAACCACTTGGATTTTCAGGACTAAAGGGGAACTAATCAAATCCAACTCCCTCATTTTACAGAAGAGGAAACTGAGGTCCAGAGAAGTAAAGGTGGTTGAGAAGAGTCACATAGCTATTAAGGGATAGCACATGGATCCAAACCCAGGTCCCTGGATTCTCCTCTCAGACCTCCAATACCTGTATCATATACCATGTTGGGCTTAAATGCTTAAATTCTCTCTCTCTCTCTCTCTCTCTCTCT
>NW_027185797.1:42358015-42366153 GCF_028583685.1 Petaurus breviceps papuanus
TCTCTGTCTCTCTCTCTCTCTGTCTCTCTCTCTCTCTCTCTCTCTCTCTCTCTCTCTCTCTCTCTCTCTCTCTCTCTCTCTCTCTCACACACACACACACACACACACACACTCTCATGCATCCAGGGTGAATGAGGACAGGGAAAGGACAGGGTCATGAAGCAGGAGGAAAAGTGTGAAGTTTGACAAGATCTGGGCTGAGAATGACACTCCCTCAGTCTCCCTGTCTCCATGAGATTCTCCATCTCTGTCTCTGAACATCTATGTCTGTATCTCTCTCGGTGTCTCTCTCCACCTTTTCTGTGACACAGGAGCCCCAGTGCACTGTGATTTTGGTGGGGGAGGATGGGGGATGAAGCTCTGTTGCCCAGATCTGTGAACAGAAGGCTCAGGCAGCAGCTGGGAGGGGTCCAGCTCCATCTCTGTCTTTGGAATGGAGGGTGGAGGGAGGGAAGGCAAGGGCTGGCAGCTTCCTCAGTGGCAGTGCGAGGGTGGAAAGTGATGGATGGAGTCTGTCTGTGTATGATCATGTTCATGTGTGTGTGTGCGTGTGTGTGTGTGAGGGGGGAGAGAGGAGAAAGAGAAAGAAGGAAATAGAGGGAAGGAAAAAGAAAAAGAAAGATGAAGGAGAAAGGGGGAAAGAGATGGAAGGAGAAAGAGGAAAAATAACTGGAGAGAGAGAGGAAAGAGAGAGAAAGAATAAGAGAGAAAGAGAGGGAAGGAGAAAGAGAGGAAGGAAAAAGAGAATGGGGAGAGAGGAAAGAGAAAGAAAAAGAGCAAAGGAGAGGGAAGGAGAAAGAGATGGGGGAGAAAGAAAGGGGAGGGGAAAGAGAAAAAGATGAGGGAAAGAAAAAGGGAGAGATGGAGGGAGAAAGAGAAAGGTGGAGAGAAAGAGAAGAGAGGCTCATGCAGGAATTGTTCCCACATCTATGAATCTGTCATGGGTCTTTGCCTCCATGGGCATCATCTGCATATTTCCACATATTTCTGATTTTCCCATCTCAGGGTGTCCATCCCCTCATATCTCTGTCCTCACATATCTTCCTGGGTCTGGATCTCCCTTTGGCACTTATCTCTGGATCTCCCTGTGGCTCTCTCCTTGCTCTCACCTCTAGGACCTCATGTGTATTTCTGTGTCTCACTCCATGTCTCTGCCTCTGGATCTCTCTCCAAGTCTGTACATGGGGCTGTACATTTCTGAGAGGCACACCGTGAATACTGAATAGAGAGAGGGCTAGCCTGAAGTCAGGAAGAATTGAGCTCAAATGCTGCCTTTGCCACATTCTGGCTGTCCAGTGATTTAAACTTTCAGTGACCTAGGCAGATTAGACTTACAGGTGAGTTGTTTACCTAAATTAGCAGAGGGAGTTTCAACACTGGGAATTCCCTCATATTGATGAAGCTGCAGATCAAATCTGCACATTTATATTTGGGGGCTTTAGGGTGAGGGGAGAAGGGGCCAGTTTCGGGGAATCTACTTCAGGAAGTCCTTCCATCCCAGCCTCCAACCCACCTGCTGTGCTACCAGTTCTGAAAACATTCTCTGCCCACCCAGGGCTTGGGCTTTTCTCTCCCACCACCCTCCAGCCCTGGCCATCTGTATCTCTCTGGGGTCCAATGCTCTCCTCAGTTCCTCCCTGTTCTCCTCTTCATCTCGATTCCTCTGCCAGCCCAGCCTGTAGTGAGTCACTCACTGGCCCCCTATGGGGCCTATTGGCAAACACAGCTAATTAGGGGAGAGGATACAGGGAGAGGGAAGAGAGATGACATCCCATCCCCAGCCAGAAACCTCTCCCTGCATGAGGATAGCAAGTGGGGGGCCCTTCTGCCCCCTCCCAAGGACTCCTGTCCCACCCCTGAACCAAAGCCAGCTGGAATGTCATTCTCTCTGGGCCTATCTCTATTTTGAGTCTTTCTGTGAATTCCATGGTGTCCCCTTTTTCCTAGGGATGTGCCCAGTCTCTAGGGATACAATCCCTCTTTTACCCTGGGCATGAGTCGCTCAGCCCTCCCCTCTCCACTATCAGCTCATGGCTTCTCACATGGTCTCGTCGTCTCCAAACTCAAGCTCCCCGCAGGCGTCCTCATAGTGGACACCCCCACCACGAGCCGTGCCCTCCACCGTGCGATAGGGCAGGCGAACAGTGCCTCGGGCCCCAGAGCTGCGGATCACTCGGACGTCCACAGTGCCCATGCACTCGCTAACATGCAGCCGCCTGTCCTGGAAAGTGAAGATGCCCGCATGGTCGTCGTCCAGGATGGTGACCGTGGCAAGGGCAGGGGACACTAGCCGGCCCTTGGGCCTCCCACCGCCATCGGGCTCGAACATGCCCTGGGCATCCCCAACCCGCAGGTTCATCAGCCGGACAAAGAAGTGTTCATCTTCCTCAAAGATGTCATCGTCTATGATGCCAATGCGCAGCTCCTTCTGGGTCTCGCCAGGCTTGAAAACCAACGTGCCCTCACTTCGGGGGATTCATGGGGGGAAAAACCAAGAGTCATCATACAACTCGGCTCTTAGAATCTTCCTTTTAGAACCTTGGAGATGCTATTCCAATCCCCTCCTTTTACAAGTGAGGAAACCTTGGCCCAGAGAAGTGAGGGAAGGTGCCCAAAGTCGTGCATCCCGAGTTGGGGCAAAGCTACCTAACACCCCCTAACATGTTTAGAAGTCTAGGGGAGACCGTGAAGGAACAGCTCGAGGCCCCACCCTCAGAGAGATCCCCCTCCTCCGTCCAATCTAGCTGGGGAGGAGAGGAGATGAGACTCACAGCTCCCAGGTGTTAAAACAGAATACAGCTTATTCCCTTCCACCTCTGCATTCTCACTTAGGCAGACTCTCCTTCTTGGATTGCCTTCCCAATTCCCTCCCCCAGCTCCTCCAGTGGCTGACTGGTGGAAGCCTCACACTGGGGTGGTCCTGCATTCTCTCCTGGCTGAGAGGGTTCTCAGAGGGTTCCTTGAAGGGGCTGAGAAGAAGCCCCTTCTCCCTAGTTAGATGTGAGGCTCCCTTCCCTTCTCCCTAGTGAGATGGGAGGCTTCCTCTCTTTCTCCCCAAGAGTCAGCCTAGGGCTCCCTTTGTTCAATCACTCCCAAAGCTCTTCTCAGGTCTGGGGATGGAATGGGGGCCAGCAAAATCACATGAAATGGGAACTGGGGATCCATGAAGGGTACCCTACTTTAGTGGATAGATCGTCAGCCCCTCTGTGGCGGGACTTGTGTTGATCTGGTACAGAGGAGGAATTTCCCTCATTTGGGAGTTCCCAATAGCAATGAGATCACAACCCCAGTTCCTATCGCAGTCCCTAATGAAAAGGGGGTGCTTCCCACTGGTGCCTGATGCATAGTAATTAATTTATTTCCATTAATGAGGCAGTCATTAGGATAGTAGCTAGAGACCTGATTTCAAAGTCAGGAGGAGACAGGTTCAAATTCTGTCTCTCCCACAACCTGCCTGTGTGGGACTGAGTAAGTGAAGTCACCTCTCAGCAACCTGACATGAAGTTGAAGAGAAAGTGGTGATTTGTATCAATGAAGGGTGTTTCCTTACAAGGAACTCCCCACTTGGAGGAAAGTCTTTGATTTATGAAATAATCTATCTTTTCAAGGAGGTTGCTCCTCCTTCCCTCCCCTCCCCATCCCCAAACGTCTGCATTGGGCCAGGGTCCCTTGGGAACACAGGATCCTAGCTACAAAAATTCCACTTCTATCCTAAAAATATCTCCATCACCATGACTCTTCTACTCTCCTCAGATATATTCCTCCCCCCAGTCCCAGCTCCTAAATCACCCACCAAGAACAGAGTTATAGTGTATAGGAGCTGGTCAGCCCCAATGATGCTTGATGGCAGAACAAAAAACTTAGGGGGCACTGGGTCCAGGGAGGAAGCAGGCTGGGGGGCTGGGGGTTGACTGATGGGAGGGGAGGGAATCTCACCTGTATTCATAGTCCGAGCCAGCCTTGGCAGAGCCATCCTCAGTCCGGTAGTCAACATAGAAGGTGCTATTTCCTTCCCCACCCTGGCAGGCGACGGAGAGCATGACAGAACCACAGTTCTCAAGACAGTGGTACAGACTGGGCTCAAAGAAGATGTGGCTGGCCCCATCCTCCTCTTCCTCATCAGGACCGTCAAGCAGGGCTGGCTTCCTGGAGGCATCGGCCACATGCTTCCGAAGCACATTGCCGGCCCCGGTCATGAGGCGCGTGGCCTGGATGCGGTAGAAGGCCCGGCTCTTTTGCTGGTGGAGAAGGGCATAGTAGTTGGCCATGCCCACCAGCTGGTCCAGGCCTTTGTCGGGGTGTTTCTGTTTCAGGTCTTTGAGAATCTGAATCACTTCCTTCCGGCTCTCATCCAGCTCGCGGTCTTCAGGGCTTGGCCCAGGCCCGATCCCAGCCTCAATCCGGTGATGGTCCGGCCCCACAAAGGTGCCGTCCATCTCGATGCCCTTGGGGTAGTCACCCTCTGCCCCAATAATGACGCCACTTCGGGGGTCTGCCCTGTAACGCTTGTAGACGTATTTGTAGAAAAGCAGGCGCTTGTCGGCCATCCAAGCGAAGACCACACAGACTGGGAAGAACACCAGAGTGAGCAGGGCTTCCCACACCTGCGGGCAGAAGGGCGAGGGAGAGGGAATGGTTGAGAGAGAGCCCAAGGCCCCCTTTCCCATCTTGTGCTCTCAAGAGTCAGTGTCTCTTGGTCTCTGTCTCTTTCCCTCCTTCCTTCTCTCTCTCCCCATCTTTCCCTCCAGCTCAGTCTTTATCTCTCCCCATCTCCATCACCCCATTTCTCATCTCTATAGATCTCCTCCTTTTCTGTCTCTGCCTCTCTAGCCCTCCCTCCTCTCTGGTTTTATCTTTCCCCTTCTCCACATCTTTCCTTTGATCTCTGTGTCTCACTCATATTCATATTTTTCTATCTCTTTCCATCTGTCTGTCTGTCTGTCTTCTTGTCCCTTTGATAACTGTCCCAGCTCTGAGAGGACCCTCAGCCTTAATCTGATGCCTTGCCCTTTTGCCTGTAGGGGTGAAAATTGAAAGAAATGAAGCTATTCCATCTGGATAAAATACACAGAAAAGAGAGACTTGGGAAGACAGGGCTTTCCTTCCCCCTGCCAACCCCATAATCCTTTATAAAGGATTCTGATGTCTTCTCCTTCCCTTCCCCCAGAGTCCCTGGAGGGGAGGGGAAGGAGGAGCTAACAGTCTTTAAAAGTCTTAAAGCATTCTATAAATGTGAGCTATTATTTTTATGCTTATAAATGGCGGGTTTGGAATCTGGTGATTCCAGAAGTGCAGGTCTAAAGGGTCAGGGATAGAAGTACTTGGGTCAGAAGGGAAGAGGGTAGCAGGAGACCCAGGTGGCAGGTTAAGGGCAAGGACTGAGACCGCAGGCAGGATTAGGGGAGCTTACTTAGACCACACTGAGGGAGAAATCAAATCATATAGCACCAGAGTGGTGGTAAGGGGAGGTATCAGGCAAAGCTGCCCAGGAGCAGAGAGGGGACCAACCTGGGTTTGGTGGAACACGGCCCTGGGCCACGGGCTTACCTGGACGACACCAGGAGAGATGACAGCCAGGATGAGGTAGAGCCAGATGTAGGCAAAGATGCTCCAGGAGGCTGTGACAAAGAAGACCCGCAGGTGCTTTATACGCCGGCTCTCTCCAGGTGGGATGACGTAGACACAGACGGCAATGACCACAAACATGTTGAAGGCGGCACTGCCCACTATGGTGCCTGGCCCCAGCTCCCCAGCCTGGAAGTTGTGGCCACACACCTCTATGACAGAAAGCAGGATCTCTGGGGCTGACGAGCCCAGGGCCATGAGAGTCAGGTTGGAGACGGTCTCGTTCCAGATGCGTACAGTGCCCACGCTGGTCTCCCCATTGCTTTTGGTGACGGTGACTTCCTTCTCCTTGGATGTAATGACTTCGATGGAGGTCATGAAGCGGTCGGCGATGATGGACACACCCAGGAACATGTAGACCATGGCCACAAAGTAGACCACAGCTCTGGCAGCTTTGTCTCCCAGTGAGGGGTCATCTGGCTCCCACACAGGCAGCAGGACACCAGGCTGACAGCGTGTAGAACCAGGGCAGCTGCTCTCTTGGCTTGTGTTGGGGCTTGAGGTTGGTGGTGGGGAGGCTGAGGCAGGGGTGTCCCCAGAGCAAGGAGCCACACCTGCCAGGAGAGCAGCCCCAGCCAGAGCTAGTGAGGGTGCCATGGAGAGACAGGGAAGGGGAGCACGGGATGAACCTGGTCTGTTGGGTAGAGATGAAGAAGGGCAATTAGGTGAGAAGGTTATGGGGGGGGGTTGGGTGCTAGCAAAGAGATGGGAATATTGACACAGATACCCAGAGATGAAGAAAGACACACTCTCACAGAGACAGGGCAGAGAGTCAGAAAAGGGAGACAAATTCTGCCCTCCGTCCTCCCAAGTCCATGGTTCTGAAGGAGGGAGCAGGTGGGGCTGGGGGCAAGTGTCTTCCCTGACCTCCTCACACCGGGAAAGGATATGGCTCTGACTCAGTTAGCATCTCCTCACACAGTCACTGGGGTTTCAGGTTCAGGGAAGATTCTCAAAAACAGAGGGAGAGCCGCACAGAGATATGCAGCAGAAATAGAATGAGAGAAACAGAAAAACTAGGTGGGGACAGACACACCTCAATGACCAAGGCAAAAAAACAATTAGAGAGAGACAGGGAGAAAGACACAGAGACCAGGCAGAGAGAGTGAGGGAGACAGGGAGAGACCAGAAGAGAGATGGAGAGAGGGAGGACACACAGAGAGGAGACAGACAGGGAAAGACCAGATAGACGGACGGAGAGAGGCAGAGAAACTGGCAGTGGAGGCAAAGTGAGGCAGATAAGAAAAGGGACAGAGACCAGGAAGGGACAGGAAGACAGAGAGCCGAGGCAGACCTGTGGAGAGAGAGAGGGAGACAGGATTCCAAGCTTGGAAGCCCCTCCCCCCAAACCCCATGATCCCACAGGACGGTGATCTGGGACCCCCTGGGCTAAGGGAATGGGGACAATAACCGGCATGGTACAAGACACAAGAGACAGAAGCAGCTCCCACCTCTTCCCCGCTGTCATGGCAACCGATTCCTGACTCTTCAAAGCTGGGGGGTGGGGGAAAGCAGGGAGGAGGGAGGCCAGGCCAAGACTAGGTGGCCCCTGAGCACTCAGAGTGTGTCTGCTCCCCCTCCCCTGCTCTCAGCCTCATGCCGTCCCACCTCCCTTCTTACTGAGTCATCATTGCCCTTGCCCCTGCAGCAGGAGGGAGGGTGGGCAGACTTGGAGGAAGGACTTCCCTGTGGCAGAGTGGGGAGGGGGCACCCTCCTCAGCCCGGCGTCCAGTAACTGCCTCTTAGCAGCCTCCCAATTCCTAATGCCTCGGGGTATCAACTTTTCTCTCTCCCTGACACTGACCTGAAACCTGATCAGGGCTTGGAGATCCTGGCCCATCTGAGCCTGGGTCATATAACCCCAAGGGGACTGGCTCTGTTCTCTTTCTAGGGGCTGCTGGGAAGTCTTTCCCACAGTCTGACCCTCATCTTTGGCTGTTGGCTGGGCTGTGGGCCAGGATGGGGACAGGAAGTTTCCTTTTCCTTCCAGGTGCCTGTGATTTTTTGGGCATATGCTTGTGTGTGTGTGTGTGCATGTGACTAGCAGGCAGCTGTTCGCCTGTGTCCATAGCTTTGTGCAAGGCATCATCCTCATTCCACTGGGTCTCCTAGTTGTGAATGTGAAGAGCACAGCCCTCTTCGGTGAACACACACACACACACACACACACACCCGGCCAACCACAGTCCATGCCCAACTTTGGTCACAATCACAGTCACACACACACACACACACACCCCATGACAACCACAGTCCATGCTCAACTTTGATCATAATCACAGTCACACACACACACTCTGCCAACCACAGTCCATGCCCAACTTTGATCACAATCACAGTCACACACACACTCTGCCAGTCACAGTCCATGCCCAACTTTGGTCACAATCAAAGTCACACACACATACACCCTGCCAACCACAGTCCATGCCCAACTTTGGTCACAATCACAGTCACACACACACTCTGCCAACCACAGTCCATGCCCAACTTTGGTCACAATCACAGTCACA
>NW_027185797.1:42366163-42398445 GCF_028583685.1 Petaurus breviceps papuanus
CTGCCAACCACAGTCCATGCCCAACTTTGGTCACAATCACAGTCACACACACACAAACACCCTGCCAACCACAGTCCATGCCCAACTTTGGTCACAATCACAGTCACACACACACTGCCAACCACAGTCCATACCCAACTTTGGTCACAATCACAGTCACACACACACACACACACACACACCCCATGCCAACCACAGTCCATGCTCAACTTTGATCATAATCACAGTCACACACACACTTTGCCAACCACAGTCCATACCCAACTTTGGTCACAATCACAGTCACACACACACACTCTGCCAACCACAGTCCATGCCCAGCTTTGGTCACAATCACAGTCACACACACATACCCTGACAGCCACAGTCCATGCCCAACTTTGGTCATAATCACAGTCACACACACACACTCTGCCAATCACAGTCCATGCCCAACTTTGATCACAATCACAGTCACACACACACACTCTGCCAATCACAGTCCATGCCCAATTTTGGTCACAATCACAGTCACACACACACACCCTTCCAACCACAGTCCATGCCCAACTTTGGTCACAATCACAGTCACACACACACACTCTGCCAACCATAATCCATGCCCAACTTTGGTCACAATCACAGTCACACACACATACACCCCCTGCCAACCACAGTCCATGCCTAACTTTGGTCACAATCAATCACAGTCACACACACACACACTCACTCACACAACCACACAGCTACATACAGTTGCAGAATGCCAACATTTAATCAGCCACATGCAACCATAAGCTACATCACCAGGAAAACACTCACCCAGAGCCACTGGTCTGGAATGGACACTTGGTCCCACAGCCCCCGGCTGAAACACAATTACAGAGACACAGACACCACTTCCAGACACACACATACACACACTCACAACACAATCATCTTCACTTTGCCCCCCATCTTCCAGAACCCCTCTCAATGGACCTAATCTGGGATGACGAGTTCTATTTCAAGAGGAACTGTCTTAAGCAAACCCCTCAGGAAATAAACATTGGCCTCCAGGGGCAGGGGAAAGGATACGCTCATGAAAAGACCCCAGCTAGTGCCCTCAGAGCCCTCGTCTCCGGTCTCCTTTCTTTGGGCAAGCCAGCCCCCAAGGTGGGGATGATGGAGGTCAGAATACAGTCAGGACTCCTAGGGTAGACCTGAGTATAGGGGGAGGGGATGGCTAGGAAATAAGCTAGAGGGACCTTGCTAGGGGCGGAGAGGAGGAAAGGATGGAAACCCTTCCATACCCGTCCATCTGATGATGGTGTGAGTTCAGGTAGTGGGAACTGTCATAGGGCCCCCTCTCATTTCAAACCCCTCCCTCCTGAAACCCGCCTCCGCAAGCGGGGGTGGAGATGAGTGTGTGGGCGGGGATTTACCAGGCTCTGGGGGGGCAAAGAGGGGAGAGAGAGAGAGAAGGGGATGGAGAGGAGGATGGAGAGAGGGGGAGAGAGGGGAAGAGAGGGAGAGAGAGAGAGAGAGAAAGAGAGTGGGAGGAAGACGGAGGAGGGAAAGGACCGAACTGAGGGAGGCAGCTGGGAACGGAGAAAGGAGGGGAAGAGGGGCAGGTGGGAGGGATCAGGGAGAGGGGAGAGGAGGGAGGGGAGGAGAAAGAGGAGGGGAAGGCTTGGGGTGGAGAGCCTGGGGAGGAGGAAAGCCAAGTGAGGTGGGTGGCTGGGACAGAAAGGTAGGGAGGGCTTTGGGGGTGGGTGGGCAGGGAGGGGGAGGACCTATGAAGGTAGGCAGCCCTGAGAGGAGAGAGCAGAGATAAGGGATGGCAGAGAAGGTGTGAGAAATCCCAGAGAAAAGGAGAAGGGGAGAGGAGGAGGGGAGAGGAGGGAGGAGAAAGGATCAGAGACCCTCCCTTTGTCTGGAGTGGGTGGGGTGTAGATTCATGTTCAGCACCAAGGAGAGGGAGCCAGGGGGCAGAGGGGAGGTGGGGAGAATTCAGAGTGGGAGTTCCAGACTCAAACCCAAGCTCACACAAACTCAACACACACACACACACACACACACACACACACAGTCCCAGTTTCACACAAACTCATACACAATGTCACATTCACACAAACTCGGGCACACAATTCCAGGTTCACACGCTGACCCAGTCCCAGGTTCATATGATCTCAGAGCCACACACAGAGTCCCCAGCTCAGATACAAATTGGTCACTTTTCCCACCAGTCCAACTGAGCAGCCAGACTCCCTCCATCCCAAAGGCCCCTCCCCATCAGGCTCCAGCCTCCTTCCTCCGGTCAGGGAAAACAGGAGGCAGGCATGCCAGGGGGGTTGTGCCAGCTTTGGCCCTAGCCTACCCCCTGGCACAGGCTGATGGCTGCTCCTTCCCACGACCCAAATCTGGCTAGGTCTGCACTGTTGGGGGGGGGGAGCGGGAACGGACCTCTAAAAGCCTCATCCCCTCCCCCAGGATCAGGCTTCTCCTAACCATGGGGAGTAGATGGAGGGAGGAGAGATCATGGTATCTTCTGAGGCTGGGGCCACAAAAGCAGGGACTTGCTCCCCCTTCAGCTTCACCATCTCATATACCAGGGTACCCTCTGTTCTGGGTTCCTGCTTCCTTGGGGAGGAGAGAGAGACAGCCATGGCAGAAAGTCATGAGAAGAGGGACAGAAGGACTGCACCCTCATAACCTCACTCCAGTCTCTGGCCGCCTCAAAGGGGACAAGCCCACCCCCACCCCAGTCCCTCTCCTCTGGGTGAGGGTGGTCAACCAGCTGGGGCTGCAAGGCAGACCCTCCCTCTAAGCTTCAAGGGCGACCTGAGGCCCGAGGGCTGGAAGCGAGTCACCATCCCTGAAGGGGATAGGGAGCTTTCACTGGCCCTCTAGAGCTTTGAGGGTGAAATTCAAATTCCTGGAGGAAACAGAGCCCTCCCCGATAGTTTCTTTTTTCCATCACTAAAGGAGATGTATTGATTACAAGGACAGTTCCCTCTCTGACACAGACGGCAAAAAACAAACCAACCAAGCCCAGGAGAGACGCCCGGTAATAGCACCATGGGGACTTCCTTCTGTACAAGCCTGTAATCCCTGGCTGGGTGGGAAGATGCTGGTAGCCAACCAGACTGCAGCGGATGTTCCGTGTCGGTGAAGGCATTTAAGAAACCTCCTTGTAATGTGTACTCTTCAGTACCTTTAAGCCAAGGAAGATGTAGAAGGAAGAGTTGGGCTGACCAGCAATGCTTGGCTTGGAAGTCCCAGGAAGAATGACATGACACGGCTTTGTTGATGATGGCTCCCAACCCTTCCATCTCACATTGGACTCCCGTCTGCCTTGTTCCCCTCACACTCCTGCCATCCAGGACAATCTGGCTCCCACTTGAGTTTGCATGAACCCACAGAAGGCCCTGGGTCCTCACCTCCAACTCGGAATCCTGAGCTCCTTGTAGTGTCCCACACCCGCTTCCAACCCCACTTAACCCTTATTGGTCTCCTGAAATGACTGCGTTCTCCCATCTCTCCCTGACCTGTGTATTGTGCATCAGGACTAAAGAAAAGGTCTTTAGACATCATCCAAACTAACTCCTTTATTTGGCAGAGCAGGGAACTAGGCCCAGGGATCTAAGTGGCAGAACAAGGTCTTGAACCCTGGTCCTCTGACCCTGAAATCAGTGTATTATGATGTGGAGAGCTGGTCAGGGGAGCAAGGATGGGGCCGATGTCCAGGCGAGGAGGAGTCAGTATGGGCAGTGGGCCCCCGACCAGGGACTGGGAGGCAGGTTCTTGTCCCCTTCAGTGTCACTTCTGGGGCCTGAGCTGGTTTCCTCATCTCCAGGCTGGATCAATTCCCTCACTTCCCTGGGGGCATGACCTCCCCCTCCCTGCTGGAGAACAAGCCCAGGTCAAGGGTGACCACACTGGCGGGGAACGTTAGACTTGTGGATGAATGTATTCAAGTCTGGGTCCTCACAACGTGTGTGTGCACGCACGCCCCCAAGCATGGGGGTGGTAGGATCATCCCCACTTTACACACTGTCCCAGGTCCCACACCAGATCAGCCTCCTGCACTGAGCTCTAACCCAGGTCGTCTGAAAGGCAACGACACCGTGGGGGTGGGAAGGAGAGCCTCTCCTCAGGTTTATTCCCAGAGGCATCTGCCTTCCTCCAAAATTTCTCACTCCCCCACCCCCCACCAGTGCAAGGGTCCCTGGGCATGGCCCTCCCACCCTGTCCTGACTCCCCAAGCTGAGGATGGATGAGCCAAAGGCAAAGGGATGAGGGGGCTCAAAGGACTGGGTGTTCGGCTGTCCAGGGTCCACCTCCCTCGTCCTGTGGCTGTTGTCTCTGCCGCTGGGCCCTCTGCCGAAGCCGGGTCAGGACCAGTCGGGATGCCTGGGTTAGGCTGTGCTGTGGACAAGACCAGAGCCAGGGGAACCAGGCTGAGATGGCAGGGTGAGGGAGAGCTGCCAGACCACGATTCACAGGACAGAGCAGGAGGACCCCAGGGTCCCAATGGAGGTTAGATCAGAACACGAGGAGGGATTTTTACCTGGAGGATGTGCAGACCCTTCAGGGAGACCACAGCAAGCTCCTGAAGGCCGTCCCCAGTCAGATCCACATGTTCCATGGCCAGCAGAGGGCTGGCAAAACTGCGATGCCACAGGAGGTGGAAACTGCCATCAGCCTCAGCCGTGGGGAGGCCAGAAGCCAGGACCTGGGTCTCACAGAACTTATAACACAGCAGCTCCTACAGGAGGGTGAGAGGGAGCCTCAGGAAGCCTGACCACAGGTTGGGGTGGGGAGCAGAGATGAGAGAGACAGAGAAGGAGGAGAGGGAAGAAAGAAAGACAGAGAAAGAGAAGGAGAAGGAAGGGGAGAAAGACAGAGAGAGAAAGAGGGGGGAAGAGAGACACAAAGAGAAAGAGAAGAAAGAGGAGAGAGGGGAGGAAGAGACAGAGAGGGAGAGGGAGAGAGAGAGAATTCAGGAGGAGGAGAGGGGAGAAAGAGAAACAGAGACTGAGATACCCAAAGAGATAAATAAGGAGAGACACAGAGCAGGAGGAATGGGGTTGAGATGCAGCTTTAGACACTGTGGATCCCCTCCTCAACACTGTCCTCTCTCTAGGTTTTCAGGATATTCCCCAGCCCCCAGCCTCCCCCCTCTCCTCTCTTTCTCTCTCCCTCCCTCCTCCTCCCCTCCCTCCTCTTTCTCTCCTTCCCTCCCTCCTCCCTCCCTCTTCTTTCTCTCCCTCCCTCTCTCCCTCCCTTTTTCTCCCTCCCCTCCTCCCTCCCTCTTCTCTTTCTCTCCCCCCCCTTTTCCTCCTCCTCCTCTGCCTCTTCCTCCAGATCGTACCCTCTGACCCTAGTGGACCCTCAGGATTCTGCCCTGGGCCCTCTTCTCTTCTCCCTTTGTACTTCACTGGGGAACCATCCATTCCCATGGATCTAATGCCCATCTCCATGCTGATAACTGCACATCTACCTTCCCTGCCCTCCTCTCTCTGCTGACCTCCCATCTCCCATCTCCCACTGCCTTTCAGACATCTCAGCCTGGAGGCCCAGGAGACATCTGAAAATGGATGTGTCCCAAACTGATCTCGTGATCTTTCCCCCAACCCTCCCCCTCCTCTGCTATTTCTGGGGACAGTAGCCTCCTCCCAGCCCTCAGGCTTCCCACCTAGAAGTGATCCTGGGCTCCTCACCCTCTCACCCACAGGCACATCTAAGCTGTTGCCGAGGCCAGCTGCCATCCCCTCGGCAGCATCTCTCCAATACGTCCCCTTCTCCCCCCGGATCCGGCTCCCACCCTGGTGCAGGCACTCATGCCCTCCCCCCTAGATCACTGCAGGAGCTGCTGGGGCCCCTGCCACCCTCCAGTCTCTCCCCACTCCAATCCATCCTCATTCAGCCACCAAAGCCCAGGTCTGAGGGTGTCACTCCCTACTCCGTAAACTCCAGGGGCTCCCCATCGCCTTCGGGAGCAAATACAAAATGTTCTATTTGGCCTTCAAAGCCCTTCATCTCCTGGCCCTTCCCCCTTTTCTAGCTTTCTTACACCTTACTTCTCAACAGATCTTCTCCAATCCAGTGATAGGAGCCTCCTGACACTTACCTCCTCACACCAAACACTCCATCTCCTGAACCCAAGAACAGCCCACCCCATCCCCTCCCCACCCCCCACCCCCACTCCACTAGGCTGGGAGCTCCTTGAGAGCATGAATCGTTTTGTGTTTGCTTCTTTATACCTTCAGCATTTAGCACACTGCCTGGCCCACAATAGGTGCCTAATAAGTGCTTGCTGATCAAACTGCAATGCAAGGGATGAACGTAACAGTGTGTTGAGAATTAAAGAGGTGAGACTAGAGTGAAAAAACCAGAGGTCAGACCAGAGTGGAGAGTGAGAGGTCAGACCAGAGTGGAGAGTGAGAGGTCAGACCAGAGTGGAGAGTGAGAGGTCAGACCAGAGTGGAGAGTCAGAGGTCAGACCAGAGTGGAGAGTCAGAGGTCAGACCAGAGTGGAGAGTGAGAGGTCAGACCAGAGTGGAGAGTGAGAGGTCAGACCAGAGTGGAGAGTGAGAGGTCAGACCAGAGTGGAGAGTCAGAGGTTAGACCAGAGTGGAGAGTCAGAGATTAGACCAGAGTGGAGAGTCAGAGGTTAGACCAGAGTGGAGAAGCGAGGGCTGGAGTACAAGGTGAAGACAGAAGGTTATCCACAGGGAGGTCAGATCAGGACCTAAGAGACAAAGATGAGGGAGGCACAGATAAAGATGAGTAAAAGCAGAGCTTGACAAGGCACACCTGGCCGTAGGTGCCCAGCAGAATCTCAGGCTTCCCATCCAGGTCCACGTCGGTGACAAGCCCACAGAGGACGCTGTCAAACTGGTCACTCCCTGGCAGCAGCACTTGGTCCTGAAGCCCATGGGACAGGACATTCCTAGGGTGCCAGGGGAAAGACGGGAAGGGTGAGGCTTCAGTCTGGTGGGTCACCTCTCACCCATCCCAGGGCTGGGCAGATCTAGGCTCTGGGTCTCTCTCCTCTCCCACCCCCCACACTCTGGTATCCAAACCCAGAAGCTAGATTCCTCCCACTCCCACCAACTGAGGTCTAGACACCTTTTTCCCTTGGCCAGGACTCCAAATCACTCATCTCTAATCATTCTCGAGAGGCCTTTGTCTCCAGCCCTGAAGCGCCCCCCCCCGCCCCCAAAAATGAGGGCATCTCTTCTCCATCAGCCTGGGTCTCAGCCCCCTAAAGTCAAGGGGAGTCTTGAGAGTAAGACATACACCATGTCCCAGCCCGGGTCCCCTCACCGATACACCACAGCCGGCTCCATCATACTGGCCACCAGGACGCTGTACTCCTCTGGGGGTGAGGGCAGCCCCTTGGCCTCTGGGGGAAGAAGGGGAGGGAGCTGGGAGAGGGCATTCGCAGGGGAGCGGCTGGGGCCACACCCATGACTCCTTATAGTCTCCTAAACAATGGGAACATGAGGGTGATGGAACCCAGGGGCAAGGGTTGTTGGGAATCATGGCATCTGGGAGATCCAGAGGTCAAGAGATAGATGCAGACCGGGGCATGGGGCTGATCAAGGAAGCCACATGCAGAGGGACATGAAGACGAGGCCCCTCACCTTTCCCCCCGTCCCTGGGGGTTGAGGGGTCTGCTGCAGGGAGCGAGAGGCTGAAGACCACAACGCGGGAGATGGGTCCATCCTGCTGGACCGTCCAAGTCTGCAGCACAGCTGGGAAGAGCAGGAAGGGGAGAGGAGCAATCAGAGATGAGGGGCTCCAGCCCCTCCCTCGGGGCCCTGATCCGCAGCCTCTCCCCTTCCCCCACCCCAGGGGTCTTACTTCTGCTGGTCTGGTCAACATGGGCAACGCGGACATATCCACTCTGGCAGCCAAAGGCCGTGAGTCGCCGGCCCGAGCCAGGGATGTTGGACACGTGGAGCCACAGAACGCTGGGGAGAGACCCCAGCAGCCCCGTGAAGGGACATTCTTCACCCCCCCACACCTCTGCCGGGCCTGCCAGCTCTGCCAATGCCCAACTTCTTCAGGACCCCCTCCCCAACCCCGCCCCACCTCCCTGCTGCCCTCTCTGCCGGGGGCCTCCCAGGGGCAGAGGCTTCCCTTCTACCTGCTGCTCAGATCTGTGAGCTCAGGAAAGAGATTGTCTACAGGCTGTTCCTCAAACTGGTGCAGGCCCTCATTCTGGGGACAAAGAGCCTGGGCTAAGGGCAGCAGTGGCAGGGAGAATGCCCACACACACACGCACACATACACAGAGACAGAGATGCACACACAGAGACAGAGATGCACACACACAGACATAAAAACACACACACACAGACACACACAGAGACACAGACACACAGACACACACACAGACATAAAAACACAGACACAGACACACACAGAAGCACACACCCAGACACAGAGACCGAGACGCACACACAGACATAAAAACACAGACACACAGAGACAAAGACACAGGGACACACACATACAGACACACACACAGAAACACACATACACAGACACACACTTACACAGACACACTTACACACGTGCACACACACAGACACACAGAGATACAGACACACAGACACATGCACAGAGACACAGACACACACAGATACACACATGCACACACAAAGACACACACAGACAACACAGACACACACGCACATACACAGACACACACACTGGGCAGACTATCTAAGCCCTCCTCCATCCACTTGCCATTGTCCCACCAAAGCCACCCCCAACCCCAGGCCTCACCTCCTTATACAGATGAATGGCAGGATTGTTCCCACTGAGCAGAAACACTGTCTCTAGCTGATCCCCAACCTGGACCCTGAAAAGAGAAGATCTCAAAGGAGGGCTCTTAGAACAGGGAATGTCAGAGCAGGGAGGGGTCTTAGAGAAGGGAACGTCAGGGCTGGGAGGGAAGACCTCCTTTTACGAATGAAAGGGGGCACTGCTCAAGGTCACACATGGAGGAAGGAGCCAAAGCTGGAAGCTGGGACAGTGACTGCCAGCCTGGAGCTTACTCGGCATGGCCCAGCTGGAAAGGGGTGAACTGCAGCTCCAGGTTCAGGCAGCTCTCTGAAAGATCAGGGGGACAAGAGACAGGTTGGGCTATGATCCTCCCCACGCCTCCCACCCCGGCCCACCCCGGCCCACCCCGGCCCAGGGGCTCACGGGCAATGGAGTCCAGGTTGTACTCTGACCCAGGCTCATAGTCACAGTAGATGTTGAGGAAGGGGCTGGCTTTGTCACCGGAGTCCTGGGAGTGCAGAAGCATGTGTTAATGTGCCAGGCACCAGCTAAGCTTTTTGCAGCCCTTGTCTCCTTTGATCTCGGGGACCTGGAAGCCTTGGGGTCTTCTTGGCCAGGAATCACAGGGAGGGGAGGCAATCAGGATTTATTAAGCGCCCATGGTGTACTGGGGACTGGGCCCAAGCCCGGGACGGGGGCGCTTTTTCATGATCCTCACGCTACCACTGAGGCAGGCGGAGGTTGGTGACTTGCCCAGGGTCCTGCCACTCCCCTGCTCCCCACCGCTCAGAGGGGGAAGCCAGGCTGGGGCGGGCACCTTGATGAACGTGATCCCCACCACCAAGCCCCGCTTGGGGGCCGACTTGTTGAACGTGTCGATGGACACAATCTCGGCGTCCACTGCGGGGCAGAAGCAAAGGGAGGCGGCTGCCGTCTAGCACCCCCGGCCCTCTGGCCTCAGTCTCCCCGCCCGGTGCTGGAGCCTCCGCACAGCCGGGTGACAGATGAGGAAACTGAAACACTATGGGCACGAACCTGCCCCGAGGGGGGCCTCCCCATCCCTCCAGCTTACCCACGCCCTGCTCCCCCCCGACCCCCATCCCCCTAAACCCGCTGGGCGGGGGCAGGGCTGCCTCAAGCCGTGCAAGGCTCGCTCACACCCCCTCCCTAGCCCTGCCACACACAGACGCTACAAGCACAGGGGGAGGGGAGGGGATGGGGAGGGAGACGAGCAGCCCCTCACGCGCATGCGCGGGGCGGACCCGGGATGTAGTTGAACTGGAGTTCCTTGGCCACGGGACGGATTTTCTGTCGGAGGTCCTGGTAGCGGAAGCCCAGCACCTTCCCCTTAAGAGTGGCAGCCAGCAGCTCCCCGCGGCCTTGGGCGCCGCGCGCCAGTCCGTACACGTTGCTCTGAGAGGAGAAGCGCGTGAAGCTGTCCTCGCCCAGGGGACACGGCCCCGGGCCACCCGCCGCGTCCGCCAACATCACCTCCACGGGGCGCCCGGGAAGAGCCCTGCCACCCCAGCTGGCCCCGACGGCGAGACTGGCGCGAGGGTGATGACGTCAAGGGAGACGGTAACACCGCCCCTAACCAAGATGGCGGCTCCCAGCCTGCCGTCGTGGCGCGCATCGATGACGCCGGAGATTCCCTTTTCCTCTCCCCCGTGCCCACCCTCAGGGAATGCCTAACCTCCTCCCCCTGCTGCAGGGCAGGAGGGCACAAAGGGGCGTGCCCGTGGGAGCGTCCGCCCCCGGACTGAATGGAGCAGCTGTAGATGGACTGAGCTGCCCGTCCCAGACCCCGATGTAAACCACTCTTCTGCAAGGAAAGGTGGCCCGGCAGACCGCCCCCCATGGGCTGTAGTCGCCCCCTGGACAGGTCCCCCAGCCGGCTCGGGCCCACCCAAAAGGCAGACCATCCCACGGGGAAAGGAGAGGCCCGATCATGCAAAAGTGTTTATTTCTGCTCTCACTCACCCTCCCTCCGACCCACGAAGCATGCACAGGGACCTAGTGCCCCCGCCCCCCCAGCAGCGGGAGGGGAGGGGAGAAGCATCCTGAGCCAAAGGGCCAACCTGAGAGGTGGGGGGCCCCGGGGCGGGGCCAAAGGGGGGCAGAGAATCCCGCCGCACCCCCCGCGGTGAGAGGGCAGCCGGGGCGCGGGGCAGGCCGAGTCCTACTTCTGTGCAGCTGTGCGGGGGCGGAGGGGGCCCTGAGCTCTGGCTGTGGGCTCAGGCCTCCAGGCCCGGTCTCCCGAACACCTCCCTCCTCCCCACCCATCCAACAATCTGTTCAGCCCTGCGGGGGGAGGTGGGGGAGCCCGAGGCTGGAGGGCAGACGCCCAGGCGGGGCTAGCGCAGGTCCTCCTCATCCCCCTGGATGGTCTTCTTAATCCGCAGCAGCATGGTGGTGAGCCACTGGTCCAGCCTCGAGATGGAATCGTATTCCTTTACCTGTGGCGGGAAAGAAGGGGTGGTCACCGGCCACCTGCCATCACGGCCACCAGAAGCCTTCCGAGGCCGCTTCTGGGGAGCCCTCCCTCCCGGGGAGCCACTCACCAGCTCGGTGTAACCGTCCACATTCTGTTCTTCATGGGCATCCAGGAGTTTCTGTAGGGAGAGAAGGCAAGAGGGAAATAGGGCTCGGGCCCCATGCACAGCAACTGCAGGACCAGTGTGGACAAGAGAGCAAAAAAACGGAGCCTTCCTGGGGTGAGGACGGGGTGGGGGACATCGAGGCAGGTGGGGAGCAGGCTGTCAGACTCCTCTAATGACAGGGAGCCTGCTAGGCAGGGGCACTCCAGCATCACCCAGTCAGAAAAACCCAAGACCAGAGCCTCCTCAGATACTAGCTGTGTGACCCTGGCCAAGTCGCTTCCCCTGCCTGCCTCAGTTTCTTAACCTGTAAAAGGATCATACTAGCACCTACCTTGTGAGGATCACATGGGGAAGACTTGTACAGCACCTGGCACCCCACAAATGTTAGCTATTACTAGCACTCCCCCTTCATGAGAGGGGTGGTGAAGACAGAGCTCTGGACAGCTCTCTAAGCCTTTCAGGGAGGAGCCTTCTGGAAGGTGTGCAGCTGAGGCCTGTCAGGAGGGAGCCACGTGCCTAGCCCCCCACCCCCCAGGCAGAAGCCCCCACACTCACTTTGACGAGCTTGCATTCTCGGGAATCAGAAAAAGCTGGAAACATCTCCTCGTATTTCTGTACAGCCAACTGAGCGTGGACAGGACAGGCAGTGGCAGGATGGGGAGGGATGAGAGAAATCAGTGCAAGCAGTGGCCAGCGCTCCTCGTCGCCACGGTGACCCGGGCTCATCCTGTTGCCGGGGCTCCCCTGGCTGGCACCCTGGCCAGCGCTACCTCCACAGAGGTGCTGATGGGGTGTCCTCAGCCACCGTCTCATCTGAAACCCCAGCTCTCCTCCCTCTCCTCTGGAATGAGGCGCTGCCTCCAGAAGGCCTTAGAAATGCATCAGCACAAGGATGGTTTGGGGCCCCAAAATGGAGGCTCGAGAGGAGTGGATGTCACGTGGAGGGTGGGGGTGATGGTGACTCGATGGGGAATCCACAAGCGCCTGAAACTGACTGGGCCCGGAGGAGGAATGGGGGCGTGGGGCCACTCACCTTAGCATTCAGCATGTCAATGCAGAAGTGACACAGAGCGGCCTTGAAGAAATAGTCCTTCGCACTGTACTTCAGCAGGGGACTGTCCATGGCATTCGTCCCCACCTGCAGATGGCAGAAGGGAGGGGCTTACCCGGGGGGCCTGGCACCCGAGAAGCTCCTGCTAAAAGGCATTCGTGGATGCAGGCGTGGGAGGGAGGACGCAGGAGGCAGCCGGTACCTCGGATCACCATGGGGACCCAGATGGCCGCCCCACACAGCGCCTGCTCCGTGACGGGGAGGGGAAGGCTGGCAGAGCAGGGGCGCTGAGGGGCAGCTGAAAGATGCTGCGTGCCCATCTCTCCCCCACTCCCAGACCAGGCTGAACCTGCCACAAATGGCAGGAATCTCTCCCCTCCCACCGCAGCCACTGGGAGCTGACTTCCTCTCCTTCCCCCATCCTGGGCAATGTCAAAGCTGGCATGGGTCTCCACCAACTCCTCCCAGCCACACTCCACCCAAAAGCCTCTCCCCCATGGCTTCGCCTGGACCCAGGATCTTGAAACAAGAAGCTTGTGACATGACCCCAGAGAACATAATTGAGCCAATGGACTCAGCAGCTGGGGGTGCCCTCCTGAGACACCTCGTTCCATTGTGTGGCCTCACGCTGGCTTCTGCCTCTCCCACCCTCCAGCCCCCCAGCCCCCAGGACCCTGGGGGAGGACGGAAGCTAGGACAGAGGCGTCCCCACCTGCTCATAGATCTCAATGGCCTTCTGATACTGCTCGAGCTGTGCAGCGTATCCAGCCACCTTCAGCAGGCACTTGTTGGCAGAGCTGTGGGGAGAAGGGCGCAGTGAGGGCGAATCCTTGCCGGTCAGGGCATGGGATTCGAGGGCTGGGGAGAGGGAGTTACCTGTTGGACTCTTCCCCTTTGTAGTAGTCTGCAGACTGCTCGTAATGAGCTATGGCCTGTGGAGAGACACAGATCAGCTGGAGAGGAGAGGGATGGGGACGGGGCCCTCCCCCGCCCTGGGAGGCCACTCCTGCCCCTGCCAACCTTCTCGATATCCACCAGCTCCGTCTCGTAGATCTCAGCAATGGAGATGTGGTGTTTGGCTGCGATGGTGAAGCGGCCCTGCAAAGGCAAGCAGGGGTCAGCAAGGACCCCAAGATCCGGCCACTGTGACTGCACAGCCCCTGCCTCGCTGGGGTTCTAATCCCCTGCACCTCACCTGACCATTCTATGTGCCCACAGACCTGAGAGGCCTAGAGAGGGATGCCCCACGCTCAGACAAGATGATGCAGACGAGCCTGCTGTGCCAGACCCTGTGCTAAGGACCTTCCACGTGTCAACTCACTTGATGCCCACAACAAGCCTAAGAGGTAGGTGCTCTTATCTCTGTTTTACAGAGGAGGAAACTGAGGCAAAATGGAGCTGACGTGACTACTTGCTGGGCTGTCTGAGGCTGGATTTGCACTTGGGTCTTCCTGGATCTGATGTCAGGAAAAACCAGAATTCAAATCCAGCTCTGGCCCAGGGCCCCTCCTCCAGGCTGCCCCTCCTGCCCAGCCAGGGCAGTGCCACCCTACACGACTCCTGAGCTGGGAGCCTCATTCCTGGGCCTCAGGAATGGGGGCAAAAGCACAGGCAAAGGAGAGGCCGGATGGCCTCTAATTGTTTGACACACCCCACATGTGGCTGTTGCTTCTCTCCCTCTAAGCTCCGTATCTGACGCCCTTCCACATAGTTCACCATCAAATGGCCCCAGAAACAGGTACAAGGAAGGGAAACGTCAACATCAGAAGAGACTGGGGGGAAATGAGGATGGATCCAGGCCCCATCCAAGGGAGGCTGACCATCCCAAGCAGGAGACTGGGGCTGGGAGGGCCCGGCCCACGGGAAGCGGGTGGGGGTCTTCTCTCATCCTCTCTTCCCTCCACCCTGCCAAGCTGAACCCCTCTGGCCCAGCCTGGCCTCACCTCAGCACGGCTGCAACCAATCCCGATCACTAGGGAGTATGGGGTACTTGGGGGAAGCCTGGAAGCGGTCCCCAAATCTTACCATGTCTGTGTAGATCTCAATGGCTCTCATCAAACAGTTAATCGCCTCTGGGGAGAAAGAGCAGGGGGAGAGGTGAGCATGGAAGGTGTTTTTGTGAGCTGCCCCTGGGAGAGGCTAAGGGGGACTGGAGGAAGGCAGCAGGGTAACAAATGCCTCTGTCCTTCCCCAACGTGCACCTGGGCAGCAGAGGATTGGGGGGGCGGAGGGCCAGCCACCCTAGGGAAGACTCAGCCCCCAGCATGGCTGAGCTCTCCCATCACCTGCCCTGGCTCAGTGAGTCTCAAAGTGCCATCCACCTCGAGCCCTCCATCCCTTGGGGGGGATGCCTGTCCCAGCAGCAAGGAGCCCAGGACAGCATCTGGGGGCAGGGAGCAGGCTCTCCTCATCTTACTATTATCTCAAAGGATTTAAATTATTTTTTTAAGCAATTGGGGTTAAGTAACTTGCTCAAGGTTACACGGCCAGGTGTTTCTGGGTGGGTGATAAATGTCTGAGCCCAGATTCGATCCCAGGTCATCCCGACACTGGAGCCGGTGGTCTTACTCACTGTGCTACCTGGCCGCCCCTGGATTTAAATTTTTTTTGTTGGGCCTTTTTTATTTATTTTTGACAAGTTCTGTGGAGGAGAGAAAAAGACAAGTGAGTGGGAAGTATTTTCTCGTTTTCTAGCACATAAAGACTTGAGTTCTCGAGGCAGATATTTTTATTTTAATTTTAACATAGCTATGTGCCACCAACTCTCAGGAAGGAGACAGGAGTGGAGGAGGAAGATAGGGGTGCCAGGATGCCCCAAGTATTCATGACAACAACAACAGCTCATTTACATAGTACTTTTCTTACAATACCCTGGGAAAGCAGAAAATATAATATTGTTCCCATTTTACAGATGAGACAAAGAAGGCCCAAGAACAAGGAAATAAATCTGCCCTCCCCCCGCCCCCCAGATGAGCCCAGAGCCTGATCCCTACCTGCACACTCATGCTTGGTGCCCCCCTCATCCCCAAAGCAGATGTGGTGGCCTTACATTTTGTGTGTTTTCCTGGGGTGTGGGGGTGAGCCAGCATAGGAGCTCTGCTCCCTCCAGACACAGCTGGCCATACTCCCCCTCTGCCCAGCCCCAGCCCCTCAGGGAAGAGGGCATGTCTCTCAGCCACAGCAGGGCCATTTCAAACAAATCAACAAACTTGTTGCAGCAGAGAGGACAAATGTGAACCAGAACAGACCGCCTGCCCCCAGAAGCATCCAATCCAATGGCAAACACTACAGGAGTAAATAACAGGATCCAGGTGCTGGAGAAGGGGGGAGGCTCAGGGATAAGGAAACCAAGGGGAAAAGCAGAGGCAGAATATAGGGAAGGGGAGGAGCCAGTGTCTGGATACCTGCTCCCTGGGGTCTCTGCTGCCAGAGCCCCACCTCAGGAGCTGAGGGCAGGTGAGCCCCAGGCTCTGGGCTGCCACGGCTTGCTGTGATCTTGGAGCCTTTTCCTCTATAAAATGAAAGGGGCTGGCCCAGCACGCTGTCAGGCTCCTTCCAGATCTGTGAAGGTGAAGGCAGCAGGCCCTGTCCAGTCACAACCATGGCCAGGACTGCCCATCACTGAGGCTGGCTCTTGGGCAGTGTGGAGTATGGCTCTCTTCTAGTGCCTGGAGGATGATGTCCCGGCATGGCTGGCCTCTCCTCCCAGGATCCCTTTAGCCCGAGCTGCGGATCTCTTTGGTGAAGCCTCACCAGGCTCCCTCAGGACTCCTGAGGCCTCAAAAGGCCTGCCACAAAGCTTCCTGCTCATTACTCAGGCTCCCATTTTTCCTTCTGGGTCAGAAGGCTCAGCAGGGGCAGCAGGAACCAAAGTCTGGAAGGACATTCGTCCCAGGGAACAGACAAGCAGCCTCAGCAGCCACCAGGGGAGAGAAAAGCAGGCCCCCTTAAGCCCCATTTTTCCTGAGATTGATCTCCCCCTGCTACAATTCCACAGACTGGGCTCCTGGATGGGCTCTGGCATCCAGCTCCATCATCCCTCCCCTGTGTGAAGGGGACAAGTCTTCTTGTGGGACCCAGCTTGCTTGTGAAGCTTCCAAAGGTCTCAGGCCCCGGGCCCTGGGTCCAGTTCAGAGCTGACTTGGAAGGCATGCAGAGAAGCAGGCCATAATCTGATCCACTTCTTCAGGTGCTGGCTGAGACAGCCAACTACTAGAACCCTCTCTGTCTTTAACAATTTGTTTTACAGATCAGGATGCGGGCTCAGAGTGGAATTCAGCGGCAGTAGAGCAGGCCCTCAATCTCACACCCTCTCCGAGGCTGATGCCCAATTCAGCTAGACCAGGCTGCCTCCAAACAAGGCCCAAGGGCAGTCTGACACATGGAGCCTACAGGGAGTGAAAGGTGCCCCACTGTAATCTGACCTCCACAAACACAGAGGTCCACTAGATACTGCCCCAAAGTGCTCCTGAAATATCTGTGAACACCCATGATAAACATCTATTTGTGAGAGGCAGCGGCCCTGGGGGAAAGTGAGCTGGCCAGCGGCTCTGCATCTGACTCCAGCTGTGGGAGCCTGGGCGCTATCTTGCACCTTCCAATGTACTCCCAGACTTCCAGTGCAGGCTGCCCGGAAGGTGGGCTCACTCACCATGGGAGCAAGCCTCCTTCCCAGGGCAGGGCCCAGGAAACGCCTAGGGGAAGAAGTCCCTCCACCCATGAAATCCAAAGTGCGGGCTCTGGGCTGGGGCTGCAGAGGGCAGCCAGCAAGCTGCCTTTGCTGAGCAGATACAGAACAGAATGGACAGAGGCCCTCAAGGGGATCAAGAAAGGTCTGGAGGCCCTGCATCAGGAAGGGAGAACAGGACTAAGGAGGGAAGGCATTTGGGGCACAGAGAGGAGGGAGGGAGCGCAGCCTGGGCAAGGTGTGTAGGACAGGTTGGGGTGAGATCTGGAAGGACCTCACAAGCCAAAAGGAGAAGTTTAGATCTCAGACCACAGAAAACATCTTTCCTGCTATGCGGAGGGCTGCCAAAGCAGGATGTCTTAGGGTAGGCAGCTGTCTCAGAGCAGATGCCATGGCAGGGACCAAGGGGGGGTGACAGAACCTGACCAGAGAGGTCACGAGCCTGGGAGCCTGGAAGGGTGGCAGTGCCCTCGACAGTCTAGAAAAGGGATAGTTTTGGGACAGAAGTTCTGTTCTGAGTCTGAGACAGCTCCAGGACATCCAGTCTGAAACCACTGGCACAGAACTGAAGCTCAGGGGAGAGCTGGGAGCCAGGTGTATAAAACCCAGTCATCCCCAGAGAGAGGATACTAAAGCCACAGAGCTGAAGGAAGTGTCCACTAATCACTGTCCAGGTACAAAGCCTGTGCTGAGTGGCAGGGACACAGAGAAAGTAAGGCAGAGCCTGCCCTCACCGAGCCCCTGGGGCTCCTGGGGGAGACAACACACAGTAAAGGGTCAGCTAGGAGCCAGCTGGTAAGGTCCCATGGGCCTTAGAGGCAGCAGTGAAGCAGATGGTGCTGCCCCTTCCCAAATGCCATCTCTGCTGATAAAACGGTATGGGCCCTGGCCAGGAAGAGCAGCTGTCCCCAAGGCTCAGGGTCCGAGGGGAGGTGGTGGTCAAGATGGCTCAAGGTCAGTCTGACTGCCTGCCCTGGGAGGGTCACCAAGCAAGACAACAGAAAGATAGCTGGAGAAGAGAGGCCAGGAGGGTCCTTGGGCAGAGCCAGCATGGGCAAGGTAGGGGTGATGAGCCAGCCTAGGATCCTGGAAAGAAGCCATCACACACAGAAAGGAGGAGGACAGGAGTGAGCCACCAAGAGGGAGTAAGGCTCCAAACAAAGAGAAACAATGTCAAAGGAGACGAGCATCAGATGAGGTAGCTAAGAGACCCTTGGTCTGTCCCTCAGAGAGGGCATTCAGCTGAGTCAGGAGGGCCGCGGACTGTCAAGGGGCAAGACACACGAGGCCCGGACAGCTTCTGCAGGGGGCAAGGTTCCAGAAGCTTAGAAGATGCCCAGGTCTGGGAAGAGGAGCTAGCCAGCTCTCCTTGGCAAGCAGAAGGGCCACCTCATTATCAGAGGCCAGGAGAGGGGAGGAGAGGCCTTCTCAGCAGGGGAGGAGGAGAGCTCCTCAGCTGGCAGGAAGAGGGATGGAAAGGTCTGGGAGGCTTGAGGAGAGAAGCAAAGCTTCTGGGAGCCAATATGGGGTATAAATGGGCCATCCTGCTGTTGGGAGGGCCTGAGTGACAGTCGATTACAAGGGTTTCACCAGGTTATGGGGCCAGGAATTCAGAAGCTGCAGAGAAACCATGTAGAGCCCCATCAGTCAACTACAGGGCAAAGACTGGGAAGGGAACCAAGTTAGAGCAAGGCTGACAGCTGGAAGAGATCCTGAAGGAGGGAGAGATGGGACAACAGAAGGGTTATGACCCCAAAGAGGAGACCTGAGGCCGACATAGTGAAGGCCCACTTGATAAGCCCAAGAACAAGGGTTCTTCACCTGGAATCCACAGACCCCGAGGCAAGACATCCTGATTTTCACTAATCTCTAACTTAAATGTGGCGATGTCCTTCAGTTCTAGATTTCAAAAACAAAAAACAAAAACGGTGATTCTGAGAAAGGGCCCATAGGTTTCACCAGACTGCCAACAAGGCCCAAGACGCCCAAAAGGGGAAGCTCCCCTGCCCAAGGAGGGCTCCAGAGAAGGTTCTGAAATGGAACTATGCCAAGTGGGCTCCTAGAGAGCTGGCTGTCCAGTCAGTAGGGGCTGGAGGCCCCAGTGAAGGTACCATGGAGAAGAGTGTGCTCAAACGGGCCCTAATGAGCAGGGAAGATGGGGAGGGCAGAGAGGAGACTGCACAGGACAAAGAGAAGGTGAGTCTGGAATGAAATCACCCTGGGCAGAGGGAAGTGAAAGAGCAGGGGAGGCAAGATGAAAGAGAGGGGGGAAGGACCCTCAGGAGCAGCAGGGCCCTAAAAAGAACACTCACAAGCTATGAAGAGACACACAAGAAAAAATCTAGATCACGATGGATTACAGAAATACAAACAAAAGCAATCTCAGGTGCTGCCTCTCACCCACTGGACTGGCCGACGAGACAGCAGCTGCAGGGGGGGCAGGGAGGCTACCCACCTCTTGGGGGAGCTGTGGACTGGGACTATGCCCAAAGGGCTACCAGACTGTGCATGCCTGCTGACCCAGCACTGTCACTACTAGCGCTGTAAGAAAAAGAGCCCACGTGCCCAGAAACCTTCTGGCAGCTCTTCTCGGGTGGCCAAGAACAGGAAACCAAGGGGTGTCTGTCAGCTGGGGGACGTCTGAACACGCTGTGCCGTGCGAGTGTGAGGAACGTTGCCGTGCTGTAAGAGATGGTGAGGCTGAGGAGCCTGGGATGACACACGCACTGATGCAGTGAGGTGACCAGCAGCGTGTCCTGGTAAGAGGACAACACCACTAACAGCGATCAGCGGTACAAGACAATTCTGAAGGACCCAGGACGGACAGGGAGAAAAGTGAAGGCCCTGAGGCTGGCTTCAGTCATTTCCATCGTTTCTGAATCTCCATTTGGGGTTTTCTCGGCAGAGATACTGGAGGGGTTTGCCATTTCCTTCTCCAGCTCATTTTACAGATGAGGAAACTGAGGCAAAGAAGGTGAAGTGACTTGGCCAGGGTCACCCAGCTTGAACTCAGGTCTTCCTGGCACTCTATTCACTGCACCACCTAGCTGCCCATGGTTTCCTGATGGCAGAGACTATTTCTCTTTTCCGCCTTATATTAGCATCTCCTAGGATAGGAGTCCAGTACAAGAAAGGCAATTTGTAACTACAGGAGGCTTTTTTCACTTTCCTTGTTTTTCTTGCTTTAAAAAAAAAACCCCAAAACAAAAATCCATGGTTGAAAGGGAACTGGGTGGCCACAAGGGGGCGCCACAGTGCAAAGAACACTAGGCGAATCAGGAAGACTTACCATCTTCCAGAGTTCAAATCCAGCCTCAGACACTTACTAGCTGTCACTGCACCCTGCTTGCCTCAGTTTCCTCCTCTGTAAAATGGGCTGGAAAAGGAAATGGCAAACCCCTCTAGTATCTCTGCCAAGAAAACCCTAAACAGGGTCACAGAGAGTCGGATGCCACTGAACAGAATTACATTTTACAGGACTTCACAGGTGTAACTGGTATCAGGTTGCTTGCCTTCTCAATAGGTGGGGGAGGAGTCAGAGGGAAGGAGAGAACTAGGAACTGAACGTTTTTGCTTTTTTTTTTTTTTTCAGAGGGGGAAGGGCAGGGCATTTGGGGTTAAGTTAAGCCCAAGGTCACAAGGCTAGTTTTTGTTAAGTGTCTGAGGCTGTATTTGAACTGAGGTCCTCCTGACTCCAGGGCCGGTGCTCTATTCACTGTGCTAGTAGCCACCCCTGGAACTGAATTTTTTAAATGAATGTTAAAAAAAAAAGAATACTGACAAAACTAGATAGCCATCTGTGCCAGCCTGTGAGGCTGCTAGAATGGCTGAGGCGGGAAGACAGGAAGCCCTGGACTTAGGGAGAGGCTGAGGCCCAGACAGGGCAACATCATCCCCAGCTGGCAGGGATGCCGGCACTGCTCTCAGCCACAACGTCTGATCCTCAGCCCCAGCAGGCGCCAGCTGCCACCATTGGGGGGCCAGGCCAGCAAGGCTGATGAGTTTCACTACGCACTGGGAAGACAGGAAGCAGCCCCCAGGCTCCGACTCGAGTGTGACAGTGATCAGCACCACAGAGATCCCTCTCCCCCAACACCGAAGGCCAGCATCCTGCTGGGAACAGAGAGCAGCAGGAGGCCTCAGAGGACGGCCCAGAAAGGCCAGGATAGCGGCTCCTGCCACTGCCCCCTCAAGAGAAGGATCTCTCAGGGCCTGTAGGGAGTGAGTGCCAGAAGCTTTGACAGCATCTCAGAGCCCAGGGAGCCACGAGGCTCACTCCTGACTGGGAGCTTTTCGGCAGATTTCATCATGGCCTAAAGGGGCACGTGGGTAAGCGCCAGTGAAGCGTAACCAAGGCTGGCAGAAATCCAAGCCAGCAGGCATCTGTGATGCCCCTGCTTGGCATACAGTAGGTGCCTAATAGGCACCTACCGACTGACTGGCTACCTGACCCGCAAAGACAGAGGAGAAATGGCTGGGAGAGAGGAGCTCCCCAATAACAGGGCTCCCCCCGTGCTGTGCCACTGCTGACCTCTGCCCCTATTGGGTAAGCAATGCAGCTGTATCTGTGGCCTGGCATGGGGGCGAGGGTGGGGAAGCCAGGATGTGCAAAGGCTGCCAGACTTTCTGCTGTGTCACGCATCCTGACTTCACTTGGCTGAGTCTTCAGCTCCAAAAAGGTCACAGAAAGAGTGGGCCTGGGCCAAAAACCCGCTGTGGCCAGGGCTGTCTAACTCCCCCTGAGGGAACCAAGCCTCAGCCCTCCTGCCCTGCCTGGAACAGGGTCCCTTGGGTCGGCCTGGACGGCAGAGGAAGCAAGGCCCCGAGGCAGTGGTTGGCTCTGCCAGGTCAGGGTAAGGCTGACCCCACCCAGACAGGGCCAGCTGGCCTGGCCACCAACCCTCAGTGCCCATGGGTTCAGGAGATGCGCAGGCAACCTGAAGGACCTGTTTCTGGGATGAAGGCAAGCGTGAATGGCACTGTTTGCCCAATGAGTCAGGTTAAAAAAAAACAACAAAAAACAAATTAAAACAGCACCATCACCACAAGGAACTCCGAATTGCCTGTGTTGTTCTAATTATCTGGATAATTAGCTCCCTTCTTCATTTGAACTAGCACTGCCAGCCTGGGAGGAGGCTGTCCTCTATAAGCATGGACCCTGCCAGCAGCCCAGCAGATGCACACACGCTGCTGGGAAGCAGACCCTCCTCGTCCTGGGGACCAGGCAGACGTGCCCAGGGCTCCAGCCTGAGTCTGAGGCACAGGAGCCTGCCCACCACTTGTTCCCCACTCCTCCAGGACTTTGGAAAAATCCCTTAGCCTCTGTGGCCTCAGTTTCCTGATCTGTAAAATGCCTCTGGACTAGACTCAACGACCCTGAAATCTGCAATCCTCTCTTACCAGGGGCAAACTGGAGGGGACATACGACCTTTCACCTTCCTGGGCTGCTGAATGAGCCGGCCCTCTTCCAGGCGGCCCTCAGCCCTGCCCCCACTCCTCTCTCATTTCACGTTCCCCTTCCTTGAAGATTGGTCTGAGGCCCTGATGTGCCCAGTCTGGCCTGGGTCGGTCTCTGGTGGCCCCTCAAAGGCCAGCTGGTCTTTATCCCTGTCCTGTGATACTTATATTAGCTCTAAAAATGGCACAGACCCTCCCTCCCAGGTTCAGAGCCAGCCTCCAGCACCAACACCTGCTCACAGATGCTCCCCCGACTCAGGGAGGGGACCAACTGATTGCTTGGGGCAGGGTCCCAATGCACAGTGAACACGAGAGTGCCCAGCCCCCCAGGTCCCTCACCTTGGGGGTCTGCTTTCTTGAAGGCATTCCCCGCATCCACAAAACTGGTGGCCGCGTCATGCTTGCTCTGCAGCTGGAGATGCAGCTGGGCCGCCTGGCAGAATGCATTCCCAGCAGCTGGAACAAAGCAGGGAACTGCTGTCACACACATGAGTGTCCCCAGGCACCAAGGCCACCCTCCCTCCCATAGGACGCTAATTCCGGGACTCTGAAAAGAGAGGGAATGGTCATCATGGCCTTTTGACTAATGGAGAGGAGGAAGCTTATCGAGGGGAGCTGACCCCTTCATGACTCCAGAGGCAGATCCCTACGGGACGGCAGCTCTGATGCCAGCTCGGTCATCTGCAACATCTCGGGTGCCTGCATCCAGATGCCCAGAGCCAGAGCAGGCCCCTAGGCCCTCACAGGATCAGCCTCCCTGACCCTCCCCTCCATCTAAGGGTCCACACAAAAGGAGAGCATTTAGCAGCTGCTGAGGACTGGCAGGGCCTGGCAGACTGGAATGAGGGCGGGATCACAACACACTGTCCTGGCTGGAATTCCCTTCCTCACCTCTGTCCACTGACTCCTGTTCACTCCCCATCACAGACAGTTCACACTGTACTCCTCTCGAGGGCAGAGGTCTGGCTGCCAGCCCCCTCACTCTAGGGTCTGCCAAGTTCCTACTTTCTCCAGGTGCCCACTCTGGTCCTAGAACAACTAACCCCAGGCAAGACTCGACGCCAGATTCAATTCCTTCTCACCATCCAACCCAGACTCATGCTATGTCTGTCCTTGCTTTTGGCGGGGGATGTCTACAACCTTCTAGAACTAACGTCCCCCCACTTCCTGAAAAACCCAGAGACTGAGTCTCAAAGGCACTCCAACTTCTCAGAAAGCATCTTGGACAGTTACTCAGAAGCCCCTTAACCCTCCACCACAAAATCCCTCATTCCAAACCCCCATCAATGGCTACAGCCTGTCTGAAGGAAACCCCCCACTCTGCTCAAATGGCAGAGTCAAAGTTCACTTTCTACCATGTCCACCCCTGATGCTCTTTGTTCTCCCCCAATCTAGGGGCAGAGAGAAAAAAGGCCCAATCCTTCTTTCCCATGTCCTTCCCGACTCGGTCTGATCTTTGCCAGGCCAAGCACGCTGAGTGTCTCCTCAGGCCCCCGGCCTGGCCACCCCAATCACTCCAGGTCCTGTTCCAGTGAACTTCCTCACATGGGGAGCCCAGAGTGGGATACACTACATAAGACAGAGCCTGCTGAGGACAGAGGATCGACCACAGAGCTCAGATTTTAGAGCCAAGGCCTCCCCAACACCAAGAATGTAAGAATCTCCCTGGTGGGATCAGCCTCTGATGGGAATGCCAAGACACAGTTTGAGGGTAAAGTTTTTCTCCCAGACCAAGGGTGGGGAACCTGCAGCATCAAGGCCACATGGGGCCCTCTAGTCCTCAAGTAGAGTTCTTTGACTGAATCCAAACTTCACAGAACAAATGTTCTTTGAACGATGTTCTGAAAAAAAATTCTGAAAATGTTCTGAAAAACAAATTTGTTCTGTGACGCTTGGATTTAGTCAAAGGGCTGCACTTCAGGACCTAGGTGGCTGCATGTGGCCTCAATGTTGCAGGTTCCCCATCCCTATCCTAGACCCTAATATCTGAAAGTCACCTCTCTGGCCCTAGCTCCCTCAAAAGAGCTCGAAATATTTAAATAACCTATTATAAGTGTCTTCAGATTAAAGACACCTCTCTATCCCTACCCTCTGTGGGATAACATCTAAATCCCAGAGACCTAAAAGCTACAAAGAACCCATCTTGAAGAACAGGGACAGGCAGGCAGTCTGGGCCACAGAAGCAGTGGGAGGAATTTGGGCTTCTTGTCCCAGCTCAGACACCAGCTGGCGAGAGATGTAGGGCAATGCTGTTCCCCTCCTGAGACCTGGATGTCTCTCTATCCCTATGGCCCCTCCAGCTCTGAAATCCTGACCCCACAGTCGAGGTGGCCTGAAGAACTCTGGGGACGGTGGAGGAGCCCGGGAGAGCCCCAACAAGCCCCAACCCCAAAGCAGCGGCAAAACAATACACACCGCTCCAGCTCTTGGCCATCTTGAACATGTTTGCGGCTCTCGAGTAGATTTCGCATGCCTCCTCGACTTTGGACGAGCCTCTGAGGGGAGAGAAAAAAATGATCCCCACTAAAGAGTCTGCTGTTGAGTAAGACTGGCTGAAGTAAGAGAGCAGTGCTACAGTTCAGCGGTGGACGGGCATGGCCGCGGCCTCTGCCCCCACTCCAGGCAGCTGTCCCTCCTCTCCTGAGCCCGCCCCATCAGACACAACAAAGGCTGGGGGCACTGCCCTGAAGGAGGGCCAAGTGAGTGCCTCCCACAGTGCTGGAGCTCAACGCGTGCTCGGTGATCTGCACTGGGGAAAGCCTGCTCAGCAGTAATGCCCTCTGAATACCTCCTCTGCTCCTTGTCAGCCCCTCTCACCTGGCTGTCCACCCTCTCGTCCAGTGCCAAGGATGAGCTCGTGCCCAAGGTCACACGGCAAAGGTCTTGCACCCAAGTGTCCAGCATAATGCCTTGCACACAGTAGGTGCTCAACCTGAGAATCCAGCAAGGTCTTTCTCCAGCTAGCCTGGGAGCTGGCTCCCTGGGGGCAGAAATCCTGTTTCCAGTGCCCAGAACACCAAACACAGTGCCCAGGACCCAGCAAGTGCTCAGTAAATATTGGCTGGGTGACTCCCAGCAGAGCTGCTGGGGCAGCACCTGTTTTCCCCCTAGAACATGACTCTTGCTGGGTCCTGAAAAGCCGCCAGCCCACATGGCTTTGGAACCAGGACATGGGACCAAGGTCTTTCCTGGCACAAGTAGGAATGAAGATTAGGAATCCCTTCCCCATGGGATGTGGCTGCCTCATGGTGACAGCTGCTTCAGGCCTTCATGTGGAAAAGAAGCCAGACAGTCAATCACCTCCAGGCTAATGTAGGAAACAGCTTCAGGTCAAACAAACAAACAAACCCAAACTCCCCCAAAGCTCAGCTTCCTGGAAGCACCTGCCTGGCTCCCTAGAGGGGCTCACAGACTCCAGGACCCTCAGGGGCAAAAGAGGCCCAGAAAAGCCTGACTCAGGGACTCCATGGAGGAGCCACCTCCTGACTCCACGCCCTCGCCCAGCCCCTGCTCGGCCACTGCCCCCCTGGTTCCGGCTGCTCATGGACTCAGGGCTCACTGTTTTGTGAGGTTCCATCTTCCTTCGTGTTGAGGCCTTTTCCAAAGGCAGTGTGGCAAAGCATAAAGAACACTGGACCTGTCGCCCCAGTGGCTTCAAACCTTGGCCTGGGCACTTCCTGACATCAGTTTCCTCATTTGTAAAATGGAGATAACAAGACTTGTGCCCCCACAGTCCAGGCCCTTCCTGGATGATATAATTCACCCCTCTTGCCTCAGTCACAGACTCTGCCCCTTCCTTCCTCCAGGCTTATCTCCCCTCCCATTCTGACTTTTCTAGTAAAAGAGCCTGGAGATTTCAGCACATTTTCATACAATCTTTCTTTCATGGCTAAACAATCCATATCTGCATTAAGAGCAACGCCCACAGGCTTCTATTACCTTTTAAGAGAATCCAAATCTTCTATCTGAACCCCCTGAACTCTGAAGGAGGGGCTGCTGCTGCTTGCCAAAACCCTCGCCTGCTTTCACCTGGGTCCTCTTGGAGAACAAGGCAAGGACCACGCAGCAGGGCGACGCAAAGGGGACCAGAGAACTCCCTGAACTCCATCGTCCAATGAAGGAGATAAACTCAGCGGCCTGCAATTCCTCCAAGTCCCGGCCACCCCCTGGCACGGATCTGCCCACTCCACCACCTCTGCCTATTGTAAAACCCCCCACCAAGACCCTGAGATCCCCAGAAAGTTGTGAGCATGCTCAGATTTAAAGGGGGTCAAGACAGAAAGAACCCTCTCTTCATGCAGTGATCAAAGGTCAGGTCAGGACCCTGACCTGGATTACATCTGAGGACCTTCTGGCACTAAGATCCTACAATTCTGGAACGTCGCGATTCTAAGTGAGCAGAGCAAGTACTAGGTTCCTCTGGTTCCTGTGGCCCTCCGCTCCCCCACCTCAGCCCCTCCATGGCTCAGCCTCCTGTAATGGAGGACACATATCGGACACAGCATGTGATGCCCCCAATTGCATGGGCACAGACAAGTCTTCCCCCACCCCACCGGGCCTCAGTGCCTGCCCTCTGCTGAAAGGCTTGCTGTACTCTGTGCGCTCTGAGGGTTGGCTGGCGAGACTTCCTCAGGCATTCCCTTTTCCTCACTTCGGCTTCCTCTTTAGACAATTTCCCATGGCCCTTCTGGCCCTCAATCTGAAGGTCTAACTCAGCCCCCTTTTCTTACAGGTAACTGAGACCCAGGAAAACAAGGGATCTCACACAGCGTGAGACTCTGACTCCTGGGCCAGAGGGCTCTCCCTTTTCCTGCTCTCCACCATAGCTAGGCAACTTGCTGACAAGGAGCTCTCTAGAGAGCTAGAAGTGCCTCAGGGGCCACTGCATCCAAGCCCTTCCAGAGACAAAGGCTTCCACTCGCTGCCCAGAAAGATGGATTCGGACCAAGGTCCAACAGACAGGAGCAGGGCCACTGGTGGATCCAGGTCTCCCACCTACCTCCCTGCCCACCAGGGTCTGGGACACAGTGGGGATGGGTCCTGTGGTACGTGCCTTAGCAATAAGGACTCTGTGAGAACCATGTTCCCCACAGCTTCCAGCACAAAGGTGGGCTGCTCTAATAACAGTGTGAAGCACCTGCCTCTCAATAAGGTGGTGATGTGTCTAACTGAACGGAGGCAGGCAAGGTAAGAATTCTCCTCTTACAGATAAGGAAACTGAAGCTGAAATCACCACAGTCAGAGGGCCCAGGCTGGACTAACCTGCACAACCCACCTTCAATTCTGGGCCTCCAGAGGCACCCAAATGCCTTCTGAAATTGTGCTGACACCCTGCTGCTGAGGCCCTCCCAGAGGAGTCGTGACAGCAGCTGGCTGCCCCCCCGCCCCCACCATGCTCCTGCGGGCTTCAGCTCCCAGGGCTAGTCCTGAACCCTCTGCTCACAGACCAGAATAGAGCAAACTGGTTTAGGCGAGCCTAGTGTTGGGGTGTCTATAATTACACGCTTTGCGTCTCTATGGCGAACAGGAAGGGAGTCTTCTCAGGTCTCCCTGGCACAGGCACCAGCTGCTAGTGACTGCCAGATGGAAGAGTTCAGCTCTGCCAGGAAAAAGCCTGACAGGGAAGCAACAGACGTTTGGAAGGGCTGTGAGCCAGCCGAGGTCCCACCGGCAAGAATCAGTGGCCACGAGCGGGGAGGCTGTGCCTTGTTCCCCTGCACTCTGGCCTGGCCCGCCTGCCCGGCTTTTTCCCATCAGACTGGGAGCTCCCTGAAGGTAGGACTGCCTTTTGCCTCTTACTGCACACTGGGTATCTGGCACATAGAAGGCATTTAACCAAGGTTGACTGCCAATAAAATGATAAAATAATAGCACCAGGGGCAGCTAGATGGCACAATGAATAGAGCACCAGCTCTGGAGTCAGGAGGACCTGAGTTCAAATCCAGACTCAGACACTTAACACTTACTAGCATGTGACCTTGGGCAAGTCACTTAACCTCAACTGCCCTGCACTCCCCCCTCCAAAAAGCAAAAAAAAAAAAAAAAAAAAAAAAGCACCTACCTCCCAGTTCAAATGAGAGCTTGTGTAAAGGCACTCCACACAGTGCCTGGCACACAACAGGTGTTGCAGAAGCCTCCCCTGCCCCTTCAGCACTACCTGATCAGACCCTAGCTAAAACATCAAGTCCAATTTGAGAAAAGGACGCTGCCAAGCTGGAACACATCCAGGACCAAGGAAGCAAGGGTGAATGAAGCCCTTCCTATCTGCAATGCACTGAGAAGACAAGGACCAAAATGAGAAGTCAGTCCTGCCCTCAGGGAGTGTACTCTAGAACCAAAGGCGGGCTGAGGCTCCTAGAGGATGGAGCCTCAATGGCCCAGCCACTGTCAGTCACAGACTGCGCAGCAGGTCGGGGCCCCCTATCCGTACAAGAAACCCACACCCCAGCGTCCTGCAGGAGCTGAGGCCAGGCCGGCCCAGAGGAGGAGCACAGGGAGGCCCCTGAAGCACAGCAGAAGGCTGGGGAAGCGGCCTCTAACACACCCACAGGCAAAAAACAAGGCCAGTGGAAAGCCTCACCCTCTCTTCTCCAAGATTCCCAAGGACTAAAATCTCTCAGTTGCCTATTCCTGAACTGGAAGGATGCTGGGAAACAATACTTGGTGTCAAACCTCCTTTGCTCAGCCAATCACAGGGCCCCGTGGAGTTGGAAGGGTAGAGCACAGGCCATCAGGTGTGACATCCTCACCTCAAGACAAGAGCAGAAAAATGAGCATCTCATCCTTCAAGGCTTCCTACAACCTGGTGATCAGGTTGACCACTGGCATAACCAGAAACCCTGCATCACCTCAAAAATATTCCCTACTATAAATGTAAGCTGATTGCCCTGAGTCAGGCAAGAAATACCACCTTTTACGTGATGAACTTAGGTATCTAACATAGACCGAATCAATAACCAGCGAAAATGCAAATCCTGTCCTGGAGAAATAGAGCAGAATTAATTCTGTGTACAAAGAGACGCTTTGGAGCCTAAGTCTTCTGGTTCTGACACCAGAGGAAGCTTGGAAGCTACAGGAGGTGTCCATTTTTTCCCACTGCTCAGCTAGGGTGGAGGCAACGCTGGCTTTGTTTAAAGAAAACCCAACACTACAACTAAAACAGGGCTCCTTTCACTAGCCAGCTTCCCCAAAGCACGTCAAATAGGGTCCAGTTCCAACAGCTGCCATGCAAAATGTGTGCGAAGAAGCCCGTGGTTTTCTTGTCTTCACCTCCTCAAAATCGAGGTCAGTGAGGAGAGGTTAGAGAAGAGGAGCCCCTGAGAATAAAGGTACCATGTGGCGGCAGACACAGGAGGGTAACTGGGGGTGCACAGGGACCCGGCAGGCCCTCCCCACTCAACAACTCCAGGATGATCTAATAACCATAATGCAGCAGCACAAAATGAGACAGAGGAATGGCTCTCAAAGGTCACTGTGTCATGTTCCCCTTCACTACATCAAGCCCAGAAAAAAAGGATAGCTAGCAATTCTGAATTGAAGAAAGCCTCTGCATCTGCACAAATGCACATGGGTGGGCCCAGAGACAACTGATGCAGGGAGGCTGGGAGAATGTTCCCAGGATGAGAGTCTGGAGGCAAAGTTCTCCCTCCAGCCATCCCCCTACCCTGCTCTGGCCCAAATGGCCCAAGAGAGGCAGCAGGGGCCTGCCTTCCAATGGAGAGGTGAAATCCAGGGGCCTCCTAGAAAAGAATGCCAAAGCCAGGTGAACACAAGGCCCCCAAAATGGATCGGCAAGAAGCCTTTGATTAGTTCTGGTTGGAGCAGTTAGCAGGAGCTGAAGAGATGCTCAATCCAGAGAAACGGCCTCCATGACTAGAACTGTTCCCAGGGGCAGCCTCCAAAAGGCAGGACTTCCCATCACCGGATGACCACATGCGGGTAACACTGTGGAGGGGCCTCCTTCAGGATGGCCCCTCCCAAATCTGATTCTGTGAAGAGCCACAAGCATTACAAAGAACTCTGAGTGAACTCCTTGATCCAACATCCAACTCACCCACAAGCCAGCCCTGTGCCCAGGCTGGTCTCATACTCACCTCTGTCCACCCCTTTTCTGACCATCGGCAGGACCTTGTTCCTCTCTGCCTAAACAACACTGACCTACAAACTTCTGAGGCCAAGCTTCCTTCTAACCATCACAATCATCCCAAAATGGAATAGGATGCCTTGTAAAGCAGCATTCAGCTTGCTTCTCTCACTTCTTCCAGTACTGAGTCACAAAATCACAATTTGCAGCTAGAAGAGAGCTATCTTATGGTCATCTAGTCCAAAACTGTGGCTGAGTGGAGAGAAGTCCTAGAATCCAGACCCCTTGCTGGATTCCATTATATGATGCCTGTGATGTGGGCAGTACTGGTCTACGATCTGAAGTCCCGATGATTGACTGGTGTCTCCCTTTCCCCCTCCCCCGGTACAGCCTGGCACAAGCAGGGCTGACCACAGGATTAGCATTCGGGCAGGACCTACTGAACTGAGATCTCACACCATATCTCAGGCCACAAGAGGCCAACACTGAGTAAAAGGTCAAGAAAATCCTCCCAGGCATTGTCCCAGGGTATCCCTTCCCTTAAGTTAAACTTTTAACTTTTTCTCTTGGGAATTAGTGGGAAAACAAATCCCTGTGCAAGGCAGAGAATAGGGAGGTCCAGACACCAAACTGTCAACACTCACTTCCCAGCTCCCGGCTTTACTCCACTTCCAATTGCTAGCTCTCACCATTTCCCATGCCCAATTATCTGAATATTGTCCTCCCCACTTTTTCTTCTGGATCCAGTGCCCCCATTCCAGGGTCTTCCAATACTGCAGACCTTCCTAACACAGCTTCCTATACTTCCTAGTCCCAATTCCTTAGTCTTTCTTTGTGCCCCTCGGCAAGCCTTACCCTAGGCCTCTCTCTCTCTACACCAGGGTTGGGGAACCGGTGGCCTCCAGACCACCTATGGCCTTCTCTAGGTCCTTGGGTGTGACCTCTTGACTGAGAACAAGTTTTACAGAACAAATCCTTCTTTTAAGGGGATTTGTTCTGTGAAGTTTGGCCACACTTGAGGGCCTAGAGGGCCACAGGTTCCCTGCTCTAGACTATTTTCCTTCCCTCTTTCAAATCAACAAGAGTTTATTAAGAATATTTGTTCTGGAAGTTCCTTGAATGACAAACATTAAAAGTGACACATTTCTTGCCTTCAAGGAACCTACCTACAAGTAGAAGGAAGAATTGGAAAGTAATCAAAGAAACGAACAATTGTTATTTTCCTTTCTCAATTCTCCATGCCCCCACACCCTCTCTCTCTCCCCTCCACTTTCTTAGTTTTTAGTTCTTACTCTCCGCCAGCCGCCTGATACCCCAATACCCCTCCTTAAACTCCCCAAGTCATCAAATGTTTACTGCTGGAAGGAACCTCACTTTACAGGTAAGGAAACTGAGGCCCACAGAAGTTCCGTGGCCTGCCTACAGTCACACAGCCAGTAACGGCGCAGAGACCATAGGGCTCCAAACCAAATCCCATCTGCCCCTTTCTTCCACAGCAGGACCGACCCGACTTCACCCCCAACCCAGGGCGCCCCTTCTCTACTGGGAGGCCCCGGCGGCTCTGGCCCTTCTTTCCCCAGGGACCCTCCTCCTTACCCCCCCCCCCCCCGGCCCCCCCCCCCCCCCCCCCCCCCCCCCCCC